>NC_090756.1:25352637-25395137 GCF_036898095.1 Palaemon carinicauda
ACCCTAGTTGTGAAAGCAGCATGTTATAAGCCCAAGGGCTCAAACGAGGTAAAAATAGCCCAGTGAGGAAAGAAAATAAGGAAATAAATTAGTTTATTATTATTATTATTATTATTATTATTGTTATTATTATTATTATTACAAGCTAATCTACAACCCTAGTAGGAAAAGCAGCATGTTATAAGCCCAAGGGCTTCAATAGGGTAAAAATAGCCCAGTGAGGAAAGAAAATAAGGAAATAAATTAGCTTATTATTATTATTATTATTATTATTATTATTATTATTATTATTACAAGCTAAGCTACAACCCTAGTTGTGAAAGCAGGATGTTATACGCCCAAGGGCTCCAATGGGGTGAAAATAGCCTAGTGAGGAAAGAAAATAAGGAAATAAATTAGCTTATTATTATTATTATTGATATTATTATTATTTATTATTATTATTATTATTATTATTATTATTATTATTATTATTATTATTATTACAAGCTAGGCTACAACCCTAGTTGTGAAAGCAGCATGTTATAAGCCCAAGGGCTTCAACAGGGTAAAAATAGCCCAGTGAGGAAAGAAAATAAGCCAATAAATTAGATTATTATTATTATTATTATTATTATTATTATTATTATTATTATTATTATTATTATTATCAATTGCTAAGCTACAACCCTAGTTGTGAAAGCAGCATGTTATAACCCCAAGGGCTCAAACAAGGTAAAAATAGTCCAGTGAGGAAAGAAAATAAGGAAATAAATTAGATTATTATTATTATTATTTATTATTATTATTATTATTATTATTATTATTATCATTATTATTATTATTACATTCTCTCTCTCTCTCTCCTCTCTCTCTCTCTCTCTCTCTCTCTCTCTCTCTCTCTCTCTCTCTCTCTCTCTCTCTCTCTCTCTCTCTCTCTCTCTCTCAGTTCACTGACTTCCATTGTTTTAATTTCTTTTGTTTAAAACAAAAAGAGTTACGTATCACAAGCAAAGATAGAGAGAGAGAGAGAGAGAGAGAGAGGAGAGAGAGAGAGAGAGAGAGAGAGAGAGAGAGAGAGAGAGAGAGAGAGAGAGAGAGAGTTTATTCATACGATAGCTTAATCTTGAATAAATAATGTTAATAATGGTACATGACAATATATTTATCCACTATCTTCCATGATAATGAAGATAGGACTAAAGGTATTAATGATAATGACTTGGATAATGAAAATGGTGATAATTATGGGAAGAAGAGAATAGAATAATGATAGAGATAGTGAATGTAAGATGTTGAATATTCAGATCATATTTTGGAAATTATTGCCATTTTCAAAACGTTTTCCAAATATAATTCAAAGCTAAAATATAAATAAAACTATAATAAATTGTTAAATGAGGTTATTGATAATTAGATTAAATAATTATCAGTTAATTAGGCCTATTTTACTTGAAATCTGACCTTCAAAGATGTTGAACATAGACCTATGATAAGAAAAATATGTTAATTTTGAAATATAAACTAAATTAATAGAAATTTTAACATATCATAATCAAAGAAGGATATATAAATGTTAATATATAATAAAACAGGATAATTAGAATAGATAATTAATAATTACAGATAATAAAAAACTTTAAGATAGACATATGATAAGAAACTATTAGAAAAATATCCAATTCATTTTGAAATATAAACCAAATTATCAGACATTTTAACATATCCTAACCAAAGAAGGATATATAGGATAATATATAATAAACCAGGATAAAGAGGATAATAAATAATTAATAATTACATATATTAAATAACTTAATTGAATAAAATAGACCAATTCATTTTGAAATATAAACCAAATTATCAGACATTTTAACATATCCTAATCAAACAAGGATATATAGGATAATATAAATTAAACCAGGATAAAGAGGATAATAAATAATTAATAATTACATATATTAAATAACTTAATTGAATAAAATAGACCAATTCATTTTGAAATATAAACTAAATTATCAGACATTTTAACATATCCTAACCAAAGAAGGATATATAGGATAATATATATTAAACCAGGATAAAGAGGATAATAAATAATTAATAATTACATATATTAAATAACATAATTGAATAAATTAGACCTATTTAGACCTATATTAACTTTACATAACCAAAGAACCACGTGGTCACCACCTACAAACAGCTGATTCATGGTCACGTTGGTCTGAATCATAACAAAAGTCAAATGTTACAGTTACAGTCAGACATTTTACAGTCAAGGTAACCTGTATCCTGTAACAGGATGTCCTGTAGGACCTATAGTAGCATCCTGTATCTATCTGTCTCAGTCAGCTGTTCTTGTCAACATTGTCAGAGGGCGTAAGTATAAACCACTGTATTGTTTTAATTATGATTATTTTTATAATTATACTAATTTTAATATATTGAATACTTTAAATATAATTAATTATATCTAATTAAATTGCAAATATGATTATATAATCACAGTAAGAGTTGCGTCATATATAAACGTGTAGGCCTATGCTTAGCAAAAACGCCCCTAGACCTATTGTATTAATTCTAATATATTAAATTCTTTAAATATAATTAATTATAACTAATTAAATTGTAAATATAATTATATAATCACAGTAAGAGTTGCGTCAGATATGAACATGTAATAGGCCTATGTTGACTCAGCATAAACGCCCCTAGACCTATTGTTTGGTTAACCAGTGGCTATCTAGATTAGATCATCAATTCTAGATAATCTAGATTTCCTAATCTCATCTATGGTTTAGTTCAGTGTCGACCACAAGCCACGGTACATCCAGGCTAGCCTAAGGTGAGCTGTATAGGCTTGGTAATGTATAGGCATTGAAATATTTCTACAGGATAGAATTTAATAGTATTACTAGCTTAGGCCTACTCGGTGTGATAGATTAGCCTACCGTAGGCTGTAGTATTAGCCTACAGATATTGGTTTCATTATATTAAGGATAATACGGAATAATTATTAAAAACTCGCTCCCCCCCATTTCAAATTGAGAATCCATGTAGGCCTATATATTGTGGCTTTTCATAACCCCCATACATACCTATATTATCTCGACCGACTTTAGTCAGGATGCCAGAGAACTCCAAATCAATCAATCAACCGACTTCGAACAAGTTCTATTTTGTCATAGATATAAAGCAACTGAACGGTGCACAGGTAAAGTTTGACAAAATTCGACTTAAAATTGGATCGCTGTGGCTTCATTTACTGGGGTTGGGAGAATTGGAGTTCCTTTCCTTCATAAACCAAACAAGGCAGTTTTTATTTATATCTCAGCATCGCTTGAGTAACAAAACCGCCCATTTGGGGTGTATGTATGATATCGGCCAGCTGTATGTATGATGACGGCCAGCTAAGAATACGGCACTGTAAGGGGGGTCGCAGGAGGACGTTAGGTAAGTAGGTATGGACACGGCTTGTAGGTTAGGTTAGGTGGAGGAAGTTTAGGTTAGTGTTTATACATTTATCATGCATGCGGGAGAAACTGGCCGCTAATATGCAAAGGCTCCCCCACCAATTTTCAAATACAATATACCGTAGGCTGTTGCTCTGCGGAAAATATGGTAACATAAAGGAACCGTATGTGCTTATCGTGATTTTGAGTTGAAAATAGTTTATGAATAATTGGCCGATTAATATTCAGACTCTAAAAAGAACTTTCATTCTCCGTCATTTTTCAATTGAATGGAAATTGGGTGAAATCGGCGACCTACCAGTAAATCGGCATACATTAGCCTAATACCCGACATTAGTGTGCTGCAGTGCTTTAAAATTTGATTGAATGGAAATAGTGTGAAATAGGAGGACACTCCAAAATCAAACCATTGTTCTTTAGTCTTGGGTAGTGTCATAGCCTCTGTACCATGGTCTTCCACTGTCTTGGGTTAGAATTCTTTTGCTTGAGGGTACACTCAGGCACACTGTTCTATCTTGTTTCTCTTCCTCTTGTTTTGTTACATTTTTATATTTTAAATTTTAATGTTGTTACTCTTCTTAAAATATTTTATTTTTCCTTGTTTCCTTTCCTCACTGGGCTATTTTTCCTGTTTGGGCCCCTGGGCTTATAGCATTTTGCTTTTCCAACTAGGGTTATAGCTTAGCAAATAATAATAATAATAATAATAATAATGATACCAGAGAAATATGGACAAGAACAGGATAGGGGTTATGAGAAATGCAAATATGTTAGGGTGTTAAACTCGTGATTTGATATGTACTTTGTGAATTATCATTTATGACACCTAGGTGAGGACCGGGGTCCTCACCTACTCCCTGCGAAGCATGGTGGGAATTGATGCTATAGGTAAAGAAGTACCGTATACTGTATACATACGGATAACGTTTAGGTAGTTGGTTCTCAAAATTTTGTTCGCCAAAATACTAGCTAACGTGCAGAGCAAAGTGTATCGCTTCCCAGAACAGAGGAGCAGGGAGATGGTTAAATTTTGAATAAAGTGAGCCACGGCTAAGGAAACACCCGGAAGTGAATAATTAGTGTTAATTTGATGGACCAAGATATGCTTATATGTGTGTGAGGACATACACGGTTAGGAAGGATTCTCATTTCCTATGCGATCAGCAATTCCCGTAACTCAATGATCTTCAAATTTACCCAACTACATATCATACAACATTTCCCTGAAATGTTTGAACCCAACATCAGTGTACAATGGTTAGGGCACAGAGATTTATGTTAGGTTAGGAAGGGGGGGGGGGGGGGCTTTGGTTAGTACTAATCCCTTCAAATTCCCAAAAACATTTACATCTATCATAGACCTCGCTCCTCGTAGAAATCAGAATCACTGATTAGGAATACAGTATAATGGTAAAATGCATACTGTACTGCATGTCATAGGCCAAGAATTCCATAAAATATAGCTAATATATGACGTTAATTGCTGGCTAAACCCACAAACTACATTTACCTACGTATTATCATGTGCATTAGATTATCTTTTTGTTTTTTAGGATGGAAGGTATTTTCATTTGAGTGAAGAGTACACATTTGCTAGAAAATTTAGCTGCCACAATCTCTCTCCTTTTAGGTAAAACTAAATAGCTAGTTGTGTCCGATTTCTTCAGACTTCAGTTCGACAGATCTAAGTGGCACTGATGAAGTTTAAATTTTTATTTAAAGAATCTCAGTGAAATTATTCATATAATTCTAAAATATGATTACTTCACTGGATGCATAAAGAAGACTTTTCCTCATCACATAAGGATTTACAGATACAGTGATTACTATGCAAACTGTGTATGCCAAGTGCAATTAATGAAAATTGTGTAAGCATATTGGTACCGCCTTACTTTTTCCCTGAATGAGCTCACAAATACACAAGACCGATATAGATAGAATTAAGGTAGGTTAGGTTAAGCTACATTCTTATAACTACCTTCACCTAATTTGCTTAGCCACGATTAGGATGGTTCACATAGGCAACTACGGTAGTTAGTAATTTGCATTGCAATGTTTTACTGCATCTTCATTCTTATCCATAGTTATTACCTACAATGGGAAGATAACTTTGCAAGCTATAGTAAGCTGTTAAGAAAAACTACTTATTCAACTACATTTGAATAGTCCTGTTGAAAAAAAATTTGTTTTGAGTAATGTACAGCTCTCCATTTTAGTGTACATTTTCCAAATAGGAATATGATTGATAGATATGTCCTCTGCACTTTTCAATCTTAATCGAAGGAAATAGATGTACAGTAATAAATATCATGGGTGCTTAAATGTACTCTGTGCTTTATATTTACTGCAGCAGCTTTTGGAACATATAAGAAAGGAACTTGGTTTGTGCGAGACTATGCAACTATAAAAAGCTCATCTAAGAAACCATCGCTAAAGATTATTCTACAGTTCGGGCAGAAAAAGTATTATCCTTACACCCCAATAATGTGTTCATTAAAGATTTTGCTGAGCTAGTCAGACACAATTTGGAATTCCTTAAACATGATCACATTGTATATTCCAGTCACAAGAAAATATAGCAATGCTGGATCAAAATCATTTAATGAAGTTAGATGTGTTTTCTCAGTTGCTTGAAGTTGACCATACCCGGAATGATAACGAGATATCATCGTTCACCAAATTAACAAAACTCTTGTTATTTATCATAGGTATTCTTTTGGTAAAGCTGGAAGGTAGCCAATTAGACTTTTTGGTCTAGGTAGGGACTGGCTAGGGGTACCAGTCACCTGTATATATATTCACGGAATGGTGAACAAGGGAAAGGCCCGTGCCAACTAGAAGTGTTGGCTTTAATACAGTACGAACAAGTCACTTTTTCTCTTTGGCTTGTAGAGAGCGGTTGTCTCCTCTCCTCCTCCTCCTCAAGGTTGCCATAGGGATTGACGAACAACGTTGTTTTGTCTGAGCATTATGTTCGTGTTGAGATTCTACGGTCATCAGAAATTGACTAGAATGCTTGCCCTGGCGGTAAAAGTGAGTATACTTTCAACTATTTCCTTTTTAGCCACTGGTTAATACTGCTGGCCACATAAAAATATCCCCCATCATGAAGTTAGTTTTCGAGGAGGCATCTCGTTTCTCCTGCTAAAGGACTCGGCCTTCCAATGAGTTGCCTGATGCTATACAGTATCCTTTTCTCCACCCGCAGTACCTCATGATTCAGGTTTGTCTTGCTTTGTTGCACCTAAGTTCTGCCCCATCAATCACTGTCCAAGATTTGCTTTCTTAGGCTGTGCCAAGAAAGCCTTTCTTCTAGTCTGTAGGGGCTCACGCGGTAAAAGTGAGTATACTTTCAACTATTTCCTTTTTAGCCACTGGTTAATACTGCTGGCCACATAAAAATATCTACCATCATGAAGTAGGTTGTTGAGGAGGCATCTCATTTCTCATATTAAAGGACTCGGCTGTCCGAGTTGCCCTAGGCTGTATATTATTCTTGTTTCCAGTCACGGTAGCTCGTGAGTCGGGTTTGTCTTGCTTTGTTACACCTAAGTTCTGCCCCATCAGTCACTGTCATTCCAGGCTTTTTCATCTAAGGCTTTGCCAAGAAAGCCTTTCTTCAATAACGTCTCGCTGAATAAGTCTGTATGTGTTCATGCATTGCACTAGAAGTCGTAATGTTCAGTTCAAATTGAAGATAAGTCTGCCTTTAGCCCTTTTACCCCCAGGATATTTGGAAATTTCCAACCCTTAACCCCCAAGGGTTATTTTTTTTCAAGCACATTTTGCAGTATATTTTTATAAAATTGCTCTAACAGCCTTAATTTTTGTCATAGAGGGGTCAGGTTGGTCTCATTCTCTTGGAAAATGCCTGAATTTTCTCAAAAAATTATCAAAAAATATGAAAAACAAATTTTTATAGCATTTTTTGGCAAGGACGTACCGGTACGTCCATGGAGGTAAAGGGATGGCTTTTGTGAAACGTACCAGTACGTCCTTTGGGGGTAAAAGGGTTAAAGTGCACCTATCTGACCTGAGGGACCCTTATTGACACGCAGTTATGTAACCTTACGCAAAACACATGCGAAAGGAAGAACTGTATTCCTGTTTCATATGAAAAGCTAATTCTGTTCTCATACAGTTTGAAATAGGTACAGAAGCTATTGTATTTTCCAAATTCTTATAATCTAGATTTCGGGGGGCCATAATTTTTTAGTGCAGACTAAATTACCTTATTTTCTTTTCCATAAACCCAAATGCTCCTTTTTAAAACATCTCCATTTTTCATATCTAAAATATATTTGAAACTCCTGCTTCTTGTCCTTATGCCCCTGACATAAGTCTTTTTATACTTTATGACACATCTGTTTTGATGTTGTTACTGTTTTTAGAATGATTAATTGTTAATTTGTTCTCATCATTTATTTATTTCCTTTCCTAACTGGGCTATTTTTCCCCTGTTGGAGCTTTTGGGCTTATAGCATCTTGCTTTTCCAACTAAGGTTGTAGCTTGACTAGTAATAATAATAATAATCTAATTGACATTGCCTGACATCTGGCATGCATTGACTGGCAAGGCAAGGTTAGGTTAGGTAAGCCTGTATTGACATTTGAAATTGCAGACACATTACAGTATCAAGTTCAACCTAAGAAGGCTGTAGCTCTTAACCTGTAGAGAATATTGCAGTACTGTATTTCAATGTATCTTACTAGGGGCTTGCATTGCTTGAATCTCGGAGGAGCTGCCGCTCGACGCTTGCTTCGGGATGTCGGCAATGCATTGATGCTCGATGCTGTCTCTTTGTGAATATATGTAATATTTGCTTAGTTTTCTTTAAGTGGATAAGCTAGCTTGTTCTTTCTTTATTAATCTATGCTATGAAATAATAATTTTCCTAACAGAACTACTGTATAAGATTCAATTGCCTGCCATCTTTGTCTATACTGTACAGTACAGTAATTCTGTATGTACTTATTCATATAGTTACCCAGTAATAAGAGAAGCCATATAAAGATCTACAGTATATATAAAGATTTATCTTGAACCCAGGTTTCCCTATCAATGTCATGTTACTTAATGTCTTCTGGTTTAAGTAGACTGGACAGTTAACTTTTCACTTATAATGCGGGAGATTTTCAAAAAGTTTATCAATGGACTTATGAATACATTAATGAGATGTTTGATAAACTTCATATATTTCATTGCCAATTGGAGGTCAAGTTTATTAATTGGATATTCACAGTACAGAAGTTTACCAGAACACGATATAGACCAAGGTCGCCAATGGGTTTATCAGTCGTGTTAGGCTTAACCAAACGTTTGAAGTCTTCGAGATATGATAGTGGGTTCGTATTAAGTTTAGATATATTCTAATTTTTCTTTATTCGATCTCGATAAGTGTGAATGACCCAATTAGATAGACCGTTTCTTGTGATAACCTAGTATTATGTTTTCCCTTTTCGCCGTGAAGGTGTTCCAGTGAGTAGCTTTTAGATTTTGTATAGCACGTTCTCTTGGAGTTTTGCCGTTGAAGGTATCGGGTGTCCTTGAAATATATTGAAAATAGTAATAATTATACTCTAATTACAGTGATAATAATGGTAATAATAATTATCAAAAGATGAGAAAGTGGGTCATAGAATAGTAGCAGTAAGAAAAGTAGACGAAGGAGAAGACTAATTGGTAAGGGACCTCTGGTAGTGGTTTCAACACTCCCCAGTTACTATACCGACACCCTATAAGGGTGAGCGAGCTGGGTTTATTCCTGGCATTCCATGCTACTTTTTTCTCTGGTATATTTAGCAGTATTTATATTTATACCTTAGAAAAGGGATTTTGACGAAGGAAAAATCTGTTTCTGGGAAGAGGCCTGTGACGGCCGGTGAAAAGGGTCCTTCTTTACACTTTTCTAATATAAATCTTCCAAATATACTAGAGAAAGATAAAAGCATGGAATGCAGAGGTTACTACCCTCGCGCGATCACCTTGTGGGTGTCGTGTATACAACAAGGGCGTGTGAAAACCACTATTCACAGGCTGTCTTCCATTTAGATAATCCCTTCATCAAAGGGGAGGGCCGTGACAGGCCCTAGAGAACACAGTTGGACTACCCCACCGACACCTACCACGCGCGGAGCATTTCTCGGAGCGACAGAGGTCCCTCGCCCAGAAATAGATTTTTCATTCGTCAAAATCCCTTTAATGTCCGATGGGATTGTTAAAACGACTCTTTTTAACATCTATTAGCGTGCTTTTTTCCCATTCGTATGGAGTAACACGGTTGCCTTCTTTTGAAGGGCTTTGCTTTGGCTTTAGGAGTGGACTGTAGTACTTTGTATATGGAAGATAATTGTGGATGTTAGATGCAAATGAAAGAAAAAGAAAGAGCTATTTATATAGTATGTATGGTACAGTATAAGAATAATTCATAGTGCAAACACAAGTCTTTGCAATTTATATAAGACAGATCTATTTCAATGTTGTTATTGATCAAATATAGTTGCTAATCTTTATTAATTTATATAGTTTATTTCCTTATTTCCTTTTCTCACTGGGCTGCTTTCCCTGTTGGAGCCCTTGGGCTTATAGCATCCGGCTTTTCCAACTAGATTTGTAGCTTACCTAGTAATAATAATGTGGAAATACTCAGATTATTTTATGGCAGTTTAGCCATGTGAAAAGTACGGACAAAAATAGTTTAGTTGAAAGTATATAATAAAATGAGTGCTATGAGGATTGGAGGGGAGGAGAAGGATTAAAAAAGGTTGGATAGATGGTGTGAAAGACTAACGGTCGTTCCTAAACGATCACAAACCATCGATCTTTATTAAGAGCATGATTTTGGCGATGTCGCAACGGCCGTTAGATATTTAACGAGGTGGTTGTAACTACTTGGCTAATAATAATAATAAAGGAAGGGTCTTAACATCACTGAAACACAAGATTGTGCATAAGATAGGGGGCATGATGCAGTGTGTTAGGGTATCGACTCCCTGTTAATGGGCCTTCTTAGTAGATGTATGTAGCCGCTAATATTATAGATATTTTACTGCTTAGGGAGTTCAAGAGTGAATGTGGCAGTTACATGTATTTCTTCCTTTGGAGCTGCCAGCCCTGTTTGGGGAAATGTCTGAGTATTGAAACACAAAGATTGTGGCAGTTACATGTATTTTTCTCCCCTGGAGCCAGCCCTGTTTGGGGAAAATGTCAGAGTATTGAAAGAAAAATAATAACAATAACTACAGTATGTTAAATAGGATACAGTAATTCTATTGAGCACATAGTTTCATGTAATACAGTACAGTAGTTGAAGATGAGCAAAATATCTACATATTTACAAATAAGAGGAAAACATACGCAAGAGAAGTCAAGAAATAGACACAAATAGAATTAAAACCCAAGAAATTATCAGAGAGAAGTATTTCAGGGCTAAATAAGCAAACAGGGCTAAATAAGCAACAGCTGAAACACATTCTGTTCCCCTTTATTCAAATGTGATGGGGAAGGGAATAAAGTAAACTAATTGGTAAATAATACATTGAACGAAGAGCTATCGATGATAAATATAGATATACAGGTTTATCAAAGGGTTATCTTGTTGTCTTGATAATGGATATGATTGAACAATGGGTTCATTTGGTTTACATTATACTGTACTACAGTATGCTAATCTTGTAATTGAACTGTGTGTTTGTTCCCAGACGAATATAAACATACTTCATCTAATGGGAGTAAATTTTCAGAGAGCTGGAACTGGTATAGTTTTATAATGTATTGGCTGTAGTTACTGTCGGGTAGTGCCCCCCCCCCCCCCTCTGCCAGCATCAATGAATAGCCTTTTTGACTTGGTTACCCATAGATCCTTCACTTTCCAACTCCTGCCTTTCCCCATTGGAGGCAGATGACACTAGGCTGGAATCTACTTTTTTGAAGGTGTTGGCCCTTATCAGGTACACCAATGGTTTGGGGGAGCCAACCAGAGCATGAATGTAATGGAATTCATCCATGGAAAATTTTTTGGCACTCATCACAGGTCAAGATTTACGTTAGAACTTCCCTGATCAAAACTAGCTAGGAAAACAATAAACTGTACTGGAGAACTTGCTTTGCGCAAGCCGTTCCACAAGGATCTTAAACCCAGCTCTCTCAGGGCAGAGACAGTTCTACATTCCTGAGAATTCCACTCCTCTCCTCCAGCAGTTGATGCGGCCGTCACGACCCTAACACCAGGCACGGTGGTAGAGAAACTGGGGCTGTCGTCACCAACCCTTTGGCCTCTTAATCTTCCTATATGTTAGTTACTTCGATGACTAGCCTCCGAGTATCCTCATGGTTGAACTACATCGGTGAGGAACGGTGGGCTTCTTTGTCTCTTCAAAGAATTTGTCCAATCCTGGGAGTAAAGAAGTTTAAAGACCGAGTTCTGTCCAGGGCAAAGGTGGCCACCTCCTTAACCTACAAGTCTTCTAACTAGTGAACTAATTGATTCTTAACTGAAGGGAGGCAGTGTTGCTAAATCTGCTTGGAAAATTGGTCAGCGAGAAACTCTGTTACTGAGGAAGGCCCCAGTTAGCCAGAGCCTGGTGCCTTCCCCATCTAGAAGTAGAAGGAACAGAGAAAAAGTGGAGAAAGACATAGAATATCTAGAAGTACAGTAGAAGGAACAGAGAATAAGTGGAGAAAGAAATAGAACACCTAGAAATAGAGGGAACAGAGAATAAGTGTTGGAAGAAATAAATGTGTAATGTTAAAAAAATTTGTGGATAAAACCAAATGAATTTGACTGTGAAAACATTAGTTCTGAGCTGGTATTTCTGTGATGTTTTATGCAGATTGAACTTGAGTGCGTATTTTAATACCAAATGATTGTTACCGTATTGTTATTCTAATTAAAATAAACAATATAAAATCTTGGGTGTCAACAAAATATTGATATTGCTTCTTCTCTTTTCAGATAAATATTGGAAACCTGGACCATAACCACACACCATCATTCCAGTTCTTGTCCTAATTTGCTCTTAACGTTGGAATGGGAAAAAAATGGACATGTTGAAAAAAGAATGATTTACTTAAATGATTTAATGCCTATTAACATTTAAGTTAGTATTTGATTCGTGAATTCCTTCAAGAACATCTATGCGTATGAATTGGTCATTTCACTGCGTGGATATTCTGACTAGTCAGTGTAACTAGAAATTTATTTTACAGATAAACGGAAGTCCCTTTCGAACAAAGCTATAATTATTCGGACCCTAGAGACTTTCAGAAGTTTTCTAATTTTATTAAGTGAGAATAGCAACACTCTTTATAATAGCAGAAGCTAAATTAGCTACATAGATTTTCAGGGAAGACTGTATATATTGTAAATACAATATCTTTTACAAAAAAACCTTTATATCTATTGTTTTATTTATTTTATTGATTTTGCTGTTTACCATTCCCGTAATTTCTTCGAGTAAAATACCTAAACAGTAAATACATAAAGTCCAACAAAATGGCCAATCTTGCATTCCGGACAAAGCTCGGGTATGGCGTCGGACACGTTCTCAACGACCTGTGCTCGGCGATGTGGTTTACGTATCTCCTCATATACTTCCACCACGTTCTCCTCTTCAACAACACGCTGGCGGGAGTCGTGCTACTTATCGGGCAGGTGAGCCGAGAGATTGTTTGTAATTACCCTATACATACATACATACATATACCAAGGCACTTCCCCCAATTTTGGGGGGTCCCCGACATCAAACAAATGAAACAGAAAAGGGGACATCTCCTCTCTACGTTCCTCCCAGCCTGACAAGGGACTCAACCGAGTTCGGCTGGTACTGCTAGGGGTGCCACAGCCCACCCTCCCACATTATCCACCGCAGATGACTTAATTATCCCGTGTTTTTATCTTTAGGTTCTATAGTACTTGTGAGAATTCTATTCAATTATATTTTCAAGAGTTTCTATTGGCATTGTTCAATCTAAGATGAGTGGGGATACCTTAACGTGGTGAAAGGGTTTGTGTGTTGCCAGCTAAGCTGTACTATAGTCAATTCTTTTTAGTGAGGCAGATTTTCTCTTACTCGGATTGGTGATGGTGTTGGAGTTTGGTCTGATCGCTCACAGCAAACCAACCTATTACGAATAGCCCTGATTATAGTAAAAAAAATTCTTAGTGAAGCAGATTTTCACTGACTCGCAGGGGGTGCCCTTTTAGCTCGGAAAAATTCCCCGATAGCTGATTGGTCGTAAGTATTATTATCGACCAATCAGCTCTTGGGGAACTTTTTCGAGCTAAAAGGGCACCCTTGCGAGTTGGCTCAAATCTGCCTCACTATAATAAATTGACTATAGTCAGGGCTATCCATAATAGGTTGGTTTGCTGTGAGCGATCAGACCAAAATCCCCTACCATCACCAATCTGTAGTAGCTAGCGTGGTGATGAAAATGGCCACACCCCAGACATGAAAAAGGACAAGTCTGAGGCCTTTGTCCTGCAGTGGACTAGAAATGGTTGTATTTGTCGTTTTTATATTATTGGAAAGTTATTTTATTTATAGAAAGAGTTATTGAGTACTGTACAATAAATTATTCATAAATGTTTGTATGAACTGTAATGCTTTCCAAGACAATAACTTCCTTTGAACATCCAATTTGTGTATAAATTATGATTGTAAAAAAATACTGTACAGAATGAGTAACTAGTCACTGTAGTATTGATTGGTGAAAGCAGGATTTTTCTACACATGTAGTTCACATTTTTATTAGTCTTGTTTACATTCGTAGAGCATTGTCTTGTTTAAAATATGTATAAAATTTTTGATCAGGTTTTAATGATCTTTTGTTTACGTATAGTTGTTTTGCAGTAAATTTCTTTAACTATGAAAAAAGATTGATGGAATGTTGCATTATACACAACCAAATACAATTGTATGCATAATTTTGATCAGTTGGACATTAACAATCATGGGGGTTAAATAAGATATTGGCGAATGGTGAAAAATCAGGAATAGTTTATGCCCCCTCAATTATATATTCCAGCCTTGAGAGAAAAGATGAAAATTATAGCATTAATAGTTATATAAAACTAATATAGGAAATCATTCTCACTTGTATAATTCCAAACAGAAAAAAGAGAGAGCCATTATTACATAAGGACTTGAAAATTCTCTTCTTATTAATGTATTATTATTACTTGTTAAGCTACAACCCTAGTTGGAAAAGCAGGATGCTATAAGCCCAAGGGGTCCAACAGGAAAAATAGCCCAGTGAGGAAAGGAAATAAGGAAAAACTACAAGAGAGAAGTTTAAGAACAATAATATTAAAATAAATTTTTAATATATAAACTATAAAAACTTAGAAATAACCTCAAAACATTATTGAATTTAATGTTAAAGGTGCATTTCAAATTATATAATAACCTTAACTGGAAAGAATTGAAATATTTAGTTATATAAGAGCAAATAAAGCATAGAATACTCTCATTACGTAACGGAAGAGCAATTTGAAACCGATACTGTTATATGAGTCATCCAACCTTTGTTTTTGATATTGTCATGACTATTTTGTCTATGATATCAAGGACTGTTCTGTATTTGGTGTTATAGAATTGTGAATATATACCTATGAATATTACTTTTATGTAATTCTTTGTCCTTCTTGTGAATAGCAAACAGTGAATTGTATTTTGCCTCAATATAAAATTATAATTTTGACTATATGAAATTATTATAATTTTACCTCATTATAAAATTATGATTTTACCTCTATATAAAATTATGATTTTGCCTCAATATAGAATTATAATTTTACCTTTATATAAATTATAATTTTGACTATATGAAATTATCATAATTTTGCCTCATTATAAAATTATAATTTTGCCTCGATATAGAATTATAATTTTACCTCTATATAAAATGATAATTTTGCCTCAATATAAAATTATAATTTTACCTCTATATGAGATTATAATTTTTCCCTTATATAAAAAAATTATAATTGCTTTAATATAAAATTATCGTAACAGGTCGCCGATGGACTCGCCACCCCGTTTGTCGGACACGAAGCGGATCGCACGGATGACTTGGCCTTTTGTTCCCGTTACGGTCGCAAGAAGACGTGGCACCTATTAGGTGAGTATTCTCTCTCTTCCAGAGATTCAAATACAACTTTATTTCAATCTTCTTCTTCGACTAAAGCTTTTCCTGCTATGCAGGGTCGCTATTTCTGGAGAGCCGTTTCCAATTTCTTCTGTCTCCGATGTCCTCCACTGTGAGATCTTTCTCCTCCCTCCACCTTCTCTTTGGTCTCCCCCTCCTCCTCCTCCTACCTGGAACATCCATCTCTAACATCCTCCTCCCAACATACTCCTGGTCTCTCCTCATGCCCAAACCATTGGAGTCTCCTTGGATTTTCTTTGACACCTCTGTAACCTTCGTTGTTCCCCTTACCAAGTCATAAAACTTTATTTCAATGAATTCTATCGAATATACGCTAATATTCTCTGTCAAAAATGAGAAAAATACATATTTTCCTATTTATTTGGGTTTCAAACTAGTACTCAGTGAGTGCTAGTATTCAATTACTGTTAAGTGGCTCACAAGGTGGGGAGGAAAAGGGAGCTACTTAAGGTAAACTTACCCTTACCAAGTCATAAAACTTTATTTCAATGAATTCTATCGAATATATGCTAATATTCTCTGTCAAAAATGAGAAAAATACATATTTTCCTATTTATTTTGGTTTCAAACTAGCACTGAGTGAGTGCTTGTATACTATTACTATTAAGTGCCTCACAAGTTGGGGGGAAAAAAGGGACTACTAAGGGTAAACTTGGACAAATTCTGAAGGAGGCACTTAACCCAAGGCTTGGATAAGACACAACAGCATGTTAAGTACTTGTGGATAAAGACCAAAGTGAAGTCTTTGATAGAAAAGTGGGCGGTGCTACTTATCAAAACTAACCCCATGTGATTAACAACTACTGTACCATGTTAACAATTTCAACCGGTCTTCTAGCTCAAGACAATCCCTATTTTAAAGGATGAAAGGTTCCTACACACATAGGAACAAAACTGATGTGACCTTAGATATAATTGTTAAGGTCAGGTCGAATAAGTAACAACAGTTCATTGGCTTTACATGGGTTGCACTATAGTAGGATTTTGTCTTTATTTTTCTTTCATGATTAAAAGAAAATTATTATTTTGTCTAAAATATGAATCCTAGATCAAGGGAAAACCAAACATGTGTGTTTTGTGTGTACAGTATACAGTACTGTAATGATGATGTGACTTCAAGCCCATTTCAAAATACTGTAATCTATTGTTTTTTATTTGGTTTAATTAATAAATGTTTAAATTTATATGTCTGCTGTATTATCAATGCATACATGCTTATATGCTTTATATTTGCATGCATATTACTAACCAATTTTTTTGTATTTTGCTTATTTTAGTTTTGTAAGAAAGGAATTCAAGAGAATTGTGTTTATGGAAGGTATGTAAAGTATATACATTATACAAGAATTAGGATTAGGCTGCTAGCATTTACAGATAATCAAAACAACCTATGCTTGTAGTTCCGGCAGATTATCAATGAATAGTTTACCAAGACAGCTGAGTGTGTATGCGTGGCGTACTTTAGAATACAGTAATGTAAGCTTGCCTATGTTCAGTCAATACAGTATAAGGTATTCGCTTCCACATGTAAATAGATCTAGTCCTTTGTATTCAACGAGATTAGTTTTTTTTTTTTTTTTTTCTTTTTTGGCTGATCAGCCTTTTGAAAAAGTCCCTCCTTGGCAATGTGTTAGACGGGGATTGGAGACCCAATCAAGCTCTATAGTTTCTAGTATTGTCCGCAACCTCTCCATCCTTGCGAACTAGGGATGAGGGGGTTAGGGGGAGCTTATAGGTCCACCTGCTGAGTCGTCGTCATCAGCCATTGCCTGGCCCTCCATGGTCGTAGTTTGGGAACTGATCATATGTGTATATAGTCAGTCTTTAGGACATTGTCTTATCCCTTGCTTTTGCCATTTATGAGTGTTCTTTAAAACTTTAAATGTCAATTTGAAGGCTAGTAACTTTAATTTCTATGTTATTTTTTTTTATGATAACCAATTAGGAATTTATGATGTTTTTATTGAACTTAACACTTGCAAAACAAATTCTAAATGCTAAGAGAATCTATAGTTTATAGCCACTACAGTAAATGAATAAGCTCCTGACTGTGTTAGATTTACATCTTCCTCTCTTTCAGGGTCGTTATGCGTCCTCTGCGCCTTCCCCTTCATCTTCCTCGGCTGCTTGGGATGCGCGTACGCGAGCGATTGGGCCCAACTGGTATACTATTCGCCTTTCGTCGTCATCTTCCAATTTGGCTGGGCGTCGTCGCAGATTAGCCATCTGTCGCTCATCCCGTCCATAACTCAGGATCCACACGACCGAACCGAGCTGAATGCCATTAGGTAAACTCCTTATAGTTAAGGGTTATTAACTTCGCTAGCTTCGTTGCGATGGTTATGTTTTGATAGGCGTGTACAGTATTTATTTATTTGTTTAATTGTGATTTGCATAACTTAAAAACTACTTGACCAAATCTCATGAAATTTTGTGGGATAATTAGCCATGATCCAAGGACAATATGGTTAGATTTTGAGAGGGATTGGGTTAAAGGTCAAGGTCATAAAAAGGTTAAAAACATCTTTTGGCTATATCGTGGTCAATTTTTATCCGATTTGCATGGAAGTAGCGCCAAAATGTACATAATTCAGTTGCCTATCTTGTGATATACAACATGATATAGGCGAAAGTCTTCGCTCTACTTTGTGCCTATTCTAGTTTCCTTAGTCTTTGCGGAACTGATAAATCTTTAGTATTTACAAAATATATTTTAACCCTTTTACCCCCGGGGTATCTGGAAATTTCCAACCCTTAACCCCCAGGGGGTTATTTTTTCCCCAGCACATTTTGCAGTATATTTATTTTAAATTGCTCTAACAACCTTAATTTTTGTCATAGAGAGGTCAGGTTGGTCTCATTCTCTTGGAAAATGCCTGAATTTTCTCAAAACATTATCAAAAAATATGAAAAACAAATTTTTATAGCATTTTTTTGCAAGGACGTACCGGTACGTCCATGGGGGTAAAGGGATGGCTTTTGTGAAACGTACCAGTACGTCCTTTGGGGGTAAAAGGGTTAACTAATACAGTACCATCAAGGTCGGTTAGCAATCGTAAGTGTGAATGTTACCATTGTTTTTACCAGTTGCAGTAAACATTTCACAGAGTTTGTGCATTTGTTGAAGTAAGAAATGGAAATAGAGCTACAGCTTGTGTTGTTTGTTTACCAATGCACCAAATACTGACTCCGTATTGTTCCTGAGATTTATACGCTTTGCAGGGCATCGTGTACTGTATTGTTAATCATTCTTCACTGTATCCCAAGCCATTAAGAAATTTAAGCTTTCAAGATTGATGACGAATGTATCCCTTCATAATATACCAATCACAGTGTCCAATAAATTACTGAATTATTTGCACTTACAGTAATTTTTTCATATAAATTAAGCTCTTCCTCTTTTCAAATTTTATTTAATTTTTTATATAAATCAAGCTCCTTCTCTTTGAATTAATAGAACAGGAATCCCGAATAAGTATGGAAATAATACTAAGTATGGAAATAATTTATTTTTGAAGGCCCCCTTTTATAGAATGCTGAAATTTCATTTTCAGATATGGGTTCACGGTGATGTCAAACATAGCTGTTTATCTGATAACCTGGTTAGTCCTGGGTTTAGGAACATCGGATCCTGATTCCGGCCTCGGACCAGATGATACAGGAAAGTTTAGGGTAAGATTATTACAGATGTCATCGACAAACTTTTTCAGAACGCCGTTGAACTAATTTCAAAGGTTTAAAGCCTGCTCATGAATGTCAGAGGCAAGGGACAGTGACAATGGCAGAGGCAAGGGACAGTGACAATGGCAGAGGCAAGGGACAGTGACAATGGCAGAGGCAAGGGACAGTGACAATGGCAGAGGCGAGGGACAGTGACAATGGCAGAGGCGAGGGACAGTGACAATGGCAGAGGCAAGGGACAGTGACAATGACAGAGGCAAGGGACAGTGACAATGGCAGAGGCAAGGGACAGTGACAATGGCAGAGGCAAGGGACAGTGACAATGCCCTATCAAGCAGGACAATGCCATAGAGCTTGATCATATATACATATGATCAGCACCCAAGCCCCCTTTCCATCCAAGCTAGGACCAAGGGGGTCCAGGCAATGGCTGCTGATGACTCGGCAGATAGACCTAAAGGCTCCCGAAAACCCCCCATCCTTAGCTCACAAGGATAGTGAGGTTGCAGCGACCAAAGAAACTACTGAGTTTGAGCGAGACTCGAACCCCAGTCTGGCGTTCACCAGTCAGGGACGTTACCACATCGGCCACTGCAACCCTAAATTAAGAAAATAATAATCTTCTCTCTATAGAAACATGTTGCTAGTATCATAAATATTATTGTATATTTAAAAATAGTATAAAATGTTTACTGGAGTTCAGATTACGGTATTTTGAATAATATTATAATGTAAGGGACCTACAATAAAACATATTTCCATTCTTCATGATATGAAATTCTACTTTTAGGTTATAGTGTAAGGGTATAAAAGGTTTAATACTTAGGCAATGAGGCGATAGAAGTAACTTTAAAATTAAAAATTAGTTTTATATTTAGTGTATATTGCTGGAAATGTTTACCTGTGAGAAACACTTGCCCATCCTATCAGAAATATAATGTAAAATTAGTTGAGGTTTTCAAATTTTCTATTTTGGTCCTAAAGATTTTGAAGAATTTATATCTAATTAGGCTTTTATACAATCGGAATTGTCCATTCTATCAGAAATTATAATATAAAATTAGTTGAGGTGTACAATTTCCAATCTTGGTTCAAAAGAATTTGATGAAGACTTAACAACATTTAAGGGGACCGTCCGCCATGTCCGCCATTTTTTTTCTAATGATCCAAATTACACAATTTCTATATATGTTTTAGACATATATAATACCTTCATCATATAAAAATTTCAAGTCATTTGATCAAAAACTTTTGGATTTATGAGCAAAAATCATGATTTAAAAAAAATATTTAGGTACATTTTTCCCCACTACTATAATACCAATTGTATTGAAACTTATACCACAAAAACTACTGTAACCCCCACATTTAGTTTGACTTTTTATACAACCTAACAATGAAACCAGTCAATAAAACCTCTTTTAATTTCCAGGTTATCGTCTTCACAGTTCTGGCTATAGGGACCCTATTCGCTATAATGTTCCATGTGTTGGTCAAAGAAGAGAACAGTCCACCGTTCGTTGAAATGCCGGACGAGGAACCCAATTCTCAGAAAGACGAAGAACCCGGTTCCCAGAAAGAGGAGGATCCCGACGTAGCGGACTGTTCCTTACCGCCGACTACCTTGCCCGAGGTTGCATGCACTAATAAGCCGCGGCGCGTTAGGATGTCTTCGACGGATTGGCTTAAAAATGCACAGGTGAGTTGGTAAAGAAATCTTTACGCTTAGCAGTTTTCAGTGACTATAAAAAATGGATTTTGACGAAGGAAAAATCTATTTCTGGGCGAGAGACCTGTGCCGCTCAGTGAAATGCTCCTTTTACATAATTTTTACCTTAGAAATGATGTAAAAGGAGCATTTCACTGAGCGGCACAGGTCTGAGCCCAGAAATAAAGTTGTGGAATTAAAAATGATATCAATGATACACTCTAATAATTCTTCTTTGTTCCAGTACGAATATAAACCTTTGTCTTTTATTAGGAGTAAGATTATGCCATTACCAGCTTTCATCATTATTATTACTTGCTAAGCTACAAGCCTAGTTGGAGAAGCAGGATGCTATAAGTTCAAGAGCTACAACATGGAAAAATAACCCAGTGAGGAAAGGAAACAATGAAATAAACATAATACAAAAGAAGTTATAAACTATTAAAATAAAATATCTAAAGTACAGTAACAACATTAATATAGAGTTTTCATATATAAACTGTAAAAATAAAAAATCAAAGGAAGAGAAATAAGACATTAAAATGCCCGAGTGTACCCTCAAGCAAGAGAACTCTACCCCAAGACAGACTTACCCCTACTAAAGGACTTGTGTTTGTATAGCTAGGAAAAATACAAATTACTTTTAAAATTTGTTATTTATGAAGTATCTATCATTGATGTTAGTTACATGGCTAAGATATAGAACAGAGAAAGATGAAACTATGTCAAATAACCTACTTATATATATATATATATATATATATATATATAGAGTAATGTGTGATAACTGATTCAAAATCTTTATAAAAACGATTACTATAAAAAGTGGGGGAGTTTAAATCGCACATAATCTTAAGATCATAAAAGTTGATTCCTGAGAGAAAATTTAGAGAAAAAAAGGGAGAATTAAGAAGGGGGCAAAGATGAGCAAGGAAATATAGATAGAAAAAATAGGATAAAGAATATATGGAAATGAACTACAATTTTGGCGAACATTAGGAAAGGCCTCTTGCTGTAGAATATAATAAAAAATTATGGTAAAGTAAAAGATGATGAAAAATGAATGACTTTTTAAAATTAAAATAGAAATAGTGAGCGAGTCTTCAACCTTTTTGACTAAAACAAAATAACTTAAATTCTACCTTCAGATTCCTTATATGTACTAAAAGCTAATAATTTTAATAACCTATACCAGAAATAACTCTTATGTAACCCTGTTAATACATTTACGTTACCGACTTGCAAGCGTTCTTTAGCCAACCGAAATAACCTACTGACAATACCCACTCGTGTTCGTCTCAGTTTTACCAGGTAGCGGTGCTCTACATGGGCACGAGGTTGTTCTGCAACCTGACCCAGGCCTACGTGCCGATATACCTCCAGGACACGTTGAGATTACCCCAAACGGCCGTCGCCTACATACCCCTGGTCATGTACGTCTCAGGGTTCTTAACGACCACCGTCTTGAAGTGTCTCAACAAGTACGTGGGAAGAAAGGTGAGATCATTTTACTTTTTAACCCTTTTACCCCCAAAGGACGTACTGGTACGTTTCACAAAACTCATCCCTTTACCCCCGTGGACGTACCGGTACGTCCTTGCAAAAAAATGCCATTTAAATTTTTTTTTTTGCATAATTTTGATAATTTTTTGAGAAACTTCAGGCATTTTCCAAGAGAATGAGACCAACCTGACCTCTCTATAACAAAAATTAAGGCTGTTAGAGCAATTAAAAAAAAATATACTACAAAATGTGCTTGAAAAAAAATAACCCCATGGGGGTTAAGGGTTGGAAATTTCCAAATAGCCTGGGGGTAAAAGGGTTAATAGTTATGTATTTCAAGTATTTTTCAGGGTAGAATGAAAGATTTGTGGAAGTTTTAAAGTATAAATTAAGTATAGAGAAACTGCAGAGTCTTATTTTCGTAGATTTCAGTGGTTAGCTTTAATGAATTAAAGTTTAATTGCCAATTTAAAATGTAATTTAGAGGGCTAACTAAGCCAATAATTTATCTCGATATATATTTGAGCCTTATTAGATTTTGGACTGTGATGGAACTAGCTTGAATGGTGTCATGTTTTGGTGACTTTTTAGTTACCATGTTAACCCTTTTACCCCCAGGCTCTTTGGAACTTTCCAACCTTTAACCCCCCCAGGCATTTTGTTTTTCAAGCACATTTTGCAATATATTTTTTTTTAAATTGCTCTAACAGCCTTAATTTTTGTCATAGAGAGGTCAGGTTGGTCTCATTCTTTTGGAAAATGCTTGAAGTTTCTCATAAAGTTATAAAAAAAATTTAAATAGCGTTTTTTTGCAAGGACGTACCAGTACGTCCATGGGGGTAAAGGGATGAGTTTTGTGAAACGTACCAGTATGTCCTTTGGGGGTAAAAGGGTTAATAGTTATGTAGCAGCAGTAGGGGATTCAGCGTTATGAAGCTTCATCTGTGGTGGATAACGGGGGAGGGTGGGCTGTGGCACCCTAGCAGTACCAGCCGAACTCGGTTGAGTCCCTTGTCAGGTTGGGAGGAATGTAGAGAGGAGAGGTCCCCCTTTTTTTTTCATTTGTTTGATGTTGGCTACCACCCAAAATTGGGGGAAGTCCCTTGGTATATGATGATGTATGTATATATTTTAAGTATTTTTCAGGGTAGAAAGATAGATATATGGAAGTGTTAAAGTTTAAATTAAGTATAGAGAAACCACAGAGTCCTATTTCAGTAGATATCTGTGGGTTAGCTTTATGAGATTAGTATTTAATTGCCAATTTAAAATTTAATTTAGAGGGCTATTTAAGCAGAAAATTTATTTCGATATATATTTTTTAGTTATTAGATTTTGGACTGATAGAACTAGCTTGAATGGTGTCATGTTTTGGTAACTTTTTAGTTACCATGTTAACCCTTTTACCCCCAGGCTATTTGGAAATTTCCAACCCTTAACCCCCCAGGCATTTTGTTTTTCAAGCACATTTTGCAATATATTTTTTTTTTAAATTGCTCTAACAGCCTTAATTTTTGTCATAGAGAGGTCAGGTTGGTCTCATTCTCTTGGAAAATGCGTGAAGGTTCTCAAAAAATTATAAAAAATATGCAAAAAAAAATTTAAAAAGCAGTTTTTTGCAAGAACGTACCGGTACGTCCATGGGGGAAAAGGGATGAGTTTTGTGAAACGTACCAGTACGTCCTTTGGGGGTAAAAGGGTTAAATCCTCTGCAAGGAAATGCTTTGATTCAGCTTCAATGCATAATTTGCATTTGGTTTTTTGACATTTCAAATAATGAAGTACCTTGTAGAAGCGTTGCTACCTCAGCAATTATAATCACGATATCATTTACAATCTTTTCAGTTGAGGAAAATGCTACTTGATTACTACTTTCCACACTCCAACCATTTATTCTCGATATATATTTTTTCCTGCTGCTTCCTCCGATGCCTTAGATGACCGCGGAGGTAGCAGCAGTAGGGGATTCAGCATTATGAAGCTTCATCTGTGGTGGATAACGGGGTAGGGTGGGCTGTGGCACCCTAGCAGTACCAGCTAACTCAGTTGAGTCCCTTGTTAGGCTGGGAGGAATGTAGAGAGTAGAGGTCCCCTTTTTTGTTTTTGTTTCATTTGTTGATGTCGGCTACCCCCCAAAATTGGGCGAAGTGCCTTGGTATATGTATGTATGTATGTATGTATGTATATATTTTGAACGTCCGTCTTTTCCAGATCTCGTTTTTAATAGGCTGCTTCCTCGGAGGGGCTTCCTGCATATGCGTGTGGCTCGGGACCGGCGAGGCGTACTGCCACTACTGGTTGTACGCCGTAGCGGCTCTGATGGGCGCCGGGGCGTCCATAATGCTGGTGACATCCCTCAGCATAACTGCCGATTTAATTGGGCCCAATGTGGAGTCCGGGGCGTTTGTCTACGGTGCCATGAGCTTCACCGACAAGCTGTCAAACGGCTTTGCTGTGATGATCATCCAGCATTTTAACCCGTGCACGTAAGTGATCGGACGGGCGGTGCGTTTTGACGGTGTATTTGTGGTATAAAAGTAATTTACTATACCTTATGACATTAAGGATTCTCAATTATTAGAATGGTAATTAACGATATAAATTTTATTTCACAGAAATTCACCATTTGGGTATGTACAATATTCTTCTTATGCATGAGTAGAGTAAAAAGTTTTTAAGGAAAACTGCATCATATATTGCCCTGCACGAATGTACAGCTTGATCATAACTGTGCACTAATCCTTTCCAGAGGGACATGGTCCGCATGTATTATTGACCTAACACGTTACTTAGCTTATGAGGGACTACTTTGAAGCTCTTTAGTGCAGATAAAAATCCATTTGTGTAGATAGGGGGGAGATAGCGGGGTATTTTTCAAAATGCCCCGGGGGGGGGGGTCATCCAAGAGAAGAGGCCCTCTAACGCAAGGCCAGAAAATATAAGTATAAGTGCGGAAGGTCACAATAGCTAAGTGGGGGACAGTGGAGTCTTTTTTTAAAATTCCCCAAAAGAGGGGAGGGGTCATTCAACAGAAGGGGACCTCCAAAGCAAGGTCAGAAAATAAAAGTTTAAGTACAGAAGGTCAAACATTCGGATATACAAAGACAAATCTAACTGAAAATAATAAAGATAAGATAAAGAAATACTGTAATAAAACAATATTATATCATTTAATATAGTAAGCAAAACGTTTGTGATAACCTGATATTTATTTCATACGAAATCCAACTATTTTTTGACTTGTCGCTGGAAATACCCTAAGCGAAAATTTAAAAAAATTAGCTTACAAACAACTTGACTTACAAACAGCTTCTTGGAACCTATTTAGATTGTAAGTTGAGGACCTGTATACATTTAGAATTACCACCAACTCGCCAGGGGAAGTAGGAGGGGGCCTCTTTGCTTACTTGGGCCCCCTGGACCCCCAAATCTCTAAATATGCCCCTGTAAAAATCTTAATCTAGACGAAATTAAAAAGTGAATAATGTAAGTTTTGCTAACCAAAAAGAAAAACATAATCTTGTACTTTTCATCTTTCTAAAAAGCTAGTTTGAAAAGACTTGTTGTATTTTTCTTATGATAAATCCTTTGTAAGTTTTTATCTGCACAGAAGAATTCTCAAAGCTACATTGAATGGATTTGGGAACTAAACAGATTAGTAATAGCCAATTGTAAGCCTAAAACCTAACTTTGAAATCTGGTTTGAGAAGTTGTTACGGAAAAAAAAATTTAGATTTTTAGTTAGTAGTAGACCAGTTTTATTTTTACTCACTTAGCCGTGGCTTATTGCATCCTTACTGTATTAACATTCTTTTTCTATTTAGTAAAGTAATTAACCTAATTTCTAAAACTAACCATGAAAAATTATGTCACCATTACTTTGAAAGTGAGACGGGTGTAGGACGGCACCTCGTTGTTCCGGGGGATGTTGATGAGGGAGAGGTCTAATTGGTGAGGGACCTATGGTCGTGGTTCAGTAACGCCCCAGTTTTCTATACCGACACTCAGAGATTGAGCGAGCTAGGTTTATTCCTGGTATTCCATGCATCTTTTTTTCTCTGATATATTCAGCAATAACTATGCCTTAGAAATGGTGCTAGAGGAGCATTTCACTGGCCGACACAGGTTCCTCGCCCAGAAATAGAGTTTTCCTTCGTCAAAATCCCTATTTATGCAACCTTTTTGGGCTGTATGTCACACAAGGGGATCGCCTTGCAAAGTCCTACTCATTCATACCGAGTCTACACACTGTTCCTCTGAGCGGAACTACCGCTCAGAATCGTCTCCAGTTTCACTAGGTAAAAGAGCTCACGACCATATACTCTTTGCAACGTCCTACTCCTTCTTAAGGAGTCTACCACACTGTTCCGCTGAGTTGAACTACCGCTCAGAATCCTGTCTCCTGTTTCACTAGATGAAAGAGTTCATGACCATATGCTCTTTGCTGCTTTTGACATTTTGAGATTCATATTACACCCCCTTTTGTACGTAGTTTATTTCCTTTACATTCAAGTACTATAACATAGGTATGGCTTGAAATTACCTTGAGCTTGTCTTAAAAGTCTACAGTTTTTATTTAAAGGAGGCCATAATTTTGAAACAGTGCACTGTGATTCCTTTACAAGTTTTGGTATCGAATGTTTCCTATTTATTGAAAAAGTTTTCCTCTAGATATGAAAGTTTCTGTACACGAAAAACTTTTTACGAAACAACATACGAAGATGTTCACGCTTCATATTACGAAAAAATACTCAGGCTATGAAACGAAATTTGCTCCATTTGGTTATGTATATTGAATGATTCAAATGTATTTGGCTCTTTCGTTTTATTTCATTACACGAAAAAATTATATGATGGAAACCACTTCAGAATGAATAAATTTCGTATCCTGAGATATTACTGTAACTCATTCTGTTGTGGATATATTAATTGAAATGCCCGGTCAGAAATACATAAACTTGAGAGCAAAGCTTCACACGGAAAATGGAGTATAAGCTTATACAATAGCAGGTTCACTATGGTTTTATGAAGTCTTTATTGGATAGGTTCGTGCTTTTTAAGCCAAGGAAAGGCAATGGTTTGTATTCATAGAAAAACTAAAAACCATTACTTTGCCATGTTTTAAATTGAAGCCGATTTGATTTGTTGTTGATGATGGAAATTTAACTGTGAAAGAATGAATCTTAATTACATATCCATTGCAATTATGATGACATAATATATTTAATATTTCTTTAATAAAGAAAGTAATTTATAGAAACCCAACGGTTAATGTGAACTCCGGTCTATTTGCAGAAACTGTTGCCCGAAATGTGCGGGTTACTTCCGCGACGTTCTCTTCTACTACTGCGGAGGTGCGGCCGTTTTGTGCGTGATCGCCCTGCTTACTTTGTTACCCTTCAAGATTGGTAGTCGTAATTCAGGTAAGTAATTGGCGAGTCTTTCTTATATATGGCGGACATTTCAATGCAGTGCACATCAGAGTATGATGGTCAAACACAGTAAACCCCTTTTACCCCCAGGGTATTTGGAAATTTCCAACCCTTAACCCCCAGGGGTTATTTTTTTTCAAGCACATTTTGCAGTATATATTTTTAAAATTGCTCTAACTGCCTTAATTTTTGTCTTAGAGGGGTCAGGTTGGTCTTATTCTCTTGGAAAATGCCTGAAGTTTCTCAAAAAATTATCAAAAATATGCAAAAAGAATTTTAAAAAGCATTTTTGTGCAAGGACGTACCGGTACGTCCATGGAGGTTAAAGGATGAGTTTTTTAAACGTACCAGTACGTCCTTTTGGGGGTAAAAGGGTTAAAAGGTCCTCGACTTACAAACTTTCGACTTACAAACACAACGGAAATACAAACTCAAATCCAAATGAAAATGCAAAGATAAGATAAAGACATACTTTAACCAAACAACTTCTATAAAAGTACGTTTCTTTTAGGAGGCGAGAGCAGCGAAAGAGAAACTGGATGCTGCGACGGAGGCGAGAGAGAGAACGGTACCATCACCGTAGTTCCGGGACTGTCGGATGACGATATTTCTCCTATTGTTAGCACAAGCGGCAGTGAAAATCATACTTCTCCACTAGGTAATTCAACATAATTTTGTCTGTTATGTGCCGTTCAAAGTAAATAATAATGCATTAGCTATTCACTTATGGTGATTTTATTATACTTCTGAATTTATGTAATATTATTACAGTATTATTACTTGCTAAGCTACAACCCTAGTTGGAAAAGCAGGATGCTATAACCCCAAGGGGCTCCAATAACGAAAATAGCCCAGTGGGGAAAGGAAACAAGGAAATAAATAAACTACAAGAGAAGTAATTAACAATTAAAATAAAAAAAAAATTCAAGAACAGTAACAACATAATAAATATTCCATATATAAACTATAAAAATTTTAACAAAACAAAAGGAAGAGAAATAAGATAGAATAGTGTGCTTGAGTGTACCTTCTTTGTTAATTTTATGATTTCATCTAGTGCGCTGTTCATTGTCAATAAAAAATGATTTGCTATTAACTTTTGGTGGTGCTTATTATACCTATGAATTTATAATACTTTAGCTTAAAAGTTTGGCATCATTATTCGTGAGTTTTTATTACCTCTGTTTGTAGAGTAATCAAACTTGCAGGGATTAACTTTATGTAAAATGCTGGAAATTATTAAATTTTGGAAGGTCAGGGTCGAAGGTCAATGTCACAGTCGAGCAAAAGGTCGAGAAATAAGCTGCCGCGGCGGAGTCCTGCGCTCTACGGAGTGCCCCTCTAGTTAACGTCTTTGTTACTGTTATGATTTTAAGTGAAGTTTTATAAGAGCAAGGTCACGGTCGAGCAAATGGGCTAAAAAATAAGCTGCCGCGGCAGAGGTCTGCGCTCTACTGAGTACCCCTCTATTTATCATCTTTGTTACTGTTATGATTTTAAGTTAAGTTTTATATTTTAATAACTGACGCATATCTTTATTTCAGTCCATACAGTGCCAGCGGATTATCACGCCGATATACGGGCCCGCGTCGTTTCCTTGTCGTCCAACAGCGACGACAACGAGAGTAATGCTTAACGTATAAATGTCACACTTCGTAAGTGGAGTTCCCAAGGTTGTTTTGTATCTAGAGTAATGTATATAAGAAGGTTGTATAGTTTCGAATGTTTAGTATTATGATTTTGTATCGATGATGAAATATGAAAAAAAATATTTTTATAAATAAACTTTGTGTTGCAGTAATTTTAGAGATTTTTAATATTTGTTGTTAAGTACTGGAGTACTTTCGTTACAAATTATTTTATCACATGTTGAATGACTTAATATTCGTATGCAGTTATTCGTGAGAATGGTCGAACGGTGAATGCTTCGAATGACTATCTTCGGACGTTCGTACTCTACACGAATTTGTCATAATCTTTAGACGTTCCTGCATTAAATTTGTCACAATATTTAGACATTCTCACTTTACCTAAATTTGTCATAATCACAAAAAAGTATTGGTCATGATTTTGGAATCTAATTTGTCATAATCTTTAGACATTCCCACATTAAATTTGTCACAATGTTTAGACATTCCCACATTAAATTTGTCAATATTTAGACATTCCCACATTAAATTTGTCAATATTTAGACATTCCCACATTAAATTTATTACAATCTTTAGACATTCTTTCTTTAGTTAAATTTATCATAGTCACAAAAAAGGATTGGCTATGATTATGGAATAAACTAAATTGAAGATCTAAAGTATATTATTAATCTTATACAAAAAACTTAACACTGTACAATACACTAACTTTTATCAAGATGATTTCACGGGCATTGTGATTTCATAAATGCAAACTGGTTTATTTTTGTAGTAAATTTTTCTCCAACTAGTTTTTAGATTTTTTTATATACCTCATTGAGTATATTTTTTACCTGCAGGCAAAATTATTTCACATATATAGATTGCGTATTACTGTTGCCTTATATACTACTGTATATTCTTACGTAAATATTAAAATATCTACTCTTGCATTTGCCTCTAAAATCCTGTGGATTTCATAAATTTATGACCTGGTATATGCAAGATTAAGAAATCTATTGAAAAATATATTTGAATCATTCCATTATTGAGAAAATATTTAGTCAACTATATATTAATGATGTTCGACTTAAATTTTGATAAAAAAAATTAGCGTACTTTCTGTTTTAAATCTTTCTCGAGTTCAGTGGTATTTTAGAGAGACCGTTTCTTAATTATCTATCTTGCCTAATAAAGAAAACCAAATTTATCCTTAAAATCTTCTTTCTAACGATACTTTTATTAAATCTTTCATACATTTTACTGTGACACTGTTTAAGTACATTTAAATTTCATAGTTCTTTTCATATATCGTCTATATTTTGATATTTTGTAATTCTTATTTATTCTTGTTGTATGAGTCTGAGTTTACTCATGTACTTAAGGAAAGTGTTTGCTTATTGGAAATGTCCTTACGTGGCAATCTGTTGGACGGGGGTTCTAGACCTGCGAGAGCTCTAGTTTCTAGTAGTGTCTGCAACCAAACCATCCTTGTGAGCTATGGATGAGTTATTAGCAGCCATAACCTGGCCCTCCCTGGTCCAAGATTGAGGGATATTCATTCTGTGTATGGTCAGTCTCTAGAACACTGTACTCCCCTTGACCTCTGCCATTCATGAGCAAACTTTAAACTACCATGAAAGTTACCTGTATTTTACTATAGATTAACGATAACACAAGATATATTGATATGTTGAGAGTACTTGCACAGTATTGTAAAAATTGCATTTACCAAGGAGCTATAAAGAACTATAGTCAATTCTTTTTAGCGAGGCAGATTTTCACCGAGTCCCAGGGGTGCCTCTTTTCGCTCGGAAACTCTTCCTGCTCGCTGATTGGTTGGACGAGATAATTCTAAACAATCAGGTAGCAGGAAACTTTTTCCGAGCTAAAAGGGCACCACTGCGAGTCTGTGCAAATGCGCCTCATTAAAAAAAAATTGAGTATAGTGAAGGTTTTATTTTGTTGAACAAATCTGTGTTACTTGAGAAAGTGCATTGGAAAGTTTGTCTAGCCTTAGAAATATTTTTAAGCATACCCTTTTATAAACGAAAATCAACGAAGTATTTGGTGCTATGACTAATAGTTGTTGCGATTTATTGATTTATTGTTATGCTGTGATGGCACTAAACAAAAATTATCTCTAAAAGACGAGCGGCACTCTAGATTTTTGTTTTTGTCTGCCGTTCTCTTACAGTTGTAAAAATGCACTTACTTGACAAATATCTTTGGGATGTAACATTATTCATCTCTAATCTTGGTTGATACATCATTATTCTGCATTTTACATGAATTATGCCGCAGAGCACAACTTATCTATGCATATAGTTCACACTTGAGTGTACGTAGTGTTATGATATACGAACATTAAATGAGCCATTTTCTCTGGTTTAGAATAATTTAGTTTGAAGTGAGCCTTTAGTGTCTACTGGTATGACAATACTTTGAACAAATAATGTGCTTGAAAAAATTGCAGGAATTCACGGACACTACTCCGCAAAAGTTTCTGTTGCATCGTTAATGTGTTGTGATTAAGTGAATGGAAACATTGTTAATAGTTCCTTCAATCTAGGAGTAAGACATTCATGTGGACTTTGAGTTACTGGTTACTTTACTTTAAGGGCTGGTTTTCTGGTCCTATACAGCAGGGGAACCACCCTACTCTCTACAGGACCTCCACGGTCATTTTATCATGTTCGTTCGAAGGCATTCAACATTTCACACCACATATTACTTGTTTATTATCAAATCCACATTATCGAAGTCTTTAGTTTCCTCTTGAAAGCCTTAACCCTTTTACCCCTGGGCTCTTTGGAAATTTCCAACCCTTAACCCCCAAGGGGTTATTTTTTCCCCAGCACATTTTGCAGTATATTTTTTTTAAATTGCTCTAACAGCCTTAATTTTTGTCATAGAGAGGTCAGGTTGGTCTCATTCTCTTGGAAAATGCCTGAATTTTTAAAAAAAAATTATCAAAAATATGAAAAAAAAAAATTTTATAGCATTTTTTTGCAAGGACGTACCGGTATGTCCATGGGGGTAAAGGGATGAGTTTTGTGAAATGTACCAGTACGTCCTTTGGGGGTAAAAGGGTTAATATCTTCAGTCTTTTGAATGTTTAGCGAGAGCTTATAGTATAGTCTCGGGGCCGCATATTTAAAGGCCCTAGAGCCTTCCGTAGACGTCTATTTATGGTTAGATTAAATTATATTACCCTGTTGCAGTGCTATAGTTAAGAGAATAAAATACTTTAGGAATAAACACTGTGATGCAAGGCTGTGAGCGTAATCTGACCATCGCAGATATAAGGTGTTACTTTAACATATGATTGTTTTGGTTGTATGCATAATTATTTTATAAAAACTTGAATAACTTTAATCTTTTACTTAACCATGATATAAGCCAAAGAGGAAGGTTATTTGAAGGTTGTATATATAAGTTTTCAAAGAGTGACTTAACTGAGTTTAGCTTTTAAACATAGTGTAAAAATTTGAATATATGTAAAAATGTGGAAATTTTACGTAAGAATAAGGAAATTGTACGTAAAAATTTGAAAATTTTACGTAAGAATAAGAAAATTGTACGTAAAAATATGAACATTTTTTGTAAGAATAAGGAAATTGTACGTAAAAATATGAAAATTTTACGTAGGAATAAGAAAATTGTATGTAAAAATATGAACATTTTTTGTAAGAATAAGGAAATTGTACGTAAAAATATAAAAATTTTACGTTAAGAATAATAAAGTTGTACGTAAAAATATGAAAATTTTACGTAGGAATAAGAAAATTGTATGTAAAAATATGAAAATTTTTTGTAAGAATAAGGAAATTATACGTAAGAATATTAATATTTTACACAAAAATATGAAAACACGTAAATATATGAAAACTTCACACAGATATGAAAATTTTACGTAAAAATATGAACATTTTATGTAAAGAAACATCACTTTGTTTAAACAAACAATTACTGTATACAACTGCCTGTAATTAAGTTTATTGTAATCAAAATACTGTACCTTAATGAAACTGTGGTGTTATGAAATGGCTTGTATACAGTCATTTGTATACCTGGAGTTGGGTGTATGTATATACAGTATGTATACAATATTGTTTTCTTAAATATGTAAAGTTGTTGACTTGAGAGATTATTTTTGTTTGTATGATAGATTTAATAGAGTATGTTAATCTTAGCTGAACTGTTTGGTTTCGTTGAGCAATTACAATGTTAAAAGTAAACATATTTCATATATTTTTTGTAAACTGAACAATTTTGCTTTTTTAGACTTGGATTTAAGTATGTCGAGGCTAAATATTTTTCTAGATGAAGAATTGTGTTTATAGATATGGATTTATGTACGTCGAGGCTAAATATTTTTCTAGATGAATAATTGTGTTTTTAGACTTGGATTTAAGTACGTCGAGGCTAAATATTTTTTAGATGAATAATTGTGTTTTTAGACTTGGATTTAAGTACGTCGAGGCTAAATATTTTTCTAGACGAATAATTGTGTTTGTAGACTTGGATTTGTATTCGTCAATACTAAATATTTTCTAGACGAATAACCAATGTGCTTAAATACTTCACAAGGTGACTACTGAAACTGGATATTTATTATTTATCATATCTATATTTACCAGATGTTCATATTGCTTCTCTCTTGAAGCTGTTTGAATGCCAACGACTACCCTGGAATTGAAAATTTTCTGTACCTTCCCTTGCACAGAGACCTAAACACAGGTACATAATAGGAATATCTTTGACGTGTTCATATCCCAAAGGACTTAACTAGAATCCACAAAAATAATAATGAGTAAATATGCATATGTCCTGACTATTGTAAATTCCAAACTCCTTAACACCATCCAGAATGATGTAGCCTTTTGAATTCAAACATTAGTGAGAACTGTAAACCGGTTTAGAACAGAAACATCTGATGTAAGAAACCATGGGGAGGAATCTATCTTATTCCTCTCTAACTTCTCTGGTAGTTTTCCAATCTCTACCACAAAAGCAATTCTCCTCACTGCATTGTTTAAATAACTTGGAAAAGACTGCGGTTCCTTTGACAAGGAAAGATCGAAAGACGTAGAATCAAATATCCCTCTCAGACCATGGACGGGACTCGCTGTTTGGGTTGAAGGTTTTCCCAAACCTGAATTGGGGAAAAGATTAATCCTGCCGGGATCTCGATAAGATGACAAGTCCTGTGACTTTGGCCATTACGGTGGGACTTCCTACTACAGCAAAAACATTTGTATCACTGTTAGGAAAAGATTCGTTGGATGTACCGATGAAAAATCTTTTAGTTGTCGTTACCGAATGGTAGGGAGGAAAGGAAGGCTATTATTATTATTATTATTATTATTATTATTATTATTATTATTATTATTATTATTATTATTATTATTATTATTATTATTATCATCATTATTATTATTATTACTAGCTAAGCTGCAACTCTAATTAGAAAAGCAGGCTGCTATAAGCCAAAGGGCTTCAACAGGGAAAATAGCCCAGTGTAGAAAGGGAATAACAATACAGATAGAATAGTGTGCCTGAGTGTACCCTCAAGCAAGAGAACTTTACCCCATGATTGTGGAAGACCATGGTACAGAGTCTATGGCATTACCCAAGACTAGAGAAAAATTGTTTAATTTTGGAGTGTCCTTCTCCTAGAAGAGCTGCTTAGCGTAGAGTCTCTTCAACTTCCAGATTAACTCGATGATTCACTAAAGGAAGAAGCATATTGCAAGAAAACTGGAAATCTTTTAATTTAGGTTGACGACGTTTAAACAGCTTCGAGAGAGGCGATATGAACATCATGGGAGTTTCATAGAAAGAAAATTTTGCCATATGACTTATATCAATGTTGTAATAAATATTAAGTAATACTTTAGGCGAGTTAAATGATCATACATAGATACAATGAAGTCCAATTTATACTCAATTTTATGTACTGCATTTACAGCGTCTGTACGCAATGTGGCGGTACATTTTGCAACTTTTATTATGAGTGCCTTTTGATGTCTTCTGGACCATTTTGCATAGTTGCATTAAGGGAAAGATAATTAACAAGTATTTGGACATTAAGTTCTCGTAATCAATTTCTGGCCAAGTCAACGTAAGATTCATAAGCTAGTTCAGGTACTGTAGTAGTTAAAAGTCCTTTAGCTAAGTACAATACTCAAACACTTACAGTAATGGAAATTAGTTATACTGAGAAAATGACAAATTTGGAAGTAATTTGTATTAAAAAATAATGTACAAATCTTTAGCTATTTAATAAGGATTGCCCAAACTTTAGCTATTTAATAAAGATTGCCAAAACTCTAGCTATTTAATAAGGATTGCCAAAAGCTAATCCTTATTAAATAGCGTTAGGTATGTTAGTGTCAGAACAAACAGGTTCGAGTAGTGGACAGCCTAAAGTTGAGTGTAAAAAATAGTATATGGGTAATTTTTTACAAGAATAAACTCTCTGGATGAGACAGAAATCACTACTGTTATTTTAAACTTGCTCTAGAATTAGTTATTTTTGGTTGGCTCATATATATTCATTGAATAGTTTGATCTGATCTCAAAGAGTACCACTAAAAGTTTAAAATTGTCTGGGTGTTCTAAATATAAATGACAACAAATTCAAGTTTTAGGAAACTTTTCCTTCAGGCTAGTCCTATAAGAGCTAAGTTAGCTCAGGGGTCAGATTATACTGATGGATAATATAAATTACACATCCTGATCTTTGACATAGTCGTCTGTTACTTCACTGCATATTGTATTTTGTATGAAGGTAAATTACCCATATATTTGCCCTGGACTTCGAGGAAACGTCTTATGGAATGTTACGGCTTAGAAGTCTGATTAAATATTTGCTTTATATAAACAATAATAAGGTATCTTATAGAGACTACCCCTTACTCTTTCTCCAGACGATCTAACCGAAAATCTGGCAGGAGAAAAGTGTGTTGACATTAGCCCTATGACCTGACTACCTATTGGTTTCATGAACTTCAGCTAAAAGGATATGGGTCCCAGATTCACTTGAACTGAAAGAACAATGAATTGCAAACGCTCGGAGTAGAAAATATGAGAGGCATCGAATAACACTTCTGAAATAGCCATAGTTGATGTCAAAGTTTGAAAAAGGGTTATGTATTTTGTATACGTTTTGATTACTTTTAGTTATGATACGGACATATGTACTCAAAACCTGTGTATTTTCATACACTCGTGTATACACAATGTTGCAAAGGTGATCACTGATATTTCAAGCCTGTTTGAAAGGGTCATTTATATATATTTATGTACGTACATAGGAATAGAACTGAACGCTATTTTTATCACGCTATATGCAAAGGTTGTTACGTAGATTTAAAAAAATATATATTGTACTATTTTGCAAGATATAAAGGTTGTTACTTAAGTCTTGTTATTATTTATAGTTTTTTACATGTAATCATTTTTTTGTTACAAAATAAATACGTTTTAATGATTTTATGACTGATTACTGAAGAACCTTTTTTTCTAGTTAAGTGACCTCTTAATTTCATAATTATTATTATTATTATTATTATTATTATTATTATTATTATTATTATTGAAAGATAAGCTATAACCGTAGTTGGACAAGCAGGATCCTATAAGCCCAAGGGTTCCAACAGGGAAAAATAGCCCAGTGAGGAAAGGAAACAAGGAAATAATTAAACAAAGTAAAGTAATGAACAATTAAAATGAAATAGAACTCCAACAGGAAAAATAGCCTAGTGAGGAAAGGAAACAAGGAAATAAATAAACTACAAGTAATGAACAATTAAAATTAAACATCTTTAGAACATTAACAACATTAAAATAAATCTTTCATATATAAACCAGAGGGGATAAAGTATAGGGAAGTGACCGCTAACTGCCTAGGGTACGCAGATGATATGGATATCGCGACAGAAGATCTGAGGGATACGGAAAGATTAACTAATGTCTTCAGAGGAACGGCAGAATGAATAAGGCTAGAAATAAATCGAGAGAAAACAAAAGTCGTGGAAATAGCAAGAAGACAAGAGATGGATGGAAACGTCAACATCGATGGAATGGAAATTGAAGCGGTAGAAGGCTTTAAATATTTGCGGATGACAATAGCTAGAGATGGAAATATAAAAGTGGATATAAATGAAAGAATTGGATCCGCAAAAAGGTGTCTCTTATAGTTTGTTAACACTTCTCAAAAGAAGATCAATATCAGAAAAGACAAAATTGAGAGTGTATAATACAATAATAACATATTAAGAACTATATTATTATTATTGTTATTTGCTAAGCTACAACCCTAGTTGGAAAAGCAGGATGCTGTAAGCCCAGGGGCTCCAACAGGGAAAATAGCCCAATGAGGAAAGGAAACAAGGAAAAATAAAATATGTAAGGAACAGTAACATTAAAATAAACATTTCCTGTATAAACTATTAAAACTTTAACAAAACAAGAGGAAGAGACATAAGATAGAATAGTGTGCCTGAGTGTACCCTCAAGCAAGAGAACTCTCATCCAAGATAGTGGAAGACCATGGTACAGAGGCTATGGCACTACGACCAAGAAAGACAAGAATGGAAAAGGAGACAACTGAGAGTTGAGAGAGCGGACAAAACAACCACATAGAAGTCAATTTGTTAAGGGAAGAAGAGTACAATGGGCAGGGTATGTTGCAAGAATGGAGAAGTAAAGAATGCCAAGAAAGGTCTTCTTGGCATATGCAGATGAACGTAGACCTCCTGGACGACCAAGAAAAGACTGGAAGAGGTGTTTAGAGGAGGAGTTACAACAGGAGGGTTTGAACCCTAGAGATTGGATGACTGTGGCACAGGACAGAAGAGATTGGAATAATCTATTGACAGCGGTCATGGGTCAACAAGTGGCCCCAAGACCAGCTAGTAAGAGTAAAGTATAAACTATAAAATACAAGAGAAATAAATAAGAGAGAATAGTGTGCCTGAGTGTAACCTTAAGCAAGAGAACACTAACCCAGGTCAGTGGAAGACCATGGTACAGTGGCTATGGCACTACCCAAGAACAATGCTTTGATTTTGGAGTGTCCCTCTCCTAGAAGAGCTGCTTACCATAGTTAAAGAGTCTCTTCTACCCTTACCAAGAGGAAAGTGGCCACTGATCAATTACAGTGCAGTAGTTAACCTCTTGAGAGAAGAAGAATTGTTTGATAATCTCAGTGTTGTCAAGAGTATGAGGACAGAGGAGAATGTGTAAAGAATAGGCCAGACTATTCGGTGTATATGTAGACAAAGGAAAAACGAACCGTAACCAGAGTGAGGGATCCAATGTAGTACTGTCTGGCCAGTCAAAGGACCCAATAACTCTCTAGTGGTAATATCTTAACCCCGCAATGAAAATTAATGACTAAATAAAGCTGTTAATGACTCTTAACTGAAGCTACAATCTCAGGGTAAGACCTCCGCCGCGGCAGCTTATTTCTCGACCTTGACCTTGACCTTTGACATTAACATGTATTAATTGGCGTGGATTTTCAGACACTCAAATATGAACCAGGTTTGAAGTCTGTGACAATGTTGTCCAAAATTATGGCTGATTACGTGAAGTGGACATTTTGCTTGACCTTGACCTTTGACCCTGACCTTCCAAAATTTAATCATTGCCAGATTTTTACATAACAGTTAATCCCTGCAAGTTTCATTACGATTTAAATTGTGGCCAGGAAGCTGTTCACTTACAAACATACACACACACAAACAGGGGCGAAAACATAACCTCCTTCCAAATCCATCGGCGGGAAAACAGATCTTTTGCCAATAAAGCTGATGGAGAAATTTACTTATTCCACATAAGTTTGGGAAATTGAAATAAGGGACTGATATCGGTGTAGTAGGCTGGCCAAGGCACCAACCACCCGTTGAGATACTACCGCTAGAGAGTTATTGGTTCATTGACTGTCCTGATAGTACTACATTGGATCCTTCTCTCTGGTTACGGCTCATTTTTCTTTTCCCTCACATACACCAAATAGTTTGGCATATTCTTTACACTGTAATTGTTCAGTGGCTACTCTCTCTCTCTCTCTCTCTCTCTCTCTCTCTCTCTCTCTCTCTCTCTCTCTCTCTCTCTCTCTCTCTCTCTCTCTAGGAGAAGGACACTCCAAAATCAAACCATTGTTCTCTAAACTGGGGTAGTGCAATAGCCTTCCATGGTCTTCCACTGTCTGGTTAGAGTTTTCTTGCTTGAGGGTACACTCAGACACACTATTCCATCTGTTTTCCTTATTTCCTTTCCTCACTGGGCTATTTTCCTTGTTGGTATCTTTGGGTTTATAGCATCCTGCTTTTCCAACGAGAGTTTTGTAGCTTAGGTTATAATAATAATAATAATACTAATAATAATAATAATAATAATGAACTCTGAACAAAACACACATCTGATAGTAATATCAACCCTAAAAACTCTATAATTACTAGTTTTCTCTCACTAAATAGCTGTAAAATAGCTGTTAAATAGCCCTAATAGTAATAGAAATAGTCCAATTGTTTATTATAATGGATAAAAACCACGTTGTTACATTGAATGCGACGGTTGGCGGGCCATTACGTCACACAATGGATCGTATGACGTCACGATCAATATCACCTTTAGTTGACGAGCGCTATCCTCTCTCTCTCTCTCTCTCTCTCTCTCCTCTCTCTCTCTCTCTCTCTCCCTCTCTCTCTCTCTCTCTCTCTCTCTCTCTCTCTCTCTCTCTCTAAGCGCGTGGTTTAGGAATACTTAAATTAAAGGAAAATAGGCCTATGTATATTCTAGAATAGGAAATATATGGAATATGGATTAAAAAAACAAATGAAAATCGAAAAATGTCCCTTGGACGCCTGCCCCCCCACCCTCTCTCTCTCTCTCTCTCATCTCTCTCTCTCTCTCTCTCTCTCTCTCTCTCTCTCTCTCTCTCGCTGAAGCGCATGGTTTTAGAATACCCAAAATAAAGGATAATAGGCCTATGTATATTCTCGAATATGAAACATGAAGAGATTTGGATACAAAACAAATGAAAATCGAAACATGTCCTTCGGACGCCACTGGAGATGAGGGTAAAATATCTGCTGGACGTCTAGTTGAGACCCCAATCTATTTCCCCTCGGAGAGAGAGAGAGAGAGAGAGAGAGAGAGAGAGAGAGAGAGAGAGAGAGAGAGAGAGAGAGAGAGAGAGTTGCCAAATCAGCATTTTAACCTAGACCTATAGACGCATGGCCGACTCAGTACGTAAATTAAAAAAGTAAATAAGCATTTATAGGAATAATACAAATTCTATAGGCCTATTTCGATGTAATATATATATATTAGAATAGATGAATAAACTTAATATATATATTAAACCCCTAATTCGCCTTCCTCCGACAACCCAGACCCCGAAAGTCTGATGGCGGCGCTGGTAGCTGGCTGACAGACATCAGCTAGTGGTCTATCTGACTTCGTTCGGTCTATTGGGGGATGTTAAAACCCTCCTGAGTGTGTGTCCTTCAAATGTAGCGCCCCGCCGAAGGACCTGCAGAAGCCTCAGCTGCCCTTTGGTGAGTATTTCTGCTTCAGGAGGAGCTGGGGGAAGGAGTTAGTAGCGCCCTTCGAGGGGTTGGTTTAACCTGACGAAGAGGGGAGAGAAGTGAGACTAGAGGGAGAGTGTGTGGGAGAGTGAGACTGGTAAGAAAGAGTGAGTGTGGGAGAGTGAGAACAGTAAGATAGAGTGAGTGTGGGAGAGTGAGACCAGTAAGATAGAGAGAGAGAGAGAGAGAGAGAGAGAGGGGGGGGGAGGGATAGAACCAAGCATTCGTTGATAAAGATGGAGAATAAGAAGAATAAAGAGATTCGTTGATAAAGATGGAGAATAAGAAGAATAAAGAGATTCGTTGATAAAGATGGAGAATAAGAAGAATAAAGAGATTCGTTGATAAAGATGGAGAATAAGAAGAATAAAGAGATAATAAAGATAAATAAACCAACGTTAAAAGAGAATTGAATCATCAGATTAACTGACAGCGCTTGGGACTGGACGAGTGAGACTAGAGAAATATAGAGACAGAGAGAGAGATAAAGAGACCTGATTGGAAACAAGACACTTCAATAAAAACAAAGAGAAACAAAGAGAAATAAAGAGAAAGAGAGTCATAAAACAAGAGAAACAAACAAAGATAAAGAGAAATGAAGAGCGCTCTCTCTCTCTCTCTGCAGTAGCGTCGGTTCCCAAACGACGCTTGTACCACGAGGAGTCTTGGTTTTAAAACAGCCCTAGACGCATAGTATATTTAGGCCGTTTTTTGAGATTAATATAACTTTACAAACAGTTTTTTTTTAATGAGAAATATAATAAATGAAAAGGTTAAAGCGATAGACATATGGAGCCTACATCTTTTCCATTTAATTAAGTCCAATTTCCAAGAGCAATTATATTATTGTGGTGATAAATGCGGGCTGCTATAGCGTCAGTTGCAAACAAGCATTTTTTTGTTTACATTTATTTGTTTATAATTATTTAAATTTGCTTATTTTTATTTATTTTAATGTGTAGGCCTACATTAACATTCATAACAGGATATATAAAACTCTACATTTAAACTATATAAATCATAATAAATAAGGTATTAGTGAAGAAAAGCAAATAGGCCTGATGTTGGCATTTTTGTTTATATTTATTTGATTATATTTATCTATATATCCTTTTTATTTATTTCAGTAGGCCTAAATCATGCTCATAACATCAGGGTATATTATAAACTCTGCATTTAAACTCTATATATCATAATAAATAAGATATTAGTGAAGAAAAGAAAATAGGCCTAATGTCACTCACATTATTTGACAAGTCATGCTACTCTTTACACTTCTGGTAGGCCTACTGTTTAAAAAATTGCTTCTGTGAA
>NC_090756.1:25400137-25410458 GCF_036898095.1 Palaemon carinicauda
TATTATTATTATTATTATTATTATTATTATTATTATTATTTATTATTATTATTATTATTACATCCAGTAAAAATAAGTAACCACATAAACCCATTTGGATCAATAGTATTGATTACAGTACATTATTGATTACAGTACACACACAGTACAAAGTACACACCACAGTACACACGAAAGTACACACTCCAGTGTGTCTTCTGGCTACCTCCCCTTTAAATCTAATCTCAGGTGTACTGTGTACTTTATACTGTTTCGCCTACGCTTGATTTAAAAAGGAAATGAACATGATTTAATACCTGGCTTTATAAATATATTTTTAGAAGGGTGACCCAGTATTCTGATCCTTCTGAGGGAAAGAAATGAAGGGGGCACTCGGGAGAGCGCAGACCTCCGCTACGGCAGGTTATTTCTCGATCTTTTGCGACTGGCTGCAAGTTTCATTACTTTACGACTTAACTCGTGGCCGTAAGGTTGGTGACCGGAATTTGACCTTCAGCTTGACCTTGACCTTTGACCTTAAAGTGTATTAATTGGAGTGGATTTTCATACGTTGAAATGTGAACTCAAGTTTGAAGTCTCTGTGACAACGATGTCCAAACTTATGGCTGATTACGTCAATTGGACATTTTTGCTTGACCGTGACCTTGACCTTTGACCCTGACCTTACAAAATTTAATCATTTCCAGTTTTTTCCATAACAGTTAATCCCTGCAAGTTTCATTACTCTACGATTAAAATTGTGGCCAGGAAGCTGTTCACAAACAAACACACACACACAAACAGGGGGTAAAACATAACCTCCTCCTAACTACGTTGGGAGAATTAGAAAAAAAAAACAACTTATAATTCCGCTTCTTGAAGGAAAGAAGGTTATAAGAATCAGGGGGCAAACAGAAGCAGAAATAAAATTCCAAACACCCCCAAAAACCTGCAACAGAGCTAAGTAAACGGATGCCAGCGTCAATGGGTTACATGGAGGCCTGTAAACGTCAATATGTCGTGCGTGAGTCAAGCTGTACCCTTAGTTTGATTTACGAGCGGGAATCCCCAGCAAGAAGGAAATCAATGGGAAACTCAGTTATGTTTGAAGGTTTTAAAGGCAACTCATGAATGGCAGAGGCAAGGGACAGTGACATTAATCTAGCTGGCAGGAATCTAACCGAGGGCCCTTTGCTTCCATAGGCGTAGGAGGAGAAGATGATGATGATGACAGGAAATCGTATACAAAACACAGGCAAGGACGTGGCTGGTATGACCCACCGGTCTCGGCCAGTGTTTGAAAATAGAAATTTGACCAAGAACAATCCACAAATGAAGAATTTAGTTCATGGAAGCAAGTACTCCCAAGGGATCTCTTGTTCCAAATACTGTTTTTTTTTTTTTTTTTTGGGGGGAGGGGGGTGTAGCGCCCTGAAAACCCCCACACACGACATCACGGGGGGGGGGGGAGACAGCTGAGAAAACTTACTGAAAGTAGATGGGCTCTTGTTTCCAGGAAAAAGGGTTACGAATCTGGTTTTCCAGCGAGGAGTGGTCGAGGTTTGATCAATAATTATGATGGTCATTATTGAGGGATATTTCCTAAAGGGGAAAAATATTTCTTCCTGGTGTCTGCGACCCGTCAAAAAAGGATAGCTGTATATTTAGATACACGCACACACACAGATTCACATCTTGCCCACCCCCTCCCCCTTTCCTAACTACAACATGGTAATTGTGGTTTTACGAGTGTACCCCCTCGGGGTAACCCCCTTTTAACAGGGTATGACTACTCCCTTTCTCTTGGGTTAGATGAGAGACCAAGTAGTTATACGTCTGGCAATGCTCCTCTCCCAGCGTGGTGAAGAATACGGGCCAAAGTTCATACATGAGTTGACATTTCTGTGTGTGTGTGTGTGCATATAAATATCCATCTATCCCTTTTGACGGGTCGCATACACCAGTAAGTAATATTTTTCCCCCTTAGGAAATATCCCTCAATAATGACCATCATAATTATTAATCAATACCTCGACCACTCCTCGCTGGAAAACCAGATTCGTAACCCTTTTCCTGGAAAATGAGCCCATGTAATTTCATGGAAGTCCCGGACAACCCTGGAATATTTTCCCAGTAGGATTTCTCAGCTCCCCCCCCCCCTGGAGATGTAGGGGGGGGGGGGGGTTCAGGGAGCTGTTCTCCCACCCCCTTGTGATGGGAGGGGGGGGTTCAGGGAGCTATACACCCCCCAAAAAACTCAGTACTTGGCACAAGAGAACCCTTGGGAATACTTGCTTCCGTGAGCTAAATTCTTCGTTCTTGATAATTTTGTTTTGGTCAAATTTCTGTTTTTTCAAATACTGAGCCGAGACCAGTGGGTCATACTAGGCCCATCCTTAGCTGTGTTTTGTATATAATTTATCATCATTATCATCATCATCATCATCATCATCCTAAGCCTATTGACGCAAAGGGCCTCTGTTAGATTTCGCCAGTCATTTCTATCTTGAGCTTTTAAATCAATACTTCTCCATTCATTTTCTTCTACTTCGCGCTTCTTAGTCCTCAGCCACGTAGGTCTGGTGTCTTCCAACTCTTCTGGGGCCTTGTGGAGACCAGATAAAGGTTTATTGTTAATGATTTTAAATTTGTGTATTGTAAGTTTTTTTGTTATGTTTCGTTTTGCAAAAATTATATTTTAAAACTAGGTGGAAATCTGATATATACACCACAAATACGTACGCAAAACACACACACACACACCACACACACACATATATATATATATATATATGTATATATATATATATATATATATACACACACACACACACAAACATACGCAAAAAACAACAACAATAACAACAACAACAACAACAACAAATGCAGCCGTTTCGAATCCACTGCATGACAAAGGCCTCAGACATGTCCACATATCTTATTCATATCTGGGGTTTGGCAAGTTTTCATCACCACGCTGGTCAGTTTAGGATTGGTGATGGTGGGAGGTTTTCGTTTAAGCGCTCACAGCAAACCAACCTAGTATGAGTGGCCTTGACTAGTACAGCTTTGCTGATCATGGCGAAACGCAATTATTTTCACCCACGTTTGTGTATGTGTGTGTATGTCTGTTTCTCAAATCTAATTTTCTATTATTCATTATACAAATTACACTGATTTTTTAATAAAAATAATATATTAAATCTGCTTTTTCCAAAAATAAAAAATACAATATTTCCTTCACTTATTAAGTGATAGCTTTTTTTTTTATAATTGTTTAATTCCCTCCACAACCAAACTTTGGAATTTTCTTTATCGTTTCCATATCTTTCAAGTCTAAATATTAACCGCACCCACTTTTTACCCTTCTCTATCCTCGTTTCCATTTAATCTGGGCTACTAAAACACATTATCATACTTTATCAAACTCTATCTACATCTGTCAAACCATGATTGATTGATTTAACCTTCTCTGGCGTCACAAAACCAAAGGGCAAAGTAATTAATGACTTTTCGTGTCATGGATCTACAATTACTGTACTGTAACATGGATTACAATTACTATAATCCTTATAGAGATTTTAATAAATCCCTTATTTTGAAATCTCCGTAATGTTAGACTGGGATTAACCTTTCACAGTTCTCGTGAGAGAGAGAGAGAGAGAGGAGAGAGAGAGAGAGAGAGAGAGAGAGCACATTCTAGTCAAAGACATATCATTTCCTTTATTTGTGCTATCAATATATCGGTTATTATTATCAAACGAAATCATGTATATTGCTTATTGGATTTTCGTCTTATGTATACACACACACACACACACACACACACACTACCACCAAGTTGGCCAGCGTGGTGATGAAAACTGGTCAAACCCCACACATGAATAAGGACATGTCTGAGGCATTTGTCCTGCAGTGGACTAGAAACAATATATATATATATATATATATATAGAGAGAGAGAGAGAGAGAGAGAGGAGAGAGAGAGAGACCACGTAAGACTTATAATATAGAATTTAATATTACAGGAGAGAGAGAGAGAGAGAGAGAGAGAGAGAGACTTATAATATAGAATTTAATATTACAGAGAGAGAGAGAGATGAGAGAGAGAGAGAGAGAGAGATCCAATACGTGTGATGTTATGGAACAAAGGCAATTTCTCTGTCCAGAGTAAATCGAAAGGGGGATATGAAGAGGAAAATGGCATTGGTATGAATAAATAACAAGGAAATGAGAGAGAGAGAGAGAGAGAGGAGAGAGAGAGAGAGAGAGAGAGAGAGTAATCTATATTTCATTATTATGAGCAACTGCCGCTAGTACACCACTCCTAAGGTATGTTAACTTCTATTAAACATTAGTTTATGTATTGATTTACTGACCAAAGTTGATGATAAACTAATATATAGTATATATATATATATATATTACATATACATACATACATACATACAACAACAACAATAACAACAACAAATACAGCTGTTTCTCGTCCACTGCAGGACAAAGGCCTCAGCCAATTTTCATCACCAGTGTGGATTGGTGATGGTGAAAGATTTTAGTCTGATCACTCACAGCACACCAACCTAGTATGGCTGTCCTTGACTAGTACAGCTTTCCTGATCATGGCGATACGCAAACCCTTTCAACACGTTAAGGTATCCCCACTCAGATAGGGATATATATATAATTATTTATTTTCAAATTAAAACAAAATTAATTAAATCTATTATTAACAAATAACTTCCCTGTGTTATTGGAAAGGAAAATTTGCAAATTAACAGATGTACCCCCTAGGACAGATTGTAGCAGGAGAGAGAGAGAGAGAGAGAGAGAGAGAGAGAGAGATTTCGCTTGCTATAAATGCTGAAAGAGAGACTTGCAAAAATCGTGTTAAATATTACTGAGCATACTCTTTGCAAAATAGGGTTTAAGATAAAGGAGAGAGATAGATATTTGCTTCATCATGGCAGAGAGAGAGAGAGAGAGAGAGAGAGAGGGAGAGAGTCCTCCTTCCAAAATCAATATATATATCACTACGCATACAAGGACACATCTCTTTGCAAAATGGGATTTAAGAGAGAGAGAGAGAGAGAGAGAGAGAGAGAGAGAGAGTCCTCCTTCCAAAATCAATATATATATATATATATATATATATATATCAATATGCATACAAGGGACACATCTCTTTGCAAAATCGGACTTGAGAGAGAGAGAGAGAGAGAGAGAGAGAGAGAGCGAGCAAGGATTACATATCATCTGTTTAAGATAATTTTGCGAAAACTCCAGTTAATCATTTCTTTTACATTCCTTCATTTTCTATTTTTTTTTCTTACTTTTCTTTATTCATTCCTCATTTTACTTTTCATATTCGTCATCTTATACTTTTTAGTGCTTGATAACTGTTCTTCTGATACTTCAAAATCTCAATAATAATAATAATAATAATAATAATAATAATAATAATAATAATAATAATAATAATAATATCAAAATGAGTATACCATGAAATTATTTTCGTTTTCTTTAAAAGCGTGACACAAGAGTAAACCATGAAATAATAATAATAATAATAATAATAATAATAATAATAATAATAATATACTGACGCCATGGGCACTATGGTTTGATTATTGATTTATTGATAATCAATTTTCTTGATTATTTGTCATGGTGATAATCATTCTTTATCGATGGACAGTGAATTAAAATATTCATAATTAATAAAAATGTCTCTTCGTGAATAAAATAAAGAAATTATGGAAAAAATGCATAGTTATTTCCTTTGCTTAAGTGATAGGTTAAATTTTATAATATATATATATATATATACTATATATATATATAGACATTTCTAGTCCACTGTAGGACAAATGCCTCAGACATGTTCTTATTCATGTCTGGGGTTTGGCCAGTTTTCATCACCACGCTGGTCAAAATGTGGAATGGTGATGGTGGGAGATTTTCGTTCTGCTATTTGTCTAACAGCTCACAGCAAGCCAACCTAGTATGGGTGTCCCTGACTAGTACACCCTTACTGATCATGGCGATACATGAACCTTTTCACCACGTTAAAGTCTCCCCACTTTGAGATAAATATATATTTATACATATATATATACATACATATATGTATATTTAATCATGTATCAGAATAATAAACATTTAAAATATCTAATTTCTAAATATAGATTTAAAACCAATGTAATTTTCACAACCAAATTACAAAAATACAAATTTAATTACAAAATGCTATGACGAACGGAGAATACACAGTAGCTCGTGTGTGTGTGTGTGTGTGTGTGTGCGTTCTCAGAGCAGTTCGGCTTTAACACCAACATCAAACGTTGTCCAATCTTCTCTCTCTCTCTCTCTCTCCTCTCTCTCTCTCTCTCTCTCTCTTTCACCCCGTTCAAGGTCGCATATATTTTATAAGGACACAGGGACGGATAGAGAGAGAGATGGGTTTAACCTACGATAAACGGGTGGAAATAGAAGGAAAGTGAATAAAGAAAGGAGAGAGAGAAAATTGGGAATAATCCGAGGGCTGACCTACTTTGGACTGAGAGAGAGAGAGAGAGAGAGAGAGAGAGAGTGAGAGAGAGAGAGTGTGTTACCATCATGACTATGTCATGGAACTATTAAACCATGGACGAACAAGAGAGAGAGAGAGAGAGAGATGAGGAGAGAGAGAGAGAGAGAAAAAAAATTATCATGGCTGTCAATCATGGAACTATTAAACCATGGACGAACAAGAAAGAGAGAGAGAGAGAGAGAGGAGAGAGAAAGAGAGAGAGAGAGAGAGAGAGAGAGAGAGAGAGAGAAAAAAAATTATCATGGCTGTCAATCATGGAACTATTAAACCATGGACGAACAAGAAAGAGAGAGAGAGAGAGAGAGAGAGAGAGAGAGAGAGAGAGAGAGTTATCAAGACTGTCAATCATATAACTATTAAACCATGGATGAACTACACTCCTGCTCACCAGTATAACGTCAACACTCCCAACAATTACAGCGCCACTATGCTCGCAAGATATTTACAATATTCTATCACGAATTGTCTGTAGAGCTTCGAGCTTTCGCAGCTCATCATATTTTTAGAAATATTGATCTTTATAGATTTTTAAATTATAGATAATTTAGGGTTTAATTAACCGTGAAATTTATAGCACATTTCATGAAAGGGTCATAATTTCATAATCATTTTTAGTAACACATATACACATATCATCCCTATATAATAAATAGCAAGTGTATGTCTATATATATTTATATTTCCGGTCACGCTCAGCGGCATTGATAGACACTAACAAGTCAGTCTCTGTCCCTCTGTTGGGGGAGAGGGGAGTAGGCATACCCTGGTGAGATTAGGTACCCTTGGAGGAATGAGGGAGGGTGTAAGAAGGCTTGAATCTATGTGCGTGTGTGTGCGTATCTTTCTATATATTTAGACGTCATTTTTTACGGATCGCGTACACTATTTCAGAACACTTCTAGAGTAGGATAAGTTCAAGCCTTGAATCCAGGAGGGAAATAAATGAAGAAACTAATACTTTCCGCATCAGGATTCGAACCCCAGGCTCGGTACAAGTGGAAGAATAAGATTTCTTCATTTCTTCATTTATCTCTTACTTGGATTCAAGGGTTTTTGTAAAAAGCTCCATATAAAGTGTGAATATATCCAATTCAAGTTAGTATTAACTAAATGATTTAGAAGGCTATGAAGTGGGTGCAGTCAAACAACCAGTTGGTTGAACTGTATGATTTAGAAGACTATCAAGTGGGTGCAGTCAAACAACTAATTAGTATGAACTGTATGATTTAGAAGGCTATGAAGTGGGTTCAGTCAAACAACTAGTTAATTGAACTGTATGATTTAGAAGGCTATGAAGTGGGTTAAGTCAAAACAACTAGTTAATTGAACTGTATGATTTAGAAGGCTATGAAGTGGGTGCAACAAAGAGCCAATAGAGGGTTTTTTAAGCCCCTTTATTAATGCTTACAGTACACCCCAAGAGGTTAGCTGATAGCAATATCCCCAATATTTCAATTGCATTTAGAAAATAGTTTATCAATGAAGCTCCTTGAAGGAAATTTTGCTTACAGTACTCCTCACAGAAACCATTATATGCACTGCAACTGAGTCTTTTATACCTTAAAAATTAATATGCACCGTTTCAATATAAGTAAAATATAAATAAAAGTTAAAAAAAGTATAAGTAAAATATAATAAAAATCATATAATGTATTTTAGACAACAATAGACAATAATAGACATTTAATAGATCACTTATAAAGTAGACAATAGATTTTTTAGGCCTAAAAAATCCATTAAGTTCTTTTAGACACTTGAAACCGAAGTAGATTCATTATAGGCCTCGGTAAGTTAAATGTACCGGAATTTACCCTAGAAGAAAATGGAGTTTTTTTATTCATATCAATAGCTCTCTCTCTCTCTCTCTCTCTCTGTCTCTCTCTCTCTCCAGAGATCTTCGTCTCTCTCTCTCTCTCTCTCTCTCTCTCTCTCTCTCCTCTCTCTCTCTCTCTCTCTCTCTCTCTCTCCAAGAATTTAATCTTCATATCTCACTTTCTTTTTCTATTTTTCTCTCTTTCTACAAGGGTAGCCTCTCTCTCTCTCTCTCTCTCTCTCTCTCTCTCTCTCTCCAAGAATTTAATCTTCATCTCTCACTTTCTTTTTCTATTTTTCTCTCTTTCTACAAGGGTAGCCTCTCTCTCTCTCTCTCTCTCTCTCTCTCTCTCTCTCCAAGAATTTAATCTTCATCTCTCACTTTCTTTTTCTCTTTTTCTATCTTTCTACAAGGGTAGCCTCTCTCTCTCTCTCTCTCTCTCTCTCTCTCTCTCTACAAGAATACAGTCTTTATCTCTCACTTTCTTATCCTGTCTCTTTCCTTCTACAAGGGTAGTCTTCATCTCCCTCTCTCTCTCTCTCTCTCTCTCTCTCTCTCTCTCTGAATATAAACTTTATCTCCCCCTTTCTTTTTCTCTCTTTCTACAAGGATATTCTTCATCTCTCTTTCTCTCTCTCTCTCTCTCTCTCTCTCTCTCTCTCCGCCCCTATTAACTATCCAATGTCCTTCGTTAACATCCTCCCTCTTACAATAGCCAATCGAAACTCGAAACCCAGAGAAATACTTTTTGTTTGGTGGTTTGTTTGTTTGTACATACGATACAGAAAAACGCATAGGAGTATCGAAGGAGTTTGAAACAATCCTTAGCACTCTAGTGCAAGCGGTAAATGGGTATTATAAAGACAGAGAATATAAAAATTAATAGTTTTCCCGTAACTCTAATTTCATGAACTTAGAGACAGCTCCAGCGAGCTCTAACTCAACCAAGGTCAAACTCATGAAAGGACATTGCTCTATACTCTATTAGAGCATAGAGCTTCGTTATTCACATCTATATTTAAACAATAACTAAAGATATATCTATCTTTAATAATTGTTAATTCTCAAAACCAGCCATAGATAATTCAGGTTTCAAAAACAAAGTTACAACTCGGATTCATTTGAGTTTATGTGTGTTGTGAAGGACATTGTGGGATTCGGTTTCTTCACGTTTGAAACGTGTATGATATCGAGGTTTCACAAAGATACAACTCGCATTCTTTTGAGTTTTTGTGTTTTGAAGACATTGTGGGATTCTGTTTCTTCACGTTTGAAACGTGTATGATATCGAGGTTTCACAAACAAAGATTCAACTCGCATTCTTTTGCGTTTTTGTGTTGTGAAGACATTGTGGGATTCTCTTCCTTCACGTTTGAAACGTGTATGATATCAAGGTTTCACAAACAAAGATACAACTCTGATTCTTTTGAGTTTTTGTGTTGTGTAGACATTGTGGGATTCTGTTTCTTCACGTTTGAAACGTGTATGATAGCGAGGTTTCACAAACAAAGATACAACTCGCATTCTTTTGAGTTTTTGTGTTGTGAAGACATTGTGGGATTTTGTTTCTTCACGTTTGAAACGTGTATGATATCGAGGTTTCATTAACAAAGTTACAACTCGGATTCTTTTGAGTTTTTGTGTTTTGAAGACATTGTGGGATTCTGTTTCTTCACGTTTGGAACGTGTATGATATCGAGGTTTCACAAAACAAAGATACAACGCGCATTCTTTAGAGTTTTTTGTGTTGTGAAGACATTGTGGGATTCTGTTTCTTCATGTTTGAAACCTGTATGATATCGAAGGGTGAATAGAGAGCTCCATGGCGCCACCTGTGTTATTGCACTGAGATTGGCCTCTTGAGAAAGACCTTAGCTATTGATAAGAAGCCATAATTATAGAATAAAGGCACTATAGACTTTAATAAAGACCTTAGC
>NC_090756.1:25410958-25520958 GCF_036898095.1 Palaemon carinicauda
AGTGGCGTCCGAAGGACATGTTTCGATTTTCATTTGTTTTTTATCCAAATCTCTTCATGTTTCATATTCTAGAATATACATAGGCCTATTTTCCTTTATTTTGTGTATTCTAAAACCATGCGCTTCAGAGAGAGAGAGAGAGAGAGAGAGAGAGAGAGAGAGAGGCGTCCGAGGGAGATATTTCGATTTTCATTTGTTTTTTTTAATCCATATTCCATATATTTCATATCCTAGAATACATATAGGCCTATTATCCTTTATTTAATGTATACCAATACCACGCGCTTGAGAGAGAGAGAGAGAGAGAGAGAGAGAGAGAGAGAGAGAGGCGTCTGAGGGACATATTTCGATTTTCATTTGTTTTTTTAATCCATATTCCATATACTTCATATCCTAGAATACATATAGGCCTATTATCCTTTATTTTATATATTCCAAAACAACGCGCTTCAGCAAGAGAGAGAGAGAGAGAGAGAGAGAGAGAGAGCGCTCGTCAACTAAAGGTGATATTGATCGTGACGTCATACGATCCATTGTGTGACGTAATGGCCCGCCAACCGTCGCATTCAATGTAACAACGTGGTTTTTTATCCATTATAATAAACAATTGGACTATTTCTATTACTATTAGGGCTATTTAACAGCTATTTAACAGCTATTTAGTGAGAGAAAACTAGGAATTATAGAGTTTTTAGGGTTGATATTACTATCAGATGTGGGATGTTCAGAGTTCATTATTATTATTATTATTATTATTATTATTATTATTAATATAACCTAAGCTACAACTCGAGTTGGAAAAGTAGGATGCTATAAACCCAAAGATGCCAACAAGGAAAATAGCCCAGTGAGGAAAGGAAATAAAGAAACAGATAGAAGTGTGTCTGAGTGTACCCCCAAGCAAGAGAACTCTAACCAGACAGTGGAATAACTTGGAAGACTATGAAACTACCCATGTTTAGAGAACAATGGTTTGATTTTGGAGTGTCCTTCTCCTAGAAGAGCTGCTCACCATAGCTAAAGAGTCTCTTCTACCCTTACCAAGAGGAAAGTAGCCACTGAACTATTACAGTGTAAAGAATATGCCAAACTATTCAGTGTATGTGAGGGAAAAGAAAAATGAGCCGTAACCAGAGAGAAGAATCCAATGTAGTACTATCAGGCCAGTCAAAAGACCCAATACCTCTCTAGCGGTAGTATCTCAAAGGGTGGTTGGTGCCTTGGCCAGCCTACTACACGGATATTAGTTCCTTAGTTTCAATTTGCCAAACTAATGTGGAATAAGTAAATTTCTCCATCAGCTTTATTGGCAAAAGATCCGGTTTCCCGCCAATGAAGTTGGAAGGAGGTTATGTTTTCGCCCCTGTTTGTGTGTGTGTATGGTTGTGAGTGAACAGCTTCCTGGCCACAATTTAAATCGTAATGAAACTTGCAGGGATTAACTGTTATGTAAAAAGCTGGCAATGATTAAATTTTGGAAGGTCAGGGTCAAAGGTCAAGGTCAAGCAAAATGTCCACTTCACGTAATCATCCATTAGTTTGGACATCGTTGTCACAGACTTCAAACCCGGTTCATATTTCAGTGTATGAAAATCCACGCCAATTAATACATGTTAATGTCAAAGGTCAAGGTCAAGGTCGAGAAATAAGCTGCCGCGGCGGAGGTCTGCGCTCTACCGAGTGCCCCTATAGTTACTTTCTAGCATCACCAGGGGAGGGGTTTAAGTATTTCATTTACGATGGTGTCTTACTCGAGGGTTATAGATTCAGTTAAGAGTCATTAACAACTTTATTTAACCTTGTGATTAGTCATTAATTTTCATTTTGGGGTTAAGATACTACCACTAGAGAGTTATTGGGTCCTTTGACTGGCCAGACAGTACTACATTGGATTCCCTCACTCTGGTTACGGTTCATATTTCTTTGTCTACACATTCACCAAATAGTCTGGCCTATTCTTTATACATTCTCCTCTGTCCTCATACTCTTGACAACACTGAGATTATCAAACAATTCCTCTTTACCCAAGGGGTTAACTACTGCACTGTAATTGTTCAGTAGCTACTTTCATCTTGGTAAGGATAGAAGAGACTCTTTACCTATGGGAAGCAGCTCTTCTAGGAGAGGGACACTCCAAAATCAAACCATTTTTCTCTAGTCTTGGGTAGTGCCATAGCCACTGTAACATGGCCTTCCACTTTCTTGGGTTAGAGTTCTCTCACTTGAGGTTACAATCAGGCACACTATTCTCTCCTATTTATTTTCCTTGTGTATTTTATGGTTTATACTTTACTCCTTACTCTGCTGGTCTTGGGGCCACTTGTTGACCCATGACCGCTCTTGATAGATTATTCCAATCTCTGTCAAATGCCACAGTCATCCAATCTCTAGGATTCAAACCCTCCTGTTTTAACACCTCCTCTAAACACCTCTTCCAGTCTTTTCTTGATCGTCCAGGAGGTCTACGTTCATCTACATATGCCAAGAAGACCTTTCTTGGCATTCCTTACTCCTCCATTCTTGCAACATACCCTGCCCATTGTATTCTTCTTCCCTTAACAAACCATCTTATATGTGGTCGTTTTGTCCGCTCTCTCAACTCCCAGTTATGTCTCCTCCTCCATTCTTGTCTTTCTTGGTCGTAGTGCCATAGCCTCTGTACCATGGTCTTCCACTATCTTGGATGAGAGTTCTCTTGCTTGAGGGTACACTCAGGCACACTATTCTATCTTATGTCTCTTCCTCTTGTTTTGTTAAAGTTTTTATAGTTTATATAGGAAATGTTTATTTTTTTGTTACTGTTCCTTAAATATTTTATTTTTCCTTGTTTCCTTTCCTCATTGGGGTATTTTCTCTGTTGGAGCCCCTGGGCTTACAGCATCCTGCTTTTCCAACTAGGGTTGTAGCTTAGCAAATAATAATAATAATATGGTTCTTAATATGTTATTATTGTATTATACACTCTCAATTTTGTCTTTTCTGATATTGATCTTCTTTTGAAAAGTTTTAACAAACTATAGAGACACATGTTCGCAGAACTAATTCTTTCATTTATTTCCGCTTTCATATTTCCATCTCTAGCTGTTGTCATCCCTAGATATTTAAAGCCCTCTACCGCTTCAATTTCCATTCCATCGATGTTGAGGTTTCCATCCATCTCTTGTCTTCTAGCTCTATCCACTTCTTTTATTTTCTCTTGATTTATTTCTAGCCCTATTCATTCTGCTGTTCCTCTGAAGATATTTGTTAATCTTCCCGTATCACTCTGATCTACCGTCGCGATATCCATATCATCTGCATACCCCAGGCAGTTAGCGGTCACTTCCCTACACTTTATCCCCTCTGGTTTATATATGAAAGATTTATTTTAATGTTATTACTGCTCTTAAGATGTTTCATTTTAATTGTTCATTACTTGTAGTTTATTTATTTCCTTGTTTCCTTTCCTTACTAGGCTATTTTTCCCTATTGGAGCCCTATTTCATTTTAATTGTTCATTACTTTACTTTTAGTTTAATTATTTCCTTGTTTCCTTTCCTCAGTGGGCTATTTTTCCCTGTTGGAACCCTTGGGCTTATAGCATCCTGCTTGTCCAACTAGGGCTATAGCTTATCTTGCAGCAATAATAATAATGATAATAATAATAATAATAATAATAATAATAATAATAATAATAATAATAATAATAGTAATAATAATAAATGAAATTAAGAGGTCACTTAAGTAGAAAAAAAGGTTATTCAGTAATGAGTCATAAAATCATTAAAATGTATTTATTTTGTAACAAAAAAAAGATTACATGTAAAAAACTATAAATAATAACAAGACTTAAGTAACAACCTTTATATCTTGCAAAATAGTACAATATATATATATTTTTAAATCTACGTAACAACCTTTGCATATACCGTGATAAAAATAGCGTTCAATTCTATTCCTATGTACGTACATAAATATATATAAATAACCTTTTCATATAGGCTGTAAATCTCAATAACCCCCTTAATATTCTGTATACACAAGTGTAAGAAAATACACAGGTTTTGAGTACATTTGTCCGTATCATAACTAAAAGTAAACAAGACGTATACAAAATACATAACCCTTTTTCAAACTATGACGTCAACTATGGCTATTTCAGAAGTGTTATTCGATGCCTCTCGTATTTTCTACTCTGAGTGTTTGCAATTCATTGTTCTTTCAGTTTCAGTGAATCTGGGACCCATATCCTTTTAGCTGAAGTTCATGAAAGCAATAGGTGGTCTGGTCATGGTGCTAATGTCAACACTTTTCTCAAGTCGAATTTTCAGTTGGATCATCTGGAGAAAGATTAAGGGGTAGTCTCTATAAGATTCCTTATTATTATTCATATAAAGCAAATATTTAATCAGACTTCTAAGCCGTATCATTCCACAGGACGTTTCCTCGAAGTCCAGGGCAGACGTACGGGTAATTCACCTTCATACAAGAAAATACTAAATGCAGTGAAGCAACAGACGCCTATGTCAAAGATCAGGTTGAAAGCATGTGTAATTTATATTATCAATCAGTATAATCTGACCCCTGAATTAACTTAGCCCTTATAGGACTGGCCTGAAGGAATAGTTTCCTAAAACTTGAATTTGTTGACATTTATATTTAGAACACCCAGACAATTTTAAACTTTTAGTGGTACTCTTTGGAATCAGATCAAAGAGACTATTCAATGAATATATATGAGCCAACCAAAAATAACCAATTCTGAAGCAAGTTTAAACTAACAGTAGTGACTTCTGTCTCATCCAGAGAGTTTATTCTTGTAAAAACTATCCATATACTATTTTTTACCTTGACTTTAGACTGTTCACTATTCAACCTTGTTTGATCCGACACTAACATACCTAACGCTATTTAATAAGGATTATCTTTTGGCAATCCTATTAAATAGCTAAAGTTTTGGCAATCCTTATTAAATAGCTAAAGGTTTGTACGCTAGTTTTTAATACAAATTACTTCCAAATTTGTCATTTTCTCAGTATAACTAATTTCCATTAAGTGTTTAGATATTGTACTTAGCTAAAGGACTTTTAACTACTACAGTACGTGAACTAGCTTAATGTGCAAATACTTGTTAATTATCTTTCCCTTAATGCAACTATGCAAAATGGTCCAGAAGACATCAAAAGACACCCCTAATAAAAGTTGCAAAATGTACCGCCACCTTGCGCACAGATGCTGTAAATGCAGTACATGAAATTGAGTATAGATTGGTCTTTATTGTATTTATGTATGCTCAATTAAATCTCCTAAAGTATTTCTTAATATCTACTATAGCATTGATATAACAGTCATAAGGCAAAATTTTCTTTCAATGAAACTCCCATGATGTTCATATCGCCTCTCTCAGAGCTGTTTAAACCAATACGTCAACCCTAAATTAAAAGATTTCTAGTTTTCTTGCAATACGTCTCTCCCTTTAGTCAAGCATTGAGTTAATCTGGAAGTTGATGACAACTGCTTTCCACCTCGTAAGGGTAGAAGAGAGACTTTAGCTATGGTAAGTAGCTCTTCTAGGAGATGGACACTCCAAAATTAAACAATTTTTCTCTAGTCTTGGGTAGTGCCATAGCCTCTGTACCATGGTCTTCCACATTCATGGGGTAAAGTTCTCTTGCTTGAGGGTACACTCTGGCACACTATTCTATCTGCATCATTATTCCCTTTCTACACTGGGCTATTTTTCCCTGTTGGAGCCCTTGGGCTTATAGCATCATTCTTTTCCAACTAGAGTTGTAGATTAGCTAGTAATAATAATACTAATAATAATAATAATAATAATAATAATAATAATAATAATAATAATAATAATAATAATAATAATAACCCTCCTTTTCTCCCTACCATTCAGCATCTACTGCTAAAAGATTTTTCATCGGTACATCCAACGAGTCTTTTCCTAACAGTGATACAACTGTTTTTGCTCTAGTAGGAAGTCCCACCATGTTGGCCACAGTCACAGGACTTGTCATCTTATCGGAGGACATTCCCATAGAGATACTAAGAGGACTTTTGCCAATTCAGGTTTGAGAAAACCTTCGACCCAAACAGCGGGTCTTGTCCATGGTCTGAGAGGGATATTTGATTCAATGTCTTTCGATCTTTCCTTGTCAAAGGAACCGCAGTCTTATCCAAGTTATTTAAACAATTCAGTGAGGAGAATTGCTTTTGTGGTAGAGATTGGAAAACTACTAGAGAAGTTAGAGAGGAATAAGATAGATTCCTCCCCACGGTTTTTTTACATCAGATGTTTCTGTTCTAAAGAGTTTTACAGTTCTAAGTTTTAATGCAAAAGCTTTTGTCATTCAGGATGGTGTAAAGGAGTTTGGAACTTACAATACTCAGGGTAGATGCATACATACTCATTACTATTCCTGAGGATTCTAAGAAAGTCCTTTGGGATATGAACACGTCAAAGATATTCCTATTATGTACCTGAGTTTAGGTCTGTGCAAGGAGAGATACAGAAAATTTTCAATTCTAGGGTAGTCGTTAGCATTCAAACAGCCTCAAGAGAGAAGCAATATGAACATCTGGTAAATATAGATATGATAAATAATAAATATCCAATTTCAGTAGTCACCTTGTGAAGTATTTAAGCACACTGATTATTCGTCTAAAAATATTTAGCCTCGACGTACATAAATCCAAGTCTAAAAACACAATTATTCATCTAGAAAAATATTTAGCCTCGACGTACATAAATCCAAGTCTAAAAACACAATTATTCATCTAGAAAAATATTTAGCCTCGACGTACTTAAATCCAAGTCTAAAAACACAATTATTCATCTAGGAAAATATTTAGCCTCGACGTACATAAATCCAAGTCTAAAAACACAATTATTCATCTAGAAAAATATTTAGCCTCGACGTACTTAAATCCAAGTCTAAAAATACAATTATTTGTCTAGAATAATATTTAGCCTCGACATACATAAATCCAAGCCTAAAAACACAATTATTCATCTAGAAAAATATTTAGCCTCGATGTACTTAAATCCAAGTCTAAAAACACAATTATTCATCTAGAAAAATATTTAGCCTCGACGTACTTAAATCCAAGTCTAAAAAAAGCAAAATTGTTCAGTTTACAAAAAATATATGCAATATGTTGACTTTTAACATTGTAAATGTTCAACGAAACCAAACTGTACAGCTAAGATTAACATACTCTATTAAATCTATCATACAAACGAAAATAATCTCTCAAGTCAACAACTGTACATATTTAGAAAAACAATATTGTATACATACTGTATATACATACACCCAACTCCAGGTATACAAATGACTGTATACAAACCACTTCATAACACCATAGTTTCATTAAAGTATTTTAATTACAATAAACTTAATTACAGGGAGTTGTATACAGTAATTGTTTGATTATACAAAGTGATGTTTCTTTACATCAAATGTTCATATTTTTACGTAATATTTTCATATATTTACGGAAGTTTTCATATTTTTGTGTAAAATTTTCATATTTTTACGTACAATTTTCTTATTCTTACGTCAAATTTTCATATTTTTACGTACAATTTTCTTATTCTTACGTAAAATTCTCATTTTTACGTACAATTTTCTTATTCTTAACTTAAAATGTTCATATTTTTACATACAATTTTCTTTTTACGTAAAATTTTCATATTTTCACGTACAATATTCTTATTCTTACGTAAAATTTTCCTATTTTTACGTACAATTTCCTTATTCAAGTAAAATGTCCATATTTTTACATATATTCAAATTTTTGCACAATGTTTAAAAAGATGAATTCCCTTAAGTCACTCTTTGAAAACTTATATATACAACCTTCAAATAACCTTCCTCTTTGGCTTATATCATGGTTAAGTAAAAGATTAAAGTTATTAAAGTTTTTATAAAATAATTATGCATACAACCAAAACAATCTCATGTTAAAGTAACACCTTATATCTGCGATGGTCAGATTACGCTCACAGCCTTGCATCACAGTGTTTATTCCTAAAGTATTTTTTCCTCTTAACAATAGCACTGCAACAGGGTAATATAATTTAATCTAACCATAAATATACGTCTAAGGAAGGCTCTAGGGCCTTTAACACTTTTACCCCCAGGCTATTTGGAAATTTCCAACCCTTAACCCCCAGGGGGTTATTTTTTTCCCAGCACATTTTGCAGTATATTTTTTTAAAATTGCTCTAACAGCCTTAATTTTCGTCATAGAGAGGTCAGGTTGGTCTCATTCTATTGGAAAATGCCTGAAGTTTCTCAAAATATTATAAAAAATGCCCCCCAAAAAATTTAAATAGCAGTTTTTTGCAAGAACGTACCGGTACGTCCATGGGGGTAAAGGGATGAGTGTTGTGAAACGTACCAGTACGTCCTTTGGGGGTAAAAGGGTTAAATATGCGGCCCTTGAGACTATACACTAAGCTCTCGCTAAACATTCAAAAGACTGAAGATATTAAGGCTTTCAAGAGGAAACTAAAGACTTCGATAATGTGGATTTGACAATAAACGAACAATATACAGTGTGAAGTGCTGAATGCTTTCGAACGAACATGATAAAATGACCGTGGAGGTCCTGTAGAGAGTAGGGTTCCCCTGCTGTATAGCACCAGAAAAGCAGCCCTTAAAGTAAAGTAACCAGTAACTTTTAAGTCCACATGAATGTCTTACTCCTAGATTGAAGCAACTATTAAAAATGTTTCCATTCACATAATCACAACACATTAACGAGGCCACAGAAACTTTTGCGGAGTAGTGTCCGTATATTCACTAGCACTTCCTGCAATATCTCAAGCACATATTTGTTCAAAGTATTGTCACATCAGGTGGCACTATAAGCTCACTTCAAACTAAATTATTCCAAAGCAGGGAAAATGGCTCATTTAATGTTCCTATATCATAACACTACGTACACTCGTGTGAACTATTTGCATAGATAAGTTGTGCTCGGCGGCTTAATTCACGTAAAATGCAGAATAATAATATATCAACCAAGATTAGAGGTGAATAATGTTACATCTGAAAGATATTTGTCAAGTAAGTACAATTTTACAACTGTAAGAGAACGGCAGACAAAAGCAAAAATCTACAGTGCCGCTCGTCTTTCAGAGAGAAATTTCATTTAGTGCCATTACTGCATAACAATAAATCAATAAATCGCGACAACTATTAGTCATAGCACCAAATACTCCGTTGATTTTCGTTTATAAAAGGGTATGCTTAAAAATATTTCTAAGGCTAGACAAACTTTCCAAGACACTTTTTCAAGTAACACATTTTTGTTCAACAAAATAAAACCTTCACTATACTCAATTCTTTTTTAATGAGGCGCATTTGCATAGACTCGCAGTGGTGCCCTTTTAGCTCGGAAAAAAGTTTCCTGCTACCTGATTGGTTAGAACTATCTTGTCCAACCAATCAGCGAGCAGGAAAAGTTTCCGAGCGAAAAGGGCACCCCTGCGAGTCGGTGCAAATCTGCCTTGCCAAAAAGAATTGACTATAGTTCTTTACAGCTCCTTGGTAAATGCAATTGCTAGAACAATACTGTGCAAGTACTCTCAAAAAAATATCGCTTGTGTTATCGTTAATCTATAGTGGAATACAGGTAACTTTCAATAAAGTTTGCTCATGAATGGCAGAGGTCAAGGGGAGTACAGTGTTCTAGAGACTGTCCATATACATGATTAGCACTCAAGCTTGGACCAGGGAGGGCCAGGTTATGGTGGTAGTTTAAAGGTTACTCATGAATGGCAGAGGTTGAGGTGAGTACCGTACAGTGTTCTAGAGACTGGCCATATACACATGATTAGCACTCAAAGTTGGACCAGGGAGGACCAGGTAATGGCTGCTAATAACTCATCCATAGCTCACAAGGATGGTTTGGTTGCAGACACTACTAGAAACTAGAGCTCTGGCAGGTCTAGAACCCCCGTCCAACAGATTGTTACGCAAGGACGTTTCCGATAAGCAAACACTTTCCTTAAGTACATGAGTAAACTCAGACTCATACAACAAGAATAAATAAGAATTACAAAATATCAAAATATAGGCGATATATGAAAAGAACGATGAAATCTAAATGTACTTAAACAGTGTCACAGTAATATTAATGAAAGATTTAATAAAAGTATCGTTAGAAAGAATATAAGGCTAAATTTGGTTTTCTTTATTAGACAAGATAGATAACTGAAAAATAGTCTCTGAAATGCCACTGAACTCAAGAAAGCTTTAAAACAGAAAGTACGCTAAATTCTTTTATCAAGATTTAGGTCGAACATCATTATATATAGTTGGCTAAATATTTTCTCAATAATGGAATGATTCAAATATATTTTTCAATAGATTTCTTAATCTTGCATATACCAGGTCATAAATTTATGAAATCCGCAGGATTTTAGAAACAAATGCAAGAGTAGATATTTTAATATTTACGTAAGAATATACTATATCGTATATAAGGCAACGGTAATAAGCAATCTATATATGAAATAATTTTGGCCGCAGATAAATAATATACTCAATGAGGTATATAAAAAAATCTAAAAACTAGTTGGAGAAAAATTTACTACAAAAATAAACCAGTTTGCATTTATGAAATCACAATGCCCGTGGAATCATCTTGATAAAAGTTAGTGTATTGTACAGTTGTTAAGTTTTTTGAATAACATCAATAATATACTTTAGATCTATTTAGTTTATTCCATAATCATTTCCAATCATTTTTTGTGATTACGACAAATTTAGCTTAAGGGAGAATGTCTAAAGGTTATGACAAATTCAATGTGGGAATGTCTAAAGATTGCGACAAATCTAATGTGGGAAATGTCTAAAGATTATGACAAATTTAATGTGGGAATGTCTAAAGATTGTGACAAATTTAATGTCGGAATGTCTAATGATTATGACAAATTAAATTCCAAAATCATGACCAATCTTTTTTTATGATTATGATAAATTTAGCTAAAGGGAGAGTGTCTAAAGATTATGGCAAATTCAATGTGGGAATGTCTAAAGATTGTGATAAATTTAATGTGGGAGTGTCTAAAGATTATGACAAATTTAATGTAGGAACGTCCAAAGATTATGACAAATTAAATTCCAAAATCATGACCAATACTTTTTTGTGATTATGACAAATTTAGGTAAAGTGAGAATGTCTAAATATTGTGACAAATTTAATGCAGGAACGTCTAAAGATTATGACAAATTCATGTAGAGTACGAACGTCCGAAGATAGTCATTCGAAGCATTCACCGTTCGACCATTCTCACGAATAACTGCATACGAATATTAAGTCATTCAACATGTGATAAAATAATTTGTAATGAAAGTACTCCAGTACTTAACAACAAATATTAAAAATCTCTAAAATTACTGCAACACAAAGTTTATTTATAAAAATATTTTTTTTTATATTTCATCATCGATACAAAATCATAATACTAAACATTCGAAACTATACAACCTTCTTATATACATTACTCTAGATACAAAACAACCTTGGGAACTCCACTTACGAAGTGTGACATTTATACGTTAAGCATTACTCTCGTTGTCGTCGCTGTTGGACGACAAGGAAACGACGCGGGCCCGTATATCGGCGTGATAATCCGCTGGCACCGTATGGACTGAAATAAAGATATGTATCAGTTATTAAAATATAAAACTTAACTTAAAATCATAACAGTAACAAAGATGATAACTAGAGGGCCACTCGGTAGAGCGCAGACCTCTGCCGCGACAGCTTATTTTTTAGCCCATTTTCTCGAACGTGACCTTGCCCTTATAAAACTTCACTTAAAATCATAAAAGTAACAAAGATGGTAACTAGAGGGGCACTCAGTAGAGCGCAGACATTCGCCGAGGCAGCTTATTTCTCGACCTCTTGCTCGACCGTGACATTGACCTAAGGCCCTGACCTTCCAAAATTTAATGATTTCCAGCTTTTTATAAAAAGTTAATCCCTGCAAGTTTGATTACTCTTTAAATACAGAGGTAATAAAAATACACAAATAATGATGTCAAACTTTTAAGCTAAAGTATTATATAAATTCAGAAGTATAATAAGTACCACCAAAAGTTAATAGCAAATCATATGTTATTGACAATGAACAGCGCACTAGATGAAATCATAAAATTAACAAAGAAGGTACACTCAAGCACACTATTCTATCTTATTTATCTTTTTCTTGTTTTGTTAAAATTTTTATAGTATATGTATGAATATTTATTTTAATGTTCTTACTGTACTTAAAATTTTTTATTTTAATTGTTAATTACTTCTCTTGTAGTTTATTTATTTCCTTGTTTCCTTTCCCCACTGGGCTATTTTCGTTATTGGAGCCCCTTGGGGTTATAGCATCCTGCTTTTCCAACTAGGGTTGTAGCTTAGCAAGTAATAATACTGTAATAATATTACATAAATTCAGAAGTATAATAAAATCACCATAAGTGAATAGCTAATGCATTATTATTTACTTTGAACGGCACATAACAGACAAAATTATGTTGAATTACCTAGTGGAGAAGTATGATTTTCACTGCCGCTTGTGCTAACAATAGGAGAAATATCGTCATCCGACAGTCCCGGAACTACGGTGATGGTACCGTTCTCTCTCTCGCCTCCGTCGCAGCATCCAGTTTCTCTTTCGCTGCTCTCGCCTCCTAAAAGAAACGTACTTTTATAGAAGTTGTTTGGTTAAAGTATGTCTTTATCTTATCTTTGCATTTTCATTTAGATTTGAGTTTGTATTTCCGTTGTGTTTGTAAGTCGAAAGTTTGTAAGTCGAGGACCTTTCAACCCTTTTACCCCCAAAAGGACGTACTGGTACGTTTCAAAAAACTCATCCTTTAACCTCCATGGACGTACCGGTACGTCCTTGCACAAAACTGCTATTTAAAATTCTTTCTGCATATTTTTGATAATTTTTTGAGAAACTTCAGGCATTTTCCTAGAGAATAAGACCAACCTGACCCCTCTAAGACAAAAATTAAGGCAGTTAGAGCAATTTTAAAAATATATACTGCAAAATGTGCTTGAAAAAAAATAACCCCTGGGGGTTAAGGGTTGGAAATTTCCAAATACCCTGGGGGTAAAAGGGGCTTACTGTGTTTGACCATCATACTCTGATGTGCACTGCATTGAAATGTCCGCCATATATAAGAAAGACTCGCCAATTACTTACCTGAATTACGACTACCAATCTTGAAGGGTAACAAAGTAAGCAGGGCGATCACGCACAAAACGGCCGCACCTCCGCAGTAGTAGAAGAGAACGTCGCGGAAGTAACCCGCACATTTCGGGCAACAATTTCTGCAAATAGACCGGAGTTCACATTAACCGTTGGGTTTCTATAAATTACTTTCTTTATTAAAGAAATATTAAATATTTTATGTCATCATAATTGCAATGGATATGTAATTAAGATTCATTCTTTCACAGTTAAATTTCCATCATTAACAACAAATCAAATTGGCCTCAATTTAAAACATGGCAAAGTAATGTTTTTTTAGTTTTTTCTATGAATGCAAACCATAGCCTTTCCGTTGCTTAAAAAGCACGAACCTATCCAATAAATTCCTTATAAAACTACAGTGAACCTGCTATTGTATAAAGCTTATACCTGTACTCCATTTTCAGTGTGAAGCTTTGCTCTAAAGTTTATGTACCTCTGACCCGGCATTTCAATTAATATATCCACAACAGAAAGTGTTAGAGTAATACCTCAGGATACGAAATTATTTCATTCTGGAGTGGTTTTCGTCATATAATTTTTTTGTGTAATGAAATAGAACGAAAAAGCCAAATACATTTGAATCATTCAATATACATATCCCGAGTATTTTTTTGTAATATGAAGCGTGAACATCTTCGTATGTTTCGTGAAATGAGTTTTTCGTATACAGAAACTTTCGTATCTAGAGGAAAACCTTTTAAATAAATAGGAAACATTAGATACCAAAACTTGTAAAGGAATCACAGTGCACTGTTTCAAAATTATGGCTTCCTTTAAATGAAAACTGTAGACTTTTAAGAAAAGCTCAAGGCAATTTCAAGCCATACCTATGTTATTGTACATGAATGTAAAGGAAATAAACTACATACAAAGGGGGTGTAATATGAAACTCAAAATGTTCAAAACAGCAAAGAGCATATGGTGATGAGCTCTTTTATCTAGTGAATCTGGAGACAGGATTCTGAGCAGTAGCTCAACTCAGCGGAACAGTGCGGTAGACTCCTTATGAAGGAGTAGACGTTGCAAGGAGCAAAGAGCATATAGTCATGAGCTCTTTTATCCAGTGAAACTGGAGACAGGATTCTGAGCAGTAGTTCCGCTCAGAGGAACAGTGTGTAGACTCCTTATGAAGGAGTAGGACTTTGCAAGGAGATCCCCTTGTGTAACATACGGCCCAAAAAGGTTGCATAAAAGGGATTTTGACGAAGGAAAAATCTATTTCTGGGCGAGGAACCTGTGTCGGCCAGTGAAATGCTCCTCTAGCACCATTTCTAAGGCATAGTTATTGCTGAATTTACCAGAGAAAAAAAGAAGCATGGAATACCAGGAATAAACCTAGCTCGCTCACTCTTTGAGTGTCGGTATAGAAAACTGGGGCGTAATAGAACCACGACCATAGGTACCTCACCAATTAGACCTCTCCCTCATCAACATCTCCCGGAACAACGAGGTGCCGTCCTACACCCGTCTCACTTTCAAGGTAATGGTGACATGAATTTTCATGGTTAGTTTTGGAAATTAGGTTAATTACTTTACTAAATAGAAAAAGAATGTTAATACAGTAGGATGCAATAAGCCATGGCTAAGTGAGTAAAAATAAAACTGGTCTACAACTAACTAAAAAACTAAATTTTTTTTCTGTAACAACTTCTCAAACCAGATTTCAAAGTTAGGTTTTAGGCTTACAATTGGCTATTACTAATCTGTTTAGTTCCCAAATCCATTCAATGTAGCTTTGAGAATTCTTTGGTGCAGATATAAACTTACAAAGGATTTATCATAAGGATAATACAGCAAGTCTTTTCAGACTGGCTGTAGAAGGATGAAAAGTACAAGATTCTGTTTTTCTTTTTGGTTAGCAAAACTTACATTATTCACTTTTTAATTTTTATAAATTAGGATTTTTACAGGGGCATATTTAGAGATTTGGGGGTCCAGGGGGGCCGAGTAAGTAAAGAGATCCCCTCCCCCTTTACCCTGGTGAGTTGGTGGTAATTCTAAATGTATACAGGTCCTCAACTTACAATCTAAGTAGGTTCCAAGAAGCTGTTTTAAGTCGAGATGTTTGTAAGCTAATTTTGATAAATTTTGACTTAGGGTATTTCCAGCGACAAGTCAAAAAATAGTTGGATTTCGTATGAAATATATATCAGGTTATTACAAACGTTTTGCTTACTATATTAAATGATATAATATTGCTTTATTACAGTAGTTCTTTATCTTATCTTTATTATTTTCAGTTAGATTTGTCTTTGTATATCAGAATGTTTGACCTTCTGTACTTATACTTTTATTTTCTGACCTTGCTTTGGAGGTCCCCTTCTGTTGAATGACCCCCCCCTCTCTTTTGGGGAATTTTAAAAAAGACTCCACTGTCCCCCACTCAGCCATTGGGACCTTCTGCTCTTATACTTTTATGTTCTGACCTTGCTATGGAGGGCCCCTTCTCTTGGATGTCCCCTCCCCTCTTTTGGGGAATTTTAAAAAAGACTCCACTGTTCCCCTCTTACCCATTGAGACCTTCTGCACTTATACTTATATTTTCTGGCCTTGCTTTGGAGGTCCCCTTCTCTTGGATGACCCACCCTCTCTTGGGGCATTTTTAAACATACCTCCCTATCCCTCCCTTATCTACACAAATGGATTTTTATCTGCACTAAAGAGCTTCAAAGCAGTCCTTCGTAAGCTAAATAACGTGTTAGGTCAATACTACATGCGGACCATGTCCCTCTGAAAAGGATTAGTGCACAGTTAGGATCAAGCTGTACATTCGTGCAGGGCAATATATGATTAAGTTGCATATTCATGCAGTTTTCCTTAAAAAATTTGTACTCTACTCATGCATAAGAAGAATATTGTACATACCCAAATGGTGAATTTCTGTGAAATAAAATTTAAATTGTTAATTACTGTTTTGATAATCGGGAATCCTTAATGTCATAAGGTATAGTAAATTGCTTTTATACCACAAATACACCGTCAAAACGCACCGCCCGTCCGATCACTTACGTGCACGGGTTAAAATGCTGGATGATCATCACAGCAAAGCCGTTTGACAGCTTGTCGGTGAAGCTCATAGCACCGTAGACAAACGCCCCGGACTCCACATTGGGCCCAATTAAATCGGCAGTTATGCTGAGGGACGTCACCAGCATTATGGACGCCCCGGCGCCCATCAGAGCCGCTACGGCGTACAACCAGTAGTGGCAGTACGCCTCGCCAGTCCCGAGCCACACGCATACGCAGGAAGCCCCTCCGAGGAAGCAGCCTATTAAAAACGAGATCTGGAAAAAACGGACGTTCAAAATATATACATACTGTACATACATATACCAAGGCACTTCCCCCAATTTCGGGGGGTAGCTGACATCAACAAAAGAAACAAAAACAAAAAAGGGGACCTCTACTCTCTAGGTTCCACCCAGCCTAACAAGGGACTCAACCGAGTTCAGCTGGTACTGCTAGGGTGCCACAGCCCACCCTCCCCCGTTATCCACCACAGATGAAGCTTCATAATGCTGAATCCCCTACTGCTGCTACCTCCGCGGTCATCTAAGGCATCGGAGGAAGCAGCAGTAAAAAATATATATCGAGAATAAATGGTTGGAGAGTGGAATGGAAAGTAGTAATCAACTAGCATTTTTCCTCAACTGAAAAGGTTGTAAATGATATCGTGATTATAATTGCTGCGGTAACGAAGCTTCTACAAGGTACTTCATTATTTAACCCTTTTACCCGCAGGCTCTTTGGAAATTTCCAACCCTCAACCCCCAAGGGTTTATTTTTTTCCCAGCACATTTTGCAGTATATTTTTTTTTAATTGCTCTAACAGCCTTAATTTTTGTCATAGAGAGGTCAGGTTGGTCTCATTCTCTTGGAAAATGCCTGAATTTTTTCCAAAAATTATCAAAAATATGAAAAAAAAATTTAAATAGCATTTTTTTGCAAGGACGTACCGGTACGTCCATGGGGGTAAAGGGATGGGTTTTGTGAAACGTACCAGTACGTCCTTTGGGGGTAAAAGGGTTAAAATGTCAAAAAAAAACAAATGCAAATTACACATTGAAGCTGAATCAAGGGATTTCTTTGCAGAGAATTTAACCCTTTTACCCCCAAAGGACGTACTGGTACGTTTCACAAAACTCATCCCTTTACCCCCATGGACGTTCTTGCAAAAAACTGCTTTTTTTTTTTTGCATATTTTTTATAATTTTTTGAGAACCTTCAGGCACTTTCCAAGAGAATGAGACCAACCTGACCTCTCTATGACGAAAATTAAGGCTGTTAGAGCAATTTAAAAAAAATATACTGCAAAAGTGCTTGAAAAAAATTAACCCCTGGGGGTTAAGGGTTGGAAATTTCCAAATACCCTGGGGGTATAAGGGTTAACATAGTAACTAAAAAGTTACCAAAACATGACACCATTCAAGCTAGTTCCATCACAGTCCAAAATCTAATAAGGCTCAAATATATCGAGGTAAAATTTTCTGCTTAATTAGCCCTCTAAATTAAATTTTAAAATGGCAATTAAACATTAATTCCTTAAAGCTAACCCACTGAAATCTACGAAAATAAGACTCTGCAGTTTCTCTATACTTAATTTATACTTTAAAACTTCCACATATCTATCTTTCTACCCTGAAAAATACTTAAAATACACACATACATCATCATATACCAAGGCACTTCCCCCAATTTTGGGGGTAGCCAACATCAAACAAATGATACCAAAAAAGGGGGGACCTCTCCTCTCTACGTTCCTCCCAACTTGACAAGGGACCCAACCGAGTTCAGCTGGTACTGCTAGGGTGCCACAGCCCACCCTCCCCCTTTATCCACCACAGATGAAGCTTCATAACGCTGAATCCACTACTGCTGCTACATAACTATTAACCCTTTTACCCCCAAAGGACATACTGGTACGTTTCACAAAACTCATCCCTTTACCCCCATGGACGTACTGGTATGTCCTTGCAAAAAAACGCTATTTACATTTTTTTTTATAACTTTATGAGAAACTTCAAGCATTTTCCAAAAGAATGAGACCAACCTGACCTCTCTATGACGAAAATTAAGGCTGTTAGTGCAATTTAAAAAAAAATATATTGCAAAATGTGCTTGAAAAACAAAATGCCTGGGGGTTAAAGGTTGGAAAGTTCCAAAGAGCCTGGGGGTAAAAGGGTTAAAAAGTAAAATGATCTCACCTTCCTTCCCACGTACTTGTTGAGGCACTTCAAGACGGTGGTCGTTAAGAATCCGGAGACGTACATGACCAGGGGTATGTAGGCGACGGCCGTTTGGGGTAATCTCAACGTGTCCTGGAGGTATATCGGTACGTAGGCCTGGGTCAGGTTGCAGAACAACCTCGTGCCCATGTAGAGCACTGCTACCTGGTAAAACTGAGACGAACGCGAGTGGGTGTTGTCAGTAGGTTATTTCGGTCGTGCAAAAGAACATTTATATCGTTAACGTAAATGTATTAACAGGGTTACATAGAGTTATTTCTGGTATAGGTTATGAAAATTATTAGCTTTTAGTACATATAAGGAATTTGAAGGTAGAATTTGAGTTATTTTGTTTTAGTCAAAATTGCAAATCGGTAACGTAAATGTATTAACAGGGTTACATAGAGTTATTTCTGGTATAGGTTATGTAAATTATTAGCTTTTAGTACATATAAGGGATCTGAAGATAGAATTTGAGTTATATTGTTTGATTTAATAGTAAAAAAGGTTGAAGACTTACTCCCTCTATTTCTATTTTAATTTAAAAAAGTCATTCATTTTTCTTATCATCTTTTACTTTACCATAATTGTTATTATATTCTACAGCTTTCTTGCCTTTCCTAATGTTCGCCAATTTTGTACTTCATTTACATATATTCTTTATCCTATTTTTTCTATCTGTTTCCTTTCCCATCTTTGCCCCCTTCATAATTCTCCATTTTTTTCTCTTAAATTTTCTCACGAGAATAAACTTTTACGCTAAGTTAATATTATGCGCAATTTAAACTCCCCCACTTTTTATAGTAATTGTGTTTATAGAGACTTCGATTCTTGTTATTACACATTACTTTATATATATAGTTTTATTACCACACTTTCAAGTTTGTGTTCTTTATCTTAGCCGTGTAACTAACATCAATGATAGATACTTCATAAATCACAAATTTTAAAAGTAATTTGTATTTTTCCTAGATATACAAACACAGTCCTTTAGCATGGGTAAGTCTGTCTTGGGGTAGAGTTCTCTTGCTTGAGGGTACACTTGGGCATTCTATTGTCTTATTTCTCTTCCCTTGTTTTTTAAAGTTTCTTACAGTTTATATATGAAAGCTCTATTTTAATGTTATTTTTTTTTAAATATTTTATTTTAGTTCAACTTCTATTGTAGTTTATTTATCTCCTTATTTCCTTTTCTCACTGGGCTAGTTTTCCCTGCTGTAGCTCTGGAGCTTATAGCATCCTGCTTCTCCAACTAGGGTTGTAGCTTAGCTCGTAATAATAATAATAATAATAAAAGCTGGTAGTGGCATAAACTTACTTCTATTAAAAGACAAAGGTTTGTATCCGGATTGGAACAAAGAAGAATTATTAGAGTGTATCACTAATATCTTTTTTAATTCCACAACTTTATTTCTGGGCTCAGACCTGTGCCGCTCAGTGAAATGCTCCTTTTACATCATTTCTAAGGTAAAAATTATGTAAAAGGAGCATTTCACTGAGCGGCACAGGTCTCTCGCCCAGAAATAGATTTTTCCTTCGTCAAAATCCCTTTTTTATAGTCACTGAAAACTGCTAAGCGTAAAGATTTCTTTACCGACTTACCTGTGCATTTTTAAGCCAATCCGTCGAAGACATCCTAACGTGCCGCGGCTTATTAGTGCACGCAACCTCGGGCAAGGTAGTCGGCGGTAACGAACAGTCCGCTACGTCGGGGTCCTCCTCTTTCTGAGAACTGGGTTCTTCGTCTTTCCGAGAAGTGGGTTCCTCGTCCGGCATTTCAACGAACGGTGGACTGTTCTCTTCTTTGACCAACACGTGGAACATTATGGCGAATAGAGTCCCGATAGCGAGAACTGTGAAGACGATGACCTGGAAATTATAAGAGGTTTTATTGACTGATTTCATTGTTAGGTTATATAAAAAGTCAAATTAAATGTGGGGGTTAGAGTAGTTTTTGTGGTATAAGTTTCAATACAATTGGTATTATAGTAGTGGGGGAAAATGTACCTAAATATTTTTTTTTAATCATGATTTTTGCTCATAAATCCAAAAGTTTTTGATCAAATGACTTGAAATTTTTATATGATGAAGGTATTATATATGTCTAAAACATATATAGAAATTGTGTAATTTGGATCATTAGAAAAAAAAAATGGCGGGCATGGCGGACGGTCCCCTTAAATGTTGTTAAGTCTTCATCAAATTCTTTTGAACCAAGATGGAAAATTGTACACCAACTAATTTCACTTTATATTTCTGATAGAATGGACAATTCCAGTTGTATAAAAGCCTAATTAGATATAAATTCTTCGAAAGGTTTTGGACCAATATAGAAAATTGTACACCTCAACTAATTTTACTTTATATTTCTGATAGGATGGACTAGTGTTTCTCACAGGTAGACATTTCCAGCAATATACATCATATATAAAACTAAATCTTAAGTTTAAAGTTACTTCTATTACCTCAGTGCCTAAGTATTAAACCTTTTATACCCTTGTACTATAACCTTAAAGTAGAATTTCATATCTTGAAGAATGGAAATATGTTTTATTGTAGGTCCCTTTAAATATAATATTATTCAAAATTCTGAAATCTTAACTCCAGTAAACATTTTATACTATTGTTAAATATATAATAATTTTTATGATACCAGTAACATGTTTCTTTGGAGAGAAGATTATTATCATCTTAATTTAGGGTTGTGGTGGCCGATGTGGTAACGTCCCTTGACTGGTGAATGCCAGACTGGGGTTTGAGTCTCGCTCAAACTCTGTAGTTTCTTTGGTCTGTGCAACCTCACTATCCTTATGATCTAAGGATGGGGGGTTTTGGGGAGCCTTTAGGTTTATCTGCTGACTCATCAGCAGCCATTGCCTGGACCTCCTTGGTCCTAGCTTGGATGGAGAGGGGCCTTGGGTGCTGATCATATGTATATATGATCAAGCTCTAGGGCATTGTCCTGCTTGATGGGGCATTGTCACTGTCCCTTGCCTCTGCCATTGTCACTGTCCCTTGCCTCTGCCATTGTCACTGTCCCTTGCCTCTGCCATTGTCACTGTCCCTTGCCTCTGCCATTGACAATGTCCCTTGCCTCTGCCATTGTCACTGTCCCTTGCCTCTGCCATTGTCACTGTCCCTTGCCTCTGCCATTGTCAATGTCCCTTGCCTCTGCCATTGTCAATGTCCCTTGCCTCTGCCATTGTCACTGTCCCTTGCCTCTGCCATTGTCACTGTCCCTTGCCTCTGCCATTGACAATGTCCCTTGCCTCTGCCATTGTCACTGTCCCTTGCCTCTGCCATTGTCACTGTCCCTTGCCTCTGCCATTGTCAATGTCCCTTGCCTCTGCCATTGTCAATGTCCCTTGCCTCTGCCATTGTCACTGTCCCTTGCCTCTGCCATTGTCAATGTCCCTTGCCTCTGCCATTGTCACTGTCCCTTGCCTCTGCCATTGACACTGTCCCTTGCCTCTGCCATTGTCACTGTCCCTTGCCTCTGCCATTGTCACTGTCCCTTGCCTCTGCCATTGTCACTGTCCCTTGCCTCTGCCATTGACACTGTCCCTTGCCTCTGCCATTGTCAATGTCCCTTGCCTCTGCCATTGTCACTGTCCCTTGCCTCTGCCATTGACAATGTCCCTTGCCTCTGCCATTGTCACTGTCCCTTGCCTCTGCCATTGTCAATGTCCCTTGCCTCTGCCATTGTCACTGTCCCTTGCCTCTGCCATTGACAATGTCCCTTGCCTCTGCCATTGTCACTGTCCCTTGCCTCTGCCATTGTCACTGTCCCTTGCCTCTGCCATTGACAATGTCCCTTGCCTCTGCCATTGACAATGTCCCTTGCCTCTGCCATTGACACTGTCCCTTGCCTCTGCCATTGTCACTGTCCCTTGCCTCTGCCATTGACAATGTCCCTTGCCTCTGCCATTGTCACTGTCCCTTGCCTCTGCCATTGTCACTGTCCCTTGCCTCTGCCATTGTCACTGTCCCTTGCCTCTGCCATTGTCAATGTCCCTTGCCTCTGCCATTGTCACTGTCCCTTGCCTCTGCCATTGTCACTGTCCCTTGCCTCTGCCATTGTCACTGTCCCTTGCCTCTGCCATTGTCAATGTCCCTTGCCTCTGCCATTGTCACTGTCCCTTGCCTCTGCCATGGTCACTGTCCCTTGCCTCTGCCATGGTCACTGTCCCTTGCCTCTGCCATGGTCACTGTCCCTTGCCTCTGCCATGGTCACTGTCCCTTGCCTCTGCCATGGTCACTGTCCCTTGCCTCTGCCATGGTCACTGTCCCTTGCCTCTGCCATGGTCACTGTCCCTTGCCTCTGCCATGGTCACTGTCCCTTGCCTCTGCCATGGTCACTGTGCCTTGCCTCTGCCATGGTCACTGTCCCTTGCCTCTGCCATGGTCACTGTGCCTTGCCTCTGCCATGGTCACTGTCCCTTGCCTCTGCCATGGTCACTGTGCCTTGCCTCTGCCATGGTCACTGTCCCTTGCCTCTGCCATGGTCACTGTCCCTTGCCTCTGCCATGGTCATTGTCCCTTGCCTCTGCCATGGTCACTGTGCCTTGCCTCTGCCATGGTCACTGTCCCTTGCCTCTGCCATGGTCACTGTGCCTTGCCTCTGCCATGGTCACTGTCCCTTGCCTCTGCCATGGTCACTGTCCCTTGCCTCTGCCATGGTCACTGTCCCTTGCCTCTGCCATGGTCACTGTCCCTTGCCTCTGCCATTCACGAGTAGGGTTTAAACCTTTAAAATTAGTTCACTGGCATCCTGAAAAAGTTTGTCAATGACATCTGTAATAATCTTACCCTAAACTTTCCCGTATCGTCTGGTCCGAGGCCGGAATCCGGATCCGACGTTCCTAAACCCAGGACTAACCAGGTTATCAGATAAACAGCTATGTTTGACATCACTGTGAACCCATATCTGAAAAGGAAATTTCAACATTCTATAAAAGGGGTCCTTCAAAAAATAAATTATTTCCATACTTAGTATTATTTCCATACTTATTCAGGATTCCTGTTCTATTAATTCAAAGAAGAGAAGCTTGATATATAAAAAAAATTACTATAAAATTCCATTTTCTGGAAAAAGTATTGTTGACGCATCACATTTTACAATTCCCATAGTATTGGAATTCAATTTGTTTTATATAAGAAATTCATAACTGGAATTTTGTAGTGCAATTAGTTTTCGAGTTATACGAATCACAAAAAGAACATACGTAGAAACATAAAAAATACACGCCTATCAAAACATAACCTTCACAGCAAAGCCAGCGAAGTTAATAACCCTTAACCCTTTTACCCTACCCCCAAAGGACGTACTGGTACGTTTCACAAAACCCATACCTTTACCCCCATGGACGTACCGGTACGTCCTTGCAAATAAATTTTATGAAAATTTTGTTTTTCATATTTTTGATAATTTTTTGAGAAAATTCAGGCATTTTCTAAGAGATTGAGACCAACCTGACCTCTCTATGACAAAAATTAAGGCTGGTAGAGCAATTTAAAAAAAATATATACTGCAAAATGTGCTGGGGAAAAAATAACCCCCTGGGGGTTAAGGGTTGGAAATTTCCAAATAGCCTGGGGGTAAAAGGGTTAACTATAAGGAATTTACCTAATGGCATTCAGCTCGGTTCGGTCGTGCGGGTCCTGAGTAATGGACGGGATGAGTGACAGATGGCTTATCTGCGACGACGCCCAGCCAAACTGGAAGATGACGACGAAAGGCGAATAGTATATCACTTGGGCCCAATCGCTCGCGTACGCGCATCCCAAGCAGCCGAGGAAGATGAACGGGAAGGCGCAGAGGACGCATAATGATCCTGAAAAGGAGAGAGATGTAAATCTAAAAATGTTCGGGAGATTATTCATTTACTGTAGTGACTATAGACTATAGATTCTCTTTGCATTAAGAGCTTGCTTTGTAAGTGTTCAGTTCAATAAAACATCATGAATTCTTAATTGGTTATCGCAAAAAGAAATAACAGCATAAGTAACATAGAACAGAGAGTTACTTGCATTCATAAGTTCAATAAAAACTTCATAAATTCCTAATTGGTTATCGTAAAAAGAAATACAGTAGCAGCATATATAACATAGGAATTAAAGTTACTAGCCTTCAAATTGACATTTAAAGGTTTAATGAACACTCATGAATGGCAGAAGCAAAGGTTAAGACAATGTCCTAAAGACTGACCATATACACATATGATCAGTTCCCAAACTACGACCAGGGAGGGCCAGGCAATGGCTGATGATGACTCAGCAGGTAGACCTATAAGCTCCCCCTAACCCCGTCATCCCTAGTTCGCAAGGATGGCGAGGTTGCAGACACTACTAGAAACTATAGAGCTTGATTGGGTCTCCAATCCCCGTCCAACACATTGCCAAGCAGGGACTTTTTCAAAAGACTGATCAGCCCATACAAATAAAAGCTAATATCATTGAATAGAAAGGACTAGATTTATTTACACGTGGAAGCGAATACTTCATACTGTATTGACTGAACATAGGCAAGCTTACATTACTGTCTTCTAAAGTATGCCTCGCATACACACTCGGCTGTCTTGGTAACTTATTCATTGATAATCTGCAGGGACTACAAGCATAGGTAGTTTTGAATATCTGTAAATGCTAGCAGCCTAGTCCCTATTCTTATATACCGGTAAATACTTTACATACCTTCCATAAACACAATGCCTTGGATTCCTTTCTTACAAAAACTAAAATATGCAAAATATAAAAGAATTGGTTAGTAATTTGCATGCACAAATAAAGCATATATGCATGTATGCAGTAATGATACAGTAGACATAAATTTAATCATTTATTAATCAAACCAAATAAAAAAGAATAAAGATTAGTATTCTGAAATGGGCTTGAAGTCACATTATCATTATCATTCTAGGTAGTAGGTTGGCCAGGGCACCAGCCACCCGTTGAGATACTACCGCTAGAGAGTTATGGGGTCTTTTGACTGGCCAGACAGTACTACATTGGATCCTCCTCTCTGGTTACGGTTCATTTTCCCTTTGCCTACATACACACTGAATAGTCTGGCATATTCTTTACATATTCTCCTCTATCCTCATACACCTGACAACACAGATTACCAAACAATTCTTCATCACCCAAGGGGTTACTGCACTGTACTTGTTCAGTGCCACTTTCCTCTTGGTAAGGGTAGAAGAGACTCTTTAGCTATGGTAAGCAGCTCTTCTAGGAGAAGGACACTCCAAAATCAAACCACTGTTCTCTAGTCTTGGGTAGTACCATAGCCTCTGTACCATGGCCTTTCACTGTCTTGGGTTAGAGTTCTCTTGCTTGAGGGTACACTCGAGCACACTCTCCTATCTTATTTCTCTTCCTCTTGTTTTGTTAAAGTTTTTATAGTTTATATAGGAGATATTTATTGTTGTTACTCTTCTTAGAATATTTTATTTTCCTTTTTTCCTTTCCGCACTGAGCTATTTTCCCTGTTGGAGCCCCTGGGCTTATAGCATACTGCTTTTCCAACTAAGGTTGTAGCTTAGTAAGTAATAATAATAATAATAATACTGTTTACAGTACACACAAAACACACGTGTTTGGTTTCCCCTTGATCTAGAATTCATTTTTTAGACAAAATAATAATTTTCTTTTAATCGTGAAAGAAAAATAAACGCAAAATCCTACTATAGTGCAACCCATGTGAGGCCGAGGAAGAGTGGCTATTTATTTAACCTGACCTTAACAATTATATCTAGGGTCACAACAGTTTTGTTCCTATGTGTGTAGGAACCTTTCATCCTTCAAAATAGGGATTGTCTTTAGCAGAGCTAAAAGACCTGTTAAAATTGTTAACATGGTAGTTGTTTATGACAGGTGGTTAGCTCTGATAAGTAGCACCGCCCACTTTTCTATCAAAGACTTTACTTCTGTCTTTGTCCACAAGTACTTAAGTACTGTTGTGTCTTATCCAACCCTTGGGTTAAGTGCCTCCTTCAGAATTTGTCTAAGTTTGCCCTAAGTAGTCCCTTTTTTCCCCCAACTTGTGAGGCACTCAATAGTAATAGTATACAAGCACTCACTGAGTGCTAGATTGAAACCCAAATAAATAGAAAAGGATGTAATTTTTCTCTTTTTTAACAGAGCATATTAGTGTATGAATATTCGATGGAATTCATTGAAATAAACTTTTAAGACTTGGTAAGGAGAACAACAAAGGTTACAGATGTGTCAAAGAAAATCCATGAAAAGAGACTCCAATGGTTTGGGCATGAGGAGAGACCAGGAGTATGTTGGGAGGATGTTGGAGATGGATGATCCAAGTAGGAGGAGGAGGAGGGGGAGACCAAAGAGAAGGTGGAGGGAGGAGAAAGATCTCACAGTGGCGGACATCGGAGACAGAAGAAATTGGAAACGGCTCTCCAGAAATAGCGACCCTGCATAGCGGGAAAAGCTTTAGTCGAAGAAGATTGAAATAAAGTTTTATTTGAAAGTCTGGAAGAGAGAGAATACTCACCTAAAAGGTGCCACGTCTTCTTGCGACCGTAACGGGAACAAAAGGCCAAGTCGTCCGTGCGATCCGCTTCGTGTCCGACAAACGGGGTGGCGATTCCATCGGCAACCTGTTACGATAATTTTATATTAAAGCAATTATAGTTTTATATAGGGGCAAAATTATGATGTTATATTAAGGCAAAATTATAATTTTATATAGAGGTAAAATTATAATTTTATATAGAGGCAAAATTATAGTTTTATATAGAGGTAAAATTATAATTGTATATTAAGTCAAAATTATAGTATTATGTAAAGGTAAAATTATAATTTTTATATTTAGGCAAAATTATAATTTTATATTGAGGTAAAATTCTAATTTATAATTAGGCAAAATTATAATTTTATATCAGAGTAAAATTATCATTTTATATCGAGTCAGAATTCTAATTATAGCGGCAAAATTATTTTATATAGAGGTGAAATTATAATTTCATATAGTCAAAATTATAATTTTATATTGATGGGGCAAAAACATAATTTTATAATGATGAGGTAAAATACTTTTAAGCCAGAAAAGTTTGGAAATTATCTAATCAAAATTAGAACAGTCCTGGTGTTACACTCAAATCCTACGTCTTCACGTGTTTGTTATTCACAAGAAGGACAAAGAATTACATAAAGTAATAATTATAGATGTGCATTCACTATTCTATAACACCAAATACAGAACAGTCCTTGATACAATAGACAAAATAGTCATGACAATATCACAAACAAAGGCTTGATGACTCATATAACAGTATCGGTTTCAACTTGCTCTTCCGTTACGTAATGAGAGTATTCTATGCTTTATTTGCTCTTATATAACTAAATCTTTCAGTTCTTTCCAGTTAAAGTTATTATATAATTGGAAATGTACCTTGAACCCTTTTACCCCCAAAGGACGTACTGGTACATTTCACAAAACCCATCCCTTTACCCCCATGGACGTACCGGTACGTCTTTGCAAAAAAATGCTATAAAAAATTTTTTTTTTCATATTTTTGATAATTTTTTGAAAAAATTCAGGCATTTTCCAAGAGAATGAGACCAACCTGACCTCTCTATGACAAAAATTAAGGCTGTTAGAGCAATTTAAAAAAAAATATACTGCAAAATGTGCTGGGAAAAAATAACCCCTGGGGGTTAAGGGTTGGAAATTTCCAAAGAGCCTGGGGGTAAAAGGGGTTAAGGTTATTATATAATTTGAAATGCGTCTTTAACACAAAAGACAAAAATGTTTTGAGGTTATTTCTAAGTTTTTATAGTTTATATATTAAAAATTTATTTTAATATTATTGTTCTTAAACTTCTCTCTTGTAGTTTTTCCTTATTTCCTTTCCTCACTGGGCTATTTTTCCTGTTGGAGCCCTTGGGCTTATAGCATCCTGCTTTTCCAACTAGGGTTGTAGCTTCGCAAATAATAATAATACATTAATAAGAAGAGAATTTTCAAGTCTTTGTTTAATAATGGCTCTCTCTTTTTCCTTATTTCCTTTCCTCACTGGGCTATTTTTCCTGTTGGAGCCCTTGGGCTTATAGCATCCTTCTTTTCCAACTAGGGTTGTAGCTTAGCAAATAATAATAATACGTTAATAAGAAGAGAATTTTCAAGTCCTTACGTAACAATATTAGTTTTGTATAACTATTAATTCTATAATTTTCATCTTTTCTCTCAAGGCTGGAATATATAATTGAGGGGGCATAAATTATTCCTGATTTTTCACCATCTGCCAGTGTCTCGGCTAACCCCCATGATTGTTAACCCTTTTACCCCCAAAGGACGTACTGGTACGCTTCACAAAAGCCATCCCTTTACCAACATGGACGTACCAGTACGTCCTTGCAAAAAAATGCTATAAAAAATTTTTTCTTCATATTATTTATAATTTTTTGAGAAAATTCAGGCATTTTCCAAGAGAATGAGACCAACCTGACCTTTCTATGACAAAAATTAAGGCTGTTAGAGCAATTAAAAAAAATATACACTACTGCAAAATGTGCTGGGAAAAAAATAACCCTGTGGGGGTTAAGGGTTGGAAATTTCCAAATAGCCTGGGGGTAAAAGGGTTAATGTCCAACTGATCAAAGTTATGCATATAAATATGTTTGGTTGTGTATAATGCAACATTCCATCAATCTTTTTTTTATAGTAAAAGAAATTTACTGCAAAAACAACTATACGTAAACAAAAGATCATTAAAACCTGATCAAAAATTTTATCATACATACTGCAAAGAAGACAATGCTCCACGAATGTAAACAAGACTAATAAAAATGTGAACTACATTTGTAGAAAAATCCTGCTTTCACTAATTATTATTATTATTATTATTATTATTTGCTAAGCTACAACCCTAGTTGGAAAAGCAGAACGCTATAAGCCCAGGAGCCCCAATAGGGAAACTAGCCCAGTAAGGAAAGGAAAGAAGGAAAAATAAAATATTTTTAGAAGAGTAACAACATTAAAATAGATATTTCCTATATAAACTATGAAAACTTTAACAAAACAAGAGAAAGAGAAATCAGATAGAATAGTGTGCCTGATTGTACCCTCAAGCAAGAGAACTCTAACCCAAGATAGTGGAAGACCATGGTACAGAGGCTATGGCACTAACCCAAGACTAGAGAACAATGGTTTGATTTTGGAGTGTCCTTCTCCTAGAAGAGCTGCTTACCATGGCTTACAGTGACTATTTACACATTCTGTACAGTATTTTTTCCTTTGGTTTGTACAATCATAGTCTGTACACAAATTGGATGTTCAAAGAGAGTTATTGTCTTGGAAAGCATTACATTTCATACAAATATTTATGAATATTTTATAGTACAATACTCAATACAGTGAACCCTCGCTACTTCGCGGTTCGACCATCGCGGATTCACCACTTCGCGGATTTTTTCCATAACCCATATATATACAGTAATATATATATATATATATATATATATATATATATATATGCATGTATTTATGTATATATGTAGGTATGTATATGTGTATACATATAAATATATATATATATATATATACACAAACACACACACACACACACATATATATATATATATATATATATATATATATATATATATCTAAAATAGGAAGATGTGATGTAGTTCTAAGGGAAAAGTATGGGAAATATGTCTGGGTAATAAGCAAAGCTCTACCTCCAGTTTGTTTCTACATTATGATCAGAGATAAATGTAAACAAAACATTGGTTGCCATTTTTTATCATGCTTTTTAGCATGTTTAGGAAATGCATGATATAAAATCACCTTTAATATTTGTGCCTGTTTTAGTTTAGGGTACTGTAGTACATGCATTAAGTGTTCTGTGCATTAAAGGGTAGTTTGTTAACAGTACTACGTACAAGGGAAGGTTTTAAAAGTCTGAATATACATGTTGAATAAATGGGTAAATATGGTGTCACTACTTCGCGGATTTTCACCTATCGCGGCCGCGACTGGAACCTATCTACCGCGATAAACGAGGGTTCACTGTAACTCTTTCTATGAATAAAATAGATACTACTGTGTTCCAATAACAGAAAAACAACAAATGCAGCCATTTTTAGTCCACTGCAGGACAAAGGCCTCAGACATGTCCTTATTCATGTCTGGGGTTCGGCTATTTTCATCACCACAATAGCTACAGCGGACTGGTCATGGTGGGGGATTTTAGTTTGCTTGGTTAAAGCAAACCAACCTATTATAGATAGCCCCAACTATAGTCAATTTATTTTAGCGAGGCAGATTTGAGCCAACTCGCAAGGGTGCCCTTTTAGCTCGGAAAAGTTCCCCAAGAGCTGATTGGTTGATAATAATACTTCCGACCAATCAGCTATCAGGGAACTTTTCCGAGCTAAAGGGCACCCCTGCGAGTCAGTGAAAATCTGCCTCACTAAAAAAAATTTACTATAATCAGGGCTATTCGTAATAGGTTGGTTTGCTGTGAGCGATCAGACCAAACTTCAACACCATCACCAATCCGAGTCAGTGAAAATCTGCCTCACTAAAAAAAAATTGACTATAGTACAGCTTAGCTGGCAACACACAAACCCTTTCACCACGTTAAGGTATCCCCACTCATCTTAGATTGAACAATGACAATAGAAACTCTTGAAAATATAATTAAATAGAATTCTCACAAGTACTGTACGACCCGCCTAAAATGGTATAAAACCTTAACCCTTTTACCCCCAGGCTCTTTGGAAATTTCCAACCCTTAACCCCCAGGGGGTTATTTTTTCCCCAGCACATTTTGCAGTATATTTTTTTTAAATTGCTCTAACAGGCTTGATTTTTGTCATAGAGAGGTCAGGTTGGTCTCATTCTCTTGGAAAATGCCTGAATTTTTTCAAAAAATTATCAAAAATATGAAAAAAAAATATTTTTATAGCATTTTTTTGCAAGGACGTACCGGTACGTCCATGGGGGTAAAGGGATGGGTTTTGTGAAACGTACCAGTACGTCCTTTGGGAGTAAAAGGGTTATGATAAAAACATGGGATAATTAAGTCTTATTACGTTTATTATACGTCAATTACGAACGATTTCTTGGCTTACCTGCCCGATAAGTAGCACGACTCCCGCCAGCGTGTTGTTGAAGAGGAGAACGTGGTGAAAGTATATGAGAAGGTACGTAAACCACATCGCCGAGCACAGGTCGTTGAGAACGTGTCCGACGCCATACCCGAGCTTTGTCCGGAATGCAAGATTGGCCATTTTGTTGGACTATTTGTATTTACTGTTTAGGTATTTTACTCGAAGAAATTACGGGAATGGTAAACAGCGAAACCAATAAAATAAATAAATTAGATGAATAGATTTTTTTTCTAAAAGATATTGTATTTACAATATATACAGTCTTCCCTGAAAATCTATGTATATAATTTAGCTTCTGCTATTATAAAGAGGGGCGCTATTCTCACATAATAAGATTAGAAACATTCTGAAAGTCTCTAGGGGCTGAATAGCAATAACTTTGTTTGAAAGGGACTTCCGTTTATCTGTAAAATAAATTTCTAGTTACACTGACTAGTCGGAATATCCACGCAGCGAAATGACCAGTTCATACGCATAGATGTTCTTGAAGGAATTCACGAATCAAATAATCACTTTAATGTTAATAGGCATTAAATCATTTAAGTAAATCATTCTTTTTTCAACATGTCCTTTTTTTTCCCATTCCAAGGTTAAGATCAAATTAGGACAACTAGAATGATGGTGTGGTTATGGCCCAGTGTTTCCAATATTTATCTGAAAAGAGAAGAAACAATATCAATATTTTGTTGACAACCAATATTTTATATCGTTTATTTTAATTAGAACAACAATACGGTAACAATCATTTGGTATTAAAATACGCACACAAATTCGATATACATAAAACATCACAGAAATACCAGCTCAAAAACATAAGTTTTCACAGTCAAATTCATTTGGTTTTATCCACAATTTTTTTTAACATTACACTTTTATTACTTCCTACACTTATTCTCTGTTCCCTCTATTTCCAGGTGTTCTATTTCTTTCTCCACTTTTTCTCTGTTCCTTCTACTCCTAAATATTCTATTTCTTTCTCCACTTATTCTCTGTTCTTTCTACTTCTAGATGGGAAAAGCACCAGGCTCAGGCTAACTGGGGCCTTCCTCAGTAATAGAGTTTCTCACCGACCAATTTTCCTAGCAGATTTAGCAACACTGCGTCCCTCCAGTTAAGGATTCAATTAGTTCACCAGTTAGAGGACTTGTTAGAAGACTTGTAGGCTAGGGAGGTGACCACTTCTGCCCTGGACAGAACTCGGTCTTTAAACTTTTTTAACTCCCAGGATTGGACAAATTCTGTGAAGAGACAAAGAAGCCCACCGTTCCTCACCGATGTGGTTCAACCACGAGGATACTTGGAGGCTAGTCATCGAAGTAGCTTCCATATTGCAAGATTAAGAGGCCAAAAGGATGGTGACGACAGCCCCAGTCTCTCTACCGACGTGCCTGGTGTTAGGGTCGTGACGGCCGCATCAACTGCTGGAGGAGAGGAGTGGAATTCTGAGGAATGTAGAACTGTCTGCCCTGAGAGAGCTGGGTTTAAGTTAGATCCTTGTGGAGCGGCTTGCACAAAGCAAGTTTTCCAGCATAGTTTATTGCTTCCTCTGGCCAGTTTTGATCAGGGAAGTTCAAAGGTAATTCTTGACCTGTATCGAGTGCCCAAAAAGGCTTCCATGGAGATTTTCCTTCATCTCATTCATGCTCTGGAAGGCTCCCCCAAACTATTGATCTGCCTGATAAGGGCCAACACCTTAAAAAAAGTAGATTCCAGCCTAGTGTCATCTGCCTCCAATGGGGAAAGGCACGAGTTGAAAAGCGAAGGATCTATGGGTAACCAAGTCAAAAGGCTATTCAATGATGCTATGGGGGGGGGGGAGAGGGGGGGGGGGAGCACTACCCGCCAGTAACTACAGACACTTCATTATAAACTATACCAGCAGGATTTCCAGCTCTGAAAATTTACTCCCGTTAAATGAAGTGTTTGTATTCGTCTGGGAACAAACATATAGTTCAATTACAAGATTAGCATACTGTAGTACAGTGAATACTGTAATCTAAACCAAATGTACCCATTGTTCAATCATATCCATTATCAAGACAACAAGATAACCCTTTGATAAACCCGTATATCTATATTTACCATTGATAACTCTTCGTTCAATGTATTATTTACCAATTAAGTTAACTTTATTCCCTTTGCCATCACATTTGAGGAAAGGGGAACAGAATGTGTTTCAGCTGTTGTTTATTTAGACATGAAATACTTCTCTTGGATAATTTCTTAGGTTTTAAATTCTATTTGTGTCTATTTCTTGACTTCTCTTGCGTATGTTTTCCTATTTATAAATAGCAATTTTAATTTGTTGAAGTTAATCACATCTTCAACTATTGTACTGTAATACATGAAACTATGTGCTCAATAGAATTACTGTATCCTTTTTATCATAGTTACTGTTATTATTTTTCTTTCAATACTCAGACATTCTCCCCAAACAGGGCTGGCTCCAGGGGTGAAAAATACATGTAACTGCCACAATCTTTGTCTTTCAATACTCAGACATTACCCCAAACAGGGCTGGCAGCTACAAGGGAAGAAATACATGTAACTGCCACATTCACTCTTGAACTCCCTATGCGGTAAAACATCCATAGTATTAGTGTCTGCATACATATACTAAGAAGGCCCATTAGCACGGAGTCGATACCCTAACACACCGCATAATACCCCCTATCTTATGCACAACCTTGTGTTTCAGTGACGTTAAGGCATTTCCCTTATTATTATTATTATTATTAGCTAAGTAGTTACAACCACCTCGTTAAATATCTAACAGCCGTTCCAACATCGCCAAAATCATGCTCCTAATAAAGATTGATGATTTGTGATTGTTTATCTACGAACCGTTAGTCTTTCACACCATCTATCCAACCTTTTTGAATCCTTCTCCTCTCCTCCAGAGCCTCATAGTTTTTTTTTTATTATATACTTTTAACTAACCTATTTTTGTCCATACTTTTCACATGGCTAAACCACCGTAAAATAATCTGATCAGTGCTTTCATCTGTGCTATACTTTTAATAACTTGAGTATCTTTACATTATTATTATCACAGTATTATTATTAACTTGGTGAGCTACAAATCTAGTTGGAAAAGCAGGATGCTATAAGCACAAGGGCTCTAACAGGGAAAGCAGCCCAGTTAGAAAAGGAAGTAAGGAAGTAAACTATATAAATTAATAGAGATTATTAACTATCTTTGATCATTAACAATGTTAAAATAGACCTGTCATATATAAAACTACAGAGAGAATTGTGTTTGTAGTATGAATTATTCTTATACTGTACCATACATACTATATAAATAGCTCTTTCTTTTCCTTTTATTTGCATCTAACATCCACAATTATCATCCATATACAAACCATCCCAAAAGCCAAAGCAAAGTCCTTCAAAAGAAGGCAACTGTGTTACCCATACCAATGGGAAAAAAGGACGCTAATAGATGATAAAAAGAGTCGTTTTAACAATCCCATCAGACATTAAAGGGATTTTGACGAATGAAAATCTATTTCTGGGCGAGGGACCTCTGTCGCTCCATGAAATGCTCCGCGCGTGGTAGGTGTCGGTGGGATAGTCCAACTGTGTTCTCTAGGGCCTGTCACGGCCCTCCCCTTTGATGAAGGGATTATCTAAATGGAAGACAGCCTGTGAATAGTGGTTTTCACACGCCCCTGTTGTATACACGACACCCACAAGGTGCTCGCGCGAGGGTAGTAACCTCTGCATTCCATGCTTTTATCTTTCTCTGGTATATTTGGAAGATTTATATCAGAAAAGAGTAAAGAAGGACCCTTTTCACCGGCCGTCACAGGCCTCTTCCCAGAAATAGATTTTTCCTTCCTCAAAATCCCTTTTCTAAGGTATAAATACTGCTAAATATACCAGAGAAAAAAGTTGCATGGAATGCCAGGAATATACCCAGCTCGCTCACCCTTATAGGGTGTCGGTATAATAACTTGGGGGTGTTGAAACCACTACGAGAGGTCCCTTACCAATTAGTGTTCTCCTTCGTCTACCTTTATTACTGCTACTATTCTATGACCCACTCTCAGTTTTGATAATTATTATTACCATTATTATCACTAATTAAAGTATAATTATTACTATTTTCAATATATTTCAAGAATACCCGATACCCTCAACGGCAAAACTTCAAGAGAACGTGCTATACAAAATCTAAAAGATACTCACTGGAACACCTTCACGGTGAAAAGGGAAAATATAATACTAGGTTATCACAAGAAACGGTCTATCTAATTAGGTCATTCACACTTATCGAGACCGAATAAAGAAAAATTAGAATATATCTAAACTTACTACGAACCCACTATCATATCTCGAAGACTTCAAACGTTTGGTTAAGCCTAACACGACTGATAAACCCCTTGGCGACCTTGATGCTTATCGTGTTCTGGTAAACTACTGTACTTTGAATATTCAATCAATAAACTTGACCTCCAACTGATTGGCAATGAAATATATGAAGTTTATCAATCTATCAATCACATCTAATTAATGTATTTGTAAGTCCATTGATAAACTTTTTGAAAATCTCCCACATTATAAGTGAAAAGTTAACTGTCTAGTCTACTTACTTAAACCAGAAGACATTAAGTAATATAACATTGATAAGGAAACCTGGGTTCAAGATAAATCTTATATATAATGTATATCTTTATATGGCTTCTCTTATTACTGGGTAACTATAAAAAAGTACATACAAAATTACTGTACTGTACAGTATAGACAAAGATGGCAGGCAATTGATTCTTATACAGTAGTTCTGTTAGGAAAATTATTATTTCATAGCATAGATTGATAAAGAAAGGGCAAGCTAGCTTATCCACTTAAAGAAAACTAAGCAAATAACAACAAAAAAGAGTAAACATGAAATATTACATATATTCGCAAAGAGACAGCATCGAGCATCAATGCATTGCCGACATCACAAAGCAAGCATCGAGCGGCAGCTCCTCCGAGATTCAAGCAATGCAAGCCCCTAGTAAGATACATTGAAATACAGTACTGCAATATTCTCTACAGGTTAAGAGCTACAGTCTTCTTAGGTTGAACTTGATACTGTAATGTGTCTGCAATTTCAAACGTCAATACAGGCTTACCTAACCTAACCTTGCCTTGACTTGCCAGTCAATGCATGCCAGATGTCAGGCAATGTCAATTAGATTATTATTATTATTACTAGCCAAGCTACAACCCTAGTTGGAAAAGCAAGATGCTATAAGCCCAAGGGCTCCAATAAGCAAAAATAGCCCGGTGAGGAAAGGAAATAAGGTAATAAATAAATGATGAGAACAAATTAACAATTAATCATTCTAAAATCAGTAACAACATCAAAACAGATGTTTCATATGTAAACTATAAGAAGACTTATGTCAAGGACATAAGGACAAGAAGCAGGAGTTTCAAATAATATTTTAGATATGAAAAATGGAGATGTTTTAAAAAGGAGCATTTGGGTTTATAGAAGAGAAAAAAAGGTACTGTAGTCTGCACCCAAAAAATTATGGCCCGAAACCTAGATTATAAGAATTTGGAAAATACAGTAGCTACTGTACCTTTTTAAAAAACTGTATGAGAACAGAACTAGTTTTTCATATGAAACAGAATTACAGTTCTTCCTTTCGCATGTGTTTTGCGTAAGGGTACATAGCCGCGTGTCAATAAGGGTCCCTCAGGTCAGATAGGTGCACTTTAGGAGAAACAGTTTCTTGAGAAAAACTTCCATAATAAACTGGAGAGACAAAACCCTTGTCAACACCAGTTGATTGATTGATTGATTACGAGTTATCTGGCATCCTGACATCTAAACGCCAGTTGATATACATCGAGAAGATGCCTCATCAACCAGAGAAGGAATGTAGAATTAATCTAAGGAAGTTGTACCTGATGCTTTACCATTAGAAGGAATGAGAATAAGGGAAACTATGTTACTATTTGCTGTTAAAGGCAGACTTCTCTTCCATTTGAACTGAACATGATGACTTTAAGTGCAATGCACAAGTATCTACAGACTTATTCACCGAGACTTTATTTAAGAAAGGCTTGCTTGACAGCCTTAGATGAAAAAGTCTGGAATGACAGTGACTGATAGGGCAGAACTTAGGTGCAACAAAGCAAGACAAACCTGACACACGAGCTACCGTGAGTGGAGACAAGAATAATATACAGCCTAGGGCAACTTGGATGGCTGAGTTCTTTTATATGAGAAATGAGATGCCTCCTCGAAAACTAACTTCCGGATAGGAGATGTTCTTATGTGGACAGCAGTATTAACCAGTGGCTAAAAAGGAAATAGTAAAATTATACTCACTTTTACCACCATGGCAAGAATTCTAGTCAATTTCTGATGACCGTAGAATCTCAACATGATCATAATGCTCAGACAAAACAACGATGTTTGTCAATGTCTATGGCAACCTGGAGGAGGAGGAGGAGGAGGAGGAGGAGGAGGAGGAGGAGGAGGAGGAGGAGGAGGAGGAGTTGGAGGAGGAGAGGAGACAACCACTCTCTACAAGCCAAAGAGAAAAAGTGACTAGTTCACCGTTCCGTGAATATATATACAGGTGACTGGTACCCCTAGCCAGTCCCTACCCAGACCAAAAAGTCTAATTGGCTACCTTCCAGCTTTACCGAAAGAATACCCATGATAAATAACGCGAGGTTTGTTAATTTGGTGAACGATGATATCTAGTTATTCCGGGTATGGTCAACCTCAAACAAGACACAACGCATCCAACTTCATTAAATGATTTTGAGGCTGCATTACTATATTTTCTTGTGACTGGAATATGCAATGTGATCATGTTTAAGGAATTCCAAATTGGGTCTGACTAGCTCATTAAAATCTTTAACCCTTTAACCCCCAGCCTATTTGGAAATTTCCAACCCTTAACCCCCAAGGGGTTATTTTTTTCCCAGCACATTTTGCAGTATATTTTTTTAAAATTGCTCTAACAGCCTTAATTTTTGTCATAGAGAGGTAAGGTTGGTCTCATTCTCTTGAAAAATGCCTGAATTTTCTTAAAAAATTATCAAAAATATGAAGAAAAAAAATATTTTATAGCATTTTTTTGCAAGGACGTACCGGTATGTCCATGGGGGTAAAGGGATGGCTTTTGTGAAACGTACCAGTACATCCTTTGGAGGTAAAAGGGTTAAAATCTTTAATGAACATATTATTGGGGTGAAAGGATAATATTTTCTTCCTGAACTGTAGAATAATCTTTAGCTATGGTTTCTTAGATGAGCTTTTTATAGTTGTATAGTCTAGCACAAACCAAGGCCCTCTCTTTTAAGCTTCAAAAGAAGCTGTAGTAAATATAAAGCACAGAGTATATTCAAGAACCAATGATATTTATTACTGTACATCTATTTCCTTCAATTAAGATTGACAAGTGCTGAGTACATATCTGTCAATCATATGCCTATTTGGAAAATGTACACTAAAATGGAGAGCTAAACAGTACTCAAAACAAATATTTTTTCAACAGGACTATTCAAATGTAGTCATATTTGTAGTTTTTCTTAACAGCTTGATAGAGCTTGCAAATTTTGACAATACGTATAAAAAATGGAGGAGTTGTACAACATTCCAGACATTTTTTTCAAAAGGACTATTCAAATGTAGTCATATTTGTAGTTTTTCTTAACAGCTTGATATAGCTTGCAAAGTTAACTTCCCATCATAGGTAATGAGTAAGGAAAAGAATGAAGATACAGTGAAACATTGCATTGAAAATTACTAACTACCATAGTTGCCTATGTGAACCATCCTAATCGTGGCTAAGCAAATTAGGCGAAGGTAGTTATAAGAATGTAGCTTAACCTAACCGACCTTAATTCTATTCTTTATTGATTTTTTGTATTTGTGAGCTCATTCAGGGAAAAAGTAAGGCGGTACCAATATGCCGACACAATTTTCATTCACATATCTTGGCATATGCAGTTTGCATAGTAATCATTGTATCTGTAAATAATTTTATGACGAGGGAAAGTTTTCTTTTTGCATCCAGTGAAGTAATCATATTTTAGAATTATATTAATAATTTCACCGAGATTCTTTGAATAAAAATTTAAACTTCCTCAGTGCCACTTATATCTGTCGAACTGAAGCTGAAGAAATCGGATACTATGAGATATTTCATTTTAGCTAAAAGGAGAGGGATTGCGGAGGCTCAATTTTCTAGCAAATTTGAACTCTTTGCCCAAATAAAAATACCTCTCATCCTAAAAAAACAAAAAAATAATCTAATGCACACGATAAACATGTAGGTAAATGAAGTGTGTGGGTTTAGCAAGCAATTAAAATCATACATTAGATATATATATTGGAATTCTTGGACTATGACATGCAGTACAGCATGCATTTTACGTTATATTCCTAATCAGCAATCCTAATTTCTATGAGGAGCGAGGTCTACGATAGATTTAAATGTTTTGGGGAATTTAAAGGGATAAGTACTAACCAAAGGCCCACCCCTTCTTAACCTAACATAAATCTCTGTGCCCTAACCATTGTACACTGATGTTGGGTTCAAACATTTCAGGGAAATGTTCAGTTCAATATTGTATGATAGGTAGTTGGGTAAGTTTGTAGATCGGTGGGTTACCAGGATTGCCGCTCGCAAAGTAAATGAGAATCCTACCTAACCGTGTATGTCCTCACACACACATAAGCGTATCTTGGTCCATCAAATTAACACTAATTATTCACTTCTGGGTGTTTCCTCAGCCGTGGCTTGTCTCACTTGCAATGTAACATTACCTCCTTACTCCTCTGTTCTGTGAAGCGATACACTTTGCTCTGCGCATTAGCTAGTATTTTGGCGAACAAAAATTTGGGGAACCAACTACCTACACGTTACCTGTACGTATACAGTATGCGGTACTTCTTTACCTATAGCATCAATTCCCACCATGCTTCGCAGGGAGTAGGTGAGGGACGGTGTCCTCACGTAAGTGTCATAGATGATAATTCACAAAGTACATATCAAATCATGAGTTTAAAAATACACCCTAATATATTTGCATTTCTCATAACCCTATCATGCTCTTGTCCATATTTCTCTGGTCTCATCAGAAGGTAAAACTCTTGAAATTTAAAAAAAAAAAAAAAAAAAGTACAATTTGATAATAGAAATAACAAGTGTAACACTGCAGGGTGAAAATTTGTAATTCAAAATAAACACACATTAATTATAAAGTACTGCAGCGGTCAAATCGCTTATTTCACTCTATTTCCATTCAATCAAATTTTAAAGTACTGCAGCGAACTAATGTCGGGTATTAGGCTAATGTATGCCGATTTGCTGTAGGTCGCCGATTTCACCAAATTTCCATTCAATTGAAAAATGATGGATATATAATAAAAGTTCTATCCTGTCAAAATCTCAATCGGCCAATTATTCATAAACTATTTTCAACTCATAATCACGATAAGCACATACGGTTCCTTTATATTACCACATTGGCCGCAGAGGAAGAAAATAGCCTACGATATATTGTACTTGAAAACTGGTGGGGGAGCCTTTGCATATTAGCGGCCAGTTCCTCCCGCATGCATGATAAATGGACAAACACTAACCTAAACTACAAGCCGTGTCCTTACCTACTTACCTAACGCCCCCCCTACGACCCCCCTTACAGTGCAGTATTCTCTGTCGGCCGCCATCATACATACACTCCAATTGGGGGTTTTGTTACTCAAGCGAGGCTGAGATATGAATAAATAACCCCATTTCTTGGTTTATGAGGGAGAGGAACTCTAATTCTCGCAACCCCAGTAATTGAAGCCACAGCGATCCAAATTTAAGTCGAATTTGGTCAAACTTTACCCGTGCACCGTTCAGTTGCTTTCTATCTATGATAAAGTAGAACTTGTCTGAAGTCGGTTGATTGACTGATTGATTGATTTGGAGTTCTCTGGCATCCTGACTGAAGTCGGTCGAGATAATATAGTTATGTATGGGGGTTATGAAAAGCCACAATATATAGGCCTACATGGATTCCAGTTTTGAAATGGGAAGTGAGTTTTTAATATTTTTCAGTTTTATCCTTAATATAATAAAACCAATATTTGCAGGCTAATACTACAGCCTACAGTAGGCTAATCTATCACACCGAGTAGGCCTAAGCTACTAATACTATTAAATTCTATCCTGTGGAAATATTTCAATGCCTATACATTACCAAGCCTATACAGCTTACCTTAGCCTAGCCTGGATGTACCGTAGCTTGTGGTCGACACTGAACTAAACCATAGATGAGATTAGGAAATCTAGATTATCTAGAATTGATGATCTAATCTAGATAGCCACTGGTTAACCAAACAATAGGTCTAGGGGCGTTTGTGCTGAGTCAAATAGGCCTATTACATGTTTATATATGACGCAACTCTTAGTGTGATTATATAATAATATTTACAATTTAATTATATATAATTAATTATATTTAAAGAATTTAATATATTATAATTAATACAATAGGTCTAGGGCCGTTTTGGCTAAGCATAGGCCTATAACACTTATATATTACGCAACTCTTACTGTAATTATATAATTATATTTATAATTTAATTAGATATAATTAATTATATTTAAAGTATTTAAAACATTAGAATCAATATAATTATAAAGATAATCATAATTAAAACAATACAGTCGTTTATACTTACGCCCCCCTGACAATGTTGACAAGAACAGCTGACTGGGTTGAGAGAGATACAGGATTACAGGATGCTACTACAGGACATCCTGTTACAGGTTACATGTTACCTTGACTGTAAAATGTCTGTCTGTAAGTCTGTAACTGTAACATTTGACTTTTGTAACTTTTGTTATGATTCATACCAACGTGACCATGAATCAGCTGTTTATAGGTGTTGACCACGTGGTTCTTTGGTTATGTAAAGTGAACATGGGTCTAAATAGGTCTATTTTATTCAATTAAGTTATTTATTATATGTAATTATTAGTTATTTATTATCTTCTTTGTCTAAATAGGTCTATTTTATTCAATTAAGTTATTTAATTTATGTAATTATTAATTATTTATTATCTTCTTTGTCTAAATAGGTCTATTTTATTCAATTAAGTGATTTAATATATGTAATTATTAATTATTTATTATCTTCTTTGTCTAAATAGATCTATTTTATTCAATTAAGTTATTTAATATATGTAATTATTAGTTATCTATTATCCTATTTATCCTGATTTAATATATATTATCCTATATATCCTTGTTTGGTTAGGGTATGTTATAAAGGCCTAAATAGGTCTATTTTATTCAATTAAGTTATTTAATATATGTAATTATTAATTATTTATTATACTACTTATCCTGGTTTAATATATATTATCCTATATATCCTTGTTTGATTAGGGTGTGTTAAAATGTCTGCTAATTTTGTTTATATTTCAAAATGAATTGGTCTATTTTATTCAATTAAGTGATTTAATATATGTAATTATTAATTATTTATTATCCTCTTTATCCTGGTTTAATATATATTATCCTATATATCCTTCTTTGTTTAGTATATGTTAAAATGCCTGCTAATATATTTTATATTTCAAAATGAATTGGTCTATTTTATTCAATTAAGTTATTTAATATATGTAATTATTAATTATCCATTATCCTCTTTATCCTGGTTTAATATATATATTATCCTATACATCCTTCTGTGGTTAGGATATGTTAAAATGTCTGCTAATTTAATTTATATTTCAAAATGAATTGGTCTATTTTATTCAATTAAGTTATTTAATATATGTGATTATTAATGATCTATTATCCTCTTTATCCTGGTTTAATATATATTATCCTATATATCCTTCTTTGATTGGGATATGTTAAAATGTATGCTAATTTTGTTTATATTTCAAAATGAATTGGATATTTTTCTAATTGTTTCTTATCATATGTCTATCTTCAAGTTTTTTATTATCTTTAATTATTAATTATCTATTCTAATTATCCTGTTTTATTACATATTAACATATATATCCTTCTTTGATTAGGATATGTTAAAATGTCTGTTAATTTAGTTTATATTTCAAAATGAACATAATTTTCTTATCATAGGTCTAAGTTCAACATCTTTGAAGGTCAGATTTCAAGTAAAATAGGCCTAATTATCTGATAATTATTTAATCTAATTATCAATAACCTCATTTAACAATTTTTTTTTATAGTTTTATTTATATTTTAGCTTTGAATTATATATGGAAAACTTTTGAAAATGGAAATAGTTTCCAAAATATGATCTAAATATTCAACATCTTACATTCACTATCTCTATCATTATTCTATTATCTTCTTCCCATAATTATCACAATTTTCATTATCCAAGTCATTATCATTAATACGTTTAGTCCTATCTTCATTATCTTAGAAGATAGTGGATAAATATATTTTCATGTACGATTATTAAACATTATTTATTCAAGATTAAGCTATCGTATGAATAAACTCTCTCTCTCTCTCTCTCTCTCTCTCTCTCTCTCTCTCTCTCTCTCTCATATCTTTGCTTGTGATACGTAACTTTTTTGTTTTAAACAAAAGAAATTAAAACAATGGAAGTCAGTGAACTGAGTGAGAGAGAGAGAGAGAGAGAGAGAGAGAGAGAGAGAGAGAGAGAGAGAGAGAGAGAGAGAGATGTAATAATAATAATAATAAACCAATAACAATGTTAAAATAGATATTTAATATATGAAATATAAAAAGAGACTCATAAAACATTTGCTGCAAGTTTTGAAATTCAACTACCTGATTAGGAAGATCATTCCACAATCATGTCGTAGGTGGAATAAAACTTCTAGAATAATTAGTATTGAGCCTTAGGTTAGAAGACATGGCTGTTAGAATTAACTGCATATATATATATATATATATATATATATATATATATATATATATATATATATATATATATATATATATATATATATATATATATATATGTACTAATTAACATTTTTTATATGTATTTGTTATAATTCTGTTTTAAATTAAAAAAAAAGATACATAGTTTGTGTAAAGAAAATTTAATATACTACACATAATATCTTACCTTGACCTATTTTATAAGGTCAAGGGTTAGCTCTATGGTCAATTAATTAACTTTTTTCTTATATGTATGTGTTAGAATTCTGTTTTAAATTGAAAAAATACATATTTTGGGTAAGGAAAATTTAATATACTTATACTACACATATATCTTACCTTGACCTATTTAGTAAGGTCAAGGGTTAGTTCAAAGATCAAATTTGTTGCATTTTATAAGTCATAGATTCCATGTTTTTATCTTGAACAGGCTGACATAAGTCTCTTTTTATAGTTTATATATAAAAGATATGTTTTAATGTTCTTACTATTCTTAAAAAACATATTTTAATTATTCATTTCGTATATAGTTAATTCATTTACCGGCTATTTTTACCCCGTTGGAGCCTATTAATACAGTATTCTTAAAAATGTTTATTTTAATTGTTCATTTCTCTTATAGTTAATTTATTTCTTTGTTTCCTTTCCTCACTAGGCTATTTTCACCCCCATCGGAGTCCTTAGGCTTATAGGAAGCTGCTTTTCCAACTAGGGTTGTAGCTTCGCTCGTAATAATAATAATAATGATAATAATAATAATAATAATAATATTAATAATAATAATAATAATAATCATCTAATTTATTTCCTTATTTTCTTTCCTCACTTGGCTATTTTCACCCACATTGAAGCCCTTGGGCTTATAGCATCATGCTTTTCCAACTAGGGTTGTAGCTTAGCTTGTAATAATAATAATAATAATAATAATAATAATAATAATAATAATAATAATAATAAGCCAATTTATTTCCTTATTTTCTTTCCTCACTAGGCTATTTTCACCCCGTTGAAGCCCTTGGGCTTATAGCATCTTGCTTTTCCAACTAAGGTTGTAGATTAGCTTGTAATAATAATAATAATAATAATAATAATAATAATAATAATAATAATAATAATAAGCTAATTTATTTCCTTATTTTCTTTCCTCACTGGGCTATTTTTACCTCGTTGGAGCCTTTGGGCCAATAGCAAGCTGCTTTTCCAACTAGGGTTGTAGATTAGCTTGTAATAATAATAATAATAATAATAATAATAATAATAATAATAATAATAATAACAATAAAAATAATAATAATCATCTAATTTATTTCCTTAATTTCTTTCCTCACTGGGCTATTTTTACCTCGTTTGAGCCCTTGGGCTTATAACATGCTGCTTTCACAACTAGGGTTGTAGCTTAGCTTGTAATAATAATAATAATAATAATAATAATAATAATAATAATAATAATAATATTAATAATAATAAGCTAATTTATTTCCTTATTTTCTTTCCTCACTGGGATATTTTTACCTTGTTTGAGCCCTTGGGCTTATAACATCTTGCTTTTCCAACTAGGGTTGTAGATTAGCTTGTAATAATAATAATAATAATAATAATAATGTCTCTTTTTATAGTTTGTATAAGAAAGATTTGTTTTAATGTCGTTACTATTCTTAAAATATTTTATTTTAATTATTAATTTTTGTTGTGCAGTTAATTTATTTCCTTATTTCTTTTCCTCACTGGGCTATTTTCCCCAATTGAAGCTGCTTTTCCAACTAGGGTTGTAGCTTAGCTTGTAATAATAATAATATTAATAATAATAATAATAATAATATTTTAATGTTCTTATTATTCTTAAAACATTCTAATTTAATTGTTCATTTCCTATATAGCTAATTTATTTCCTTATTTCCTTTCCTCACTGGGCTATTTTTCCTCGTTTAAGCTGCTTTTCCAACTAGGGTTGTAGCTTAGCTTGTAATAATAATAATATTAATAATAATAATAATAATAATAATAATATTTTAATGTTCTTACTATTCTTAAAACATTCTATTTTGTTCATTTCTTATATAGCTAATTTATTTCCTTATTTCCTTTCCTCACTGGGCTATTTTTCCTCGTTTGAGCTGCTTTTCCAATTAGGTTTGTAGCTTAACTTGTAATAATAATAATAATAATAATAATACAGTAATAATAATAATAATAATAATAATAAGCTAATTTATTTCCTTATTTCTTTTCCTCACTGGGCTATTTTTACCCCATTGGAGCCCTTGGGCTTATAGCCTGTTGCTTTTCCAACTAGGGTTGTAGATTAGCTTGTAATAATAATAATAATATTAATAATAATAATAATAATAATAATAATAATAATAATAATCTAATTTATTTCCTTATTTTCTTTCCTCACTGGGGTATTTTCACCCACATTGAAGCCCCTGGGCTTATAACATGCTGCTTTCACAACTAGGGTTGTTGCTTAGAGGGTTGTAGCTTAGCTTGTAAAAATAATAATAATAATAATAATAATAAAAAAAGGCTTAATTGGGGGAGCCGTTACAAAGACTGACCCACCCAAAACCTACTACTGTCTCGAAATCGCCCATCCAAAATTCCTGTCTTCGAAAAAGAGCGAATTTTGACATTAGTTTTTTTTTGGAATGTGAATATATTTATTTAATATATTCTTTATTAAATCATGTTTTCGAAAAAGAGTGGAGGAGGAGCTAGCTTTTCATCTAATTGGAAAACGGAGCAGTAAGTATAGGTGATAATTTTTAACTACCTTTAGCGTAGGCTGGCTAGGTAGGCTACGGGTAGGTCACGTGTGGGATACCTAGTAGCCTACCTGCTATTACGTCCAGGATACTTAATTGTACTTTAAATCGTGTTTTTTTATAAATTATAATTAACTTTAGTGTTTAAGTTAAGTACAGGCTATATTTTTTAACTGCAGGCTGTCCGCGTAGCCTACGGGTAGGTCGCGTGTGGGATACCTTGTAGCCTACCTGCTATTACGTCCAGCTACTTAATTGTACTTTAAATCGTGTTTTTTTTATAAATTATAAATAACTTTAGTTTAGGCTGTATTTTTTAACTTGCAGGCTACACGCGTAGCCTACGGGTAGGTCACGTGTGGGATACCTAGTAGCCTACCTGGTATTACGTCCAGGCTACTTAATTATACTTTAAATCTTGTTTTTTAATAAATTATAATTAATTTTAGTGTTTAAGTCAAGTACAGGCTGTATTTTTTAACTGCAGGCTACACGCGTAGCCTACAGGTAGGTCACGTGTGGGATACCTAGTAGCCTACCTGCTACTACGTCTTGGGTACTTAACTGTAGCTTAAAGGCTTGTTTTAAGTAAATTACAATTAATTTTAATGTTTAAGTTAAGTACAGGCTGTATTTTTTAACTGCACCTTTACAGGTAGCCTATGGGTAGGTCACGTGTAGGATACCTAGTAGCCTACCTGCTATTACGTCCAGGATACTTAATTGTACTTTAAATTTTGTTTTTTTTATAAATTATAAATAACTTTAGTTTAGGCTGTATTTTTTAACTTGCAGGCTACACGCGTAGCTTACGGGTAGGTCACGTGTGGGATACCTAGTAGCCTACCTGGTATTACGTCCAGGCTACTTAATTATACTTTAAATCTTGTTTTTTAATAAATTATAATTAATTTTAGTGTTTAAGTCAAGTACAGGCTGTATTTTTTAACTGCAGGCTACACGCGTAGCCTACGGGTAGGTCATGCATAGGATACCTAGTAGCCTACCTGCTACTACGTCTAGGGTACTTAACTGTACCTTAAAGACTTGTTTTAAGTAAATTACATTTACAGGCCGTATTTTTTAACTGTACCTTAACCGTAGGCTGACCGCCGTAGCCTACGGGTAGGTCCCAGCCTATGGGTAGGTCACCCGTAGGATACCTAGTAGCCTACCTGTTAAAACGTCCGGGGTACTTAACTGTACCTTAAAGACTTGTTTTAAGTAAATTACAATTAATTTTAATGTTTATGTTAAATACAAGCTGTATTTTTTAACTGCACCTTTACAGGTAGCCTACGGGTAGGTCACGTGTAGGATACCTAGTAGCCTACCTGCTATTACGCCCAGGCTACTTAATTGTACTTTAAATCTTGTTTTTTTATAAATTATAATTAACTTTAGTGTTTAAGTTAAGTACAGGCTATATTTTTTAACTGCAGGCTACACATGTAGTCTACGGGTAGGTCATGTGTAGGATACCTTGTAGCCTACCTGCTACTACGTCTAGGGTACTTAACTCTACCTTAAAGACTTGTTTTTAAGTAAATTACATTACAGGCCGTATTTAACTGTGCCTTAACCGTACGCTGGCTGCCGTAGCCTACGGGTAGGTCCCAGCCTATGGGTAGGTCACCCGTAGGATACCTAGTAGCCTACCTGCTACTATGTCAAGGGTACTTAACTGTAAATTAAAGACTTGTTTCAAGTAAATTATAATTAATTGTATTGTTTAAGTACAGGCTGTAGTTTTTAACTGCAGGCTGTCCGCGTAGCCTACGGGTAGGTCATGTATAGGATACCTAGTAGCCTACCTGCTATTACGTCCAGGGTACTTAACTGTAAATTAAAGACTTGATTTAATTAAATTACAATTAACTTTAGTGTTTAGTTAAGTACAGGCCGTATTTCTTAACTGCGTAGCCTACGGGTAGGTCATGCATAGGATACCTAGTAGCCTACCTGCTACTACGTCTTGGGTACTTAACTGTTGCTTAAAGACTTGATTTAAGTAAATTACAATTAATTTCAATGTTTAAGTTGATTACAGGCTGTGTTTTTTAACTGTACCTTAACCGTAGGCTGCCCGAGTAGCCTACGGGTAGGTCATGTGCAGGATACCTAGTAGCCTACCTGCTACTACGTTCAGGCTACTCAAAACTATCTTAAATATTTGTCTTAAGCAAATTACTAATAACTTTAGCGTTTAAGTTAAGTACAGGCCGTGCAGGCTATTGAGGTGTTTTATTACATAACTCGGTCCTTCATGAAATAAATAATGATTAATAATATTAAAAACTATATTTTGGTTTTTAATTAGTCTAGGCTAGAATTAATCAGTTGTAGGTTTAAGGTATAAAGTAGCCGTCGTTAAGATCGTTCGCATAATCGGCTAAGTACGTAAAAGAGGCTATGGTAATGTCAAGGTACTTTAATGTCTTGAAAAATAAGTAAATCCTTTATTTTTTCAGCGATCGTGTCGTTTTTAGAACTGAAATTTTGGAAATTATAAAGTTATTATGGTAGGAAAATGGATTTTTTAATTCAAATATTAATATTAATACTTAAATGGATAATTATGTTAGATAGATTATTATTATTATTATTATTATTATTATTATTATTATTATTTCAGTATTATTACTGTATTATTATTATTATTATTATTATTATTATTTCAGTATTATTACTGTATTATTATTATTATTATTATTATTATTATTATTATTATTTCAGTATTATTACTGTATTATTATTATTATTATTATTATTATTATTATTATTATTGTTATTACTTGCTAAGTTACAACCCTAGTTGGAAAAGCAAGAGGCTATAAGCCCAGGGGCCCAAGCAGGGAAAATAGCTCATTGTGGAAAGGAAACAAGGAAAAATGAAGTATTTTAAGAACAGTAACATTGAAATAAATATTTCCTATATAACCTGTAAAAAATTTAATAAAACAAGTGTATTACACTGTCCGTTAAAAGCAGATAACCTTAAATCAATCCACATAAGTTGGAGAAATTCATCAATCAGAAGAATGGAAAACAGGAATATATAAACTAACCACGCCTGCCTAACCTAACCTATGGATATGGATCCTTCTTATTTAACCAAGAGAGTTTGTCCCCCTAGGACTTCTCCTTTCCTAAAAGGACCTACGATATATTATGAAAACACTTCTAGTTTTCACTTGAATAACCTTTATATATAATCCACATAAGTTGGAGAAATGCTTAAATTGGAAGGACGGAAAAACAGGAACATGTAAACTAACCACACCTACCTAACCTTATCTAGGGACCTGGATCCTTCTTATTCAACCAAAGGAGTTTGTCCCCCTAGGATATCTCCTTTCCTAAAAGGACCTACGATATATCTTGGAAAAGCTTCTAGTTTTTACTTGAATAACCTTTATAAATTGATTATATTCTTCTAAATAATAGTTACCAGCCTTGCCAAAATCATACCTTACAGTACTCCTAGTACAGCGATGAGGTTTGTATAGTTAAGAAAAATACTATTTACTCTTTAAAAAATGTGATTTTAAAGAACACATGAATTTTTTATAGTTTAGGTATGCAGTTAATTCTAAAATTTTCAATATTAAACTTACCCGATAATCATGTAGCTGTCAACTCCGTTGCCCGACAGAATTCTATGGAGGGATACGCCAGCTATCACAATACTAGAAGGGGGTGTACTTACCAGCGCCACCTGTGGCCAGGTACTCAATCATTTGTTGTTGACACCTCCTCAATTATTCCTCTGTCGTGCTTCCGGCTAGACGTTCTGGGATACGCTTATGGTCTTCGAGTTTATTCACGGATATTTGGTGAAGTATTCTCTCAGATTAACGGCTGTCGCTTTACTGGAATCCTTCTTATATTAGCTAGATAGCTTTTATATAATACTGATATAACGGTTAACGAATTTTGCTTGTTTTTGGATCACCCTTTGGCTAACTCTTTGAAACAAGATGTCTGACGTTTCGCAAGCCCCCTCCCATAGACGATGTAGGTCTTGCAATAGGCGTATTCCGAAGGCCTCGGTAGATCCTCACACCGCTTGTTCTGACTGTAGGGACAGGCCCTGTCTATTAGAAAATCGATGTGAGGAATGCGCCGGACTTTCGGAATTGGAATTTGTCCGTCTTTTAAAATATTCATCTAAGTTAGAGAGAGGTAGAGTTAGGAGAAGTTCTTCTCACTCTTCTATGTTTTCCTCACCTCATGATCCCCTACCTTTTCCTACCCCTGTAGTGGCTACCCCCGAACCTACTGTGTGCCCTCCGCCTGATATGTCAGTTGTTTTGCGTGCTATTCAGGCTTTAGGCGATAAAGTAGAATCAGTGGTAAGTGACCATAAGTCTCTGATGGCCGAAGTTAAAGAACTGAAGGTCAAGAGTGCAGTGGGTGGAATTAGTGCCAGTGCTGTGACGAGTGCTAGTGTCGGTGCAGTGCCAAGTGCTAGTGGTGCCAGTGTGGTGCGTGAGGATTTTTCTGTGCGAGCCAGTCGTCCTCCCAGTCCGGGACCTCTTGCAAGCTCCCATGCCCAGGGGAGAAGCAATGTCGAAGGGCTTAAGGGTTCGACAGGCCTTGTTAGGCGCACAGAACTATCCTCGGTGGTTGCGGGCGTGTCTTCCTTAGACCGTCACTCCCACCTGCAGACGATTGAGCCCGTCTTATTCTCGTCCGCTGATCAACTAGCAGGGAAGAAACGTTGGTCTCAGGTCTCGAGACCGCTTAAACGTAGAGTCCAGTCCGCGAGTGCTCAGCCAGGTTGCAGTCATTGGCTCAGCTCTGACTCGCCTCAGTCATCTGTCGACTGTACTCCGCCCAAGAGGAGTAAGGTTCTGCCAAAACAGAGCCCGACTGTGACTTTACCTCAGTCTGTTATCGTTTCTGCCGATCCCAAGTGGACCCTGCTTCAGTCCATGCAAGCTCAGCTTTCGGACTTGATGCGTGAGTGTCGGGCTGAGAGTGTTGCACCTCCTCCTCCGCCTACACTCCCTCCGCCTGTTCTCGCTCCGCCTGTGCTCGCCCCGCCTGCACTTGCTCCGCCTGGTCGCAGCACCATCTGCCAGGCGTACGATGTTGAGCCACTTTCGGAGTTCGCTGTTCCCAGTGGTGTTCAGCCTCAGCCTTCTTTAAGGCAACCCTTGCTTTGGGATCAGGAGAGTTATTCCACTCTTCCTCCGCCTCCCCTTGCTGCTCCACCAGTGGTGCAACTCTCGGTTGGGGTACAACAACCTCTCCCCTCCGTGAGTCTGTCTGCTCAGCCATCGCTGCAGCGAGCTCAACCCTCCTCAAGGCAAGCTCCTCTACACCCTGGACTTGCGCCTCAGGAGCCTCAGCTTGCGAGAACTTTACCTTGTTCTGCGCAGCCTCAACCTCATCATGCTCCGCTCATCTCACAGGAACAGGAACGGACTACTCCGCCTCCGTCCTCCGCTCAGCTTGTGCAATCCTTGGGTTCAACCTCTTTTGCTAGGAGTCAACCTCCTTCACCCATGCGCCTGCCTTCTGCTTCGTCTGTTGTTCAGCCTTTGCAGTCTGAGCCTCAGGTTTTCCCTCAACAGTTACTGGAAGAGGAAACCACTGTTATTGTTCCTACCCGTTCTGACTCTGCGGTTCAGCATTCTGGTCCGATAGCTTCGCTACCCTCTGCTGATGAGGTGTCGGATGATGAGGAGGCACACCTTGATCCCTCATCAGACGTGGACGAATCTAAGCTTTCTCCACTGTCGATTGATTTTCGTAAGGTCTTGGCTCTACTCAGGGAGATTTACCCAGACCACTTCGTCTCTGCTATTCCCCGCTCTCCACCATCTGAGTTTTCGCTGGGCGTACAACAAGCTAAGTCCAACTATACTAAGCTTGTCCTAGCTAGATCCTCCAAGAGGGCTTTAAGGATCTTAGGGGAGTGGCTGCAGTCTAAACAACACCTTGGCAAGACTTCCTTCATGTTCCCTCCAACGAAGCTCGCTTCGAAAGGTTGCGTTTGGTATGCCACAGGGGAAGCACCAGGCTTAGGAGTACCTGCCTCTGCCCAGGCTGACTTCTCAAGTCTGGTGGACTCGCCTCGGAGAACTGCTATGAGACGCTCGAAGGTTTGTTGGACCTTCTCAGACCTGGATCATTTACTGAAAGGGTTGTTCAGAGCATTTGAAATGTTCAACTTTTTCGACTGGTGCCTGGGGGCCCTCAGCAAGAAAACCTCTCCTGCGGACAAAGATTCTGCCATGCTAATAATGTCCTGCATGGATAAGGCCATCAGAGATGGATCGGGTGAGCTAGCGTCGTTATTTGTATCAGGGGTGTTGAAGAAAAGGGAACAACTGTGTACCTTCCTTTCCGCCAGCATTACACCTTGCCAACGGTCACAACTCCTTTTTGCTCCTCTCTCAAAGTTCCTCTTTCCCGAGGAGCTAGTTAAGGACTTGTCTGCTGCCCTGATACAAAAGGACACGCACGATCTTGTAGCCTCATCGGCTCGTAAGTCTAAGGTTGCCACCTCAGTCCCCAAGACTTATCGCTCCCCAGTGGCTGATACCCCGGCTACGAGGTTCATACCGCCCTTTCGTGGTAGAGCCCCCAGCCGAGGAAGCTCCCGCCCAGACTCTCACAGGAGCAAGTCTAGGAAAGGATCCAGGACATCTAAGGGAAAGAACTGACTCTCAGTTTCTCCAGACAACAGTAGGAGCCAGACTCAAGATCTTCTGGCGAGCCTGGGAGAAGAGAGGTGCAGACGCACAGTCTGTCAGTTGGCTGAGGTACGGTTACAGGATTCCATTCTGCCTCAAACCACCTCTGACCACATCGCCCATCAACCTCTCTCCCAACTACAAAGAAGAGGACAAGAGGCTAGCATTGCAACAGGAGGTGTCGCTACTTGTGCAGAAGAAGGCAGTGGTTATAGTCCGGGACCATCAATCCCCGGGCTTCTACAACCGTCTCTTTCTTGTGGCCAAGAAGACAGGAGGTTGGAGACCGGTGCTGGACGTCAGCTCTCTCAACGAGTATGTCACCAAGCAGACGTTCACGATGGAGACGACCAAGTCGGTCTTAGCAGCGGTCAGACAGGAGGACTGGATGGTCTCGTTGGACTTGAAAGATGCATACTTTCACGTTCCCATTCATCCAGACTCCCAACCTTTCCTGAGATTCGTTTTCGGAAAGGTTGTCTATCAGTTCCAAGCCCTGTGTTTTGGCCTAAGCACAGCTCCTATGGTCTTTACTCATCTGATGAGGAATGTAGCGAAATTCCTACACTTATCGAACATCAGAGCCTCCCTCTACCTAGACGACTGGCTGTTGAGAGCCTCCACGAGTCGTCGTTGTCTGGAGAACCTCAATTGGACTTTAGACTTAATCAGAGACCTAGGTCTATTAGTCAATATAGAGAAATCTCAACTCATTCCCTCCCAATCCATTGTGTACCTGGGAATGGAGATTCAGAGTCAGGATTTTCGGGCTTTTCCATCGGCCCCCAGGATAAACCAAGCCCTAGAGTGCATCATGAGCATGCTGAAGAGGAGCAATTGCTCAGTGAGACAGTGGATGAGTCTCACAGGGACCCTCTCATCACTGGCCCTGTTTGTCGAGCTAGGAAGACTCCACCTCCGCCCTCTTCAATTCCATCTTGCTGCTCATTGGGACAAGGGGTCGACTCTAGAAGCAGTCTCTATCCCTATCAACCAAGAGATGAAGACCACTCTCCTGTGGTGGAAGCACAATCTCCTTCTCAAGGAGGGTCTATCATTGGCCATCCAGACCCCCAATCTTCATCTCTTCTCAGATGCATCGGACTCGGGCTGGGGTGCGACCTTGGACGGACGGGAATGCTCAGGAGTATGGAACAAGGAACAAGGATTACTCCACATCAACTGCAAGGAACTGTTAGCAGTTCATTTAGCCCTGTTGAACTTCAAGTCCCTCCTGCTAGGCAAAGTGGTGGAGGTGAATTCAGACAACACCACAGCCTTGGCTTACATCTCCAAGCAAGGAGGGACCCATTCGAGGAGCCTTTACGAGATCGCAAGGGACCTCCTCATTTGGTCAAGAGGTCTAAACCTCACTCTGGTCACGAGGTTCATCCAGGGCGATATGAATGTTTCAGCGGATCGCCTCAGCAGAAGGAATCAGGTCATTCCCACAGAATGGACCCTCCACAAGAGTGTGTGCAACAGACTTTGGACCTTGTGGGGTCAACCTACCATAGATCTGTTTGCCACCTCCATAACCAAGAGACTTCCGCTTTATTGTTCCCCTGTTCCAGACCCTGCAGCGGTTCATGTGGATGCTTTTCTTCTGAACTGGTCCCATCTCGACCTGTACGCATTCCCTCCGTTCAAGATAATAAACAAAGTTCTGCAGAAATTCGTCTCGCACGAAGGGACACGGCTGACGCTGGTTGCTCCCCTTTGGCCTGCAAGAGAATGGTACACAGAGGTACTGCAATGGCTAGTCGACTTCCCCAGGACTCTACCTCTAAGAGTGGACCTTCTACGTCAACCACACGTAGACAGGTTGCACCCAAACCTCCACGCTCTTCGGCTGACTGCCTTCAGACTGTCGAAAGATTCGCTAGAGCTAGAGGCTTTTCGAAGGAGGCAGCCAGTGCGATTGCCAGAGCTAGAAGAGTTTCCACTCGTAGAGTCTACCAGTCTAAATGGGAGGTCTTCCGAAGCTGGTGTAGAGCCAATTCAATATCCTCTACCAATACCTCTGTGATCCAAATAGCTGACTTCCTTCTACATCTTAGGAATGAGAGATCCCTTTCTACTCCTACGATTAAAGGATATAGGAGCATGTTGGCCTCAGTTCTCCGTCACAGAGGTTTGGACCTGTCTTCCAACAAGGACCTTCAAGACATTCTCAAGTCTTTTGAGACGTCTAAAGAACGTCGTCTTTCCACTCCAGGCTGGAATCTAGACGTAGTCATAAGGTTCCTTATGACATCTAGGTTCGAACCTCTCCAGTCAGCTTCCTTCAAGGATCTTACCCTCAAGACTGCTTTTCTCGTTTGCCTTGCAACAGCTAAGAGAGTCAGTGAGGTTCATGCCTTCAGCAAGAACATTGGTTTTACAACCGAATCTGCAACATGTTCTTTTCAGCTTGGATTCCTAGCAAAGAACGAACTTCCTTCACGTCCTTGGCCTAGATCGTTCGAAATACCTAGCCTCTCCAACATGGTAGGTAACGAACTAGAGAGAGTTCTTTGCCCTGTCAGAGCTCTCAAATATTATCTGAAGAGGTCTAAACCTATTCGAGGACAGTCAGAAGCTTTATGGTGTGCCATCAAGAAACCCTCGAGACCCATGTCCAAGAATGGGCTTTCGTACTATATAAGGCTTCTGATCAGAGAAGCACATTCTCACCTAAAGGAGGAAGACCTTGCATTGCTGAAGGTAAGGACCCACGAAGTAAGAGCTGTAGCTACTTCGTTGGCCTTTAATAAAAACCGTTCTCTGCAGAGCATAATGGATGCAACCTATTGGAGGAGCAAGTCAGTGTTTGCATCATTTTATCTGAAAGATGTCCAGTCTCTTTACGAGAACTGCTACACCCTGGGACCATTCGTAGCAGCGAGTGCAGTAGTAGGTGAGGGCTCAGCCACTACATTCCCTTAATCCCATAACCTTTTTTAACCTTTCTCTTGAATACTTTTATTGTTGTTTTTTATGGTTGTTACGGTAGGCTAAGAAGCCTTCCGCATCCTTGGATTTGGCGGGTGGTCTATTCATTCTTGAGAAGCGCCTGGGTTAAAGGTTTGGTAGAGGTCCTTTAGTAGGGGTTGCAACCCCGTGTACTTTGGCACCTTTGGGTTGATTCAGCCTCCAAGAGGAACGCTGCGCTCAGTAAGGAAGACGAACTTTAAATAAAGAGGCAGAGTAACGGTTCTATTCGACTTCCTTACCAGGTACTTATTATTTCATTGTTATTTGAGATAACTGTTATATGAAATATGGGATACTTAGCTATCCTTTAATCTTGTACACTGGTTTTCACCCACCTCCCTGGGTGTGAATCAGCTACATGATTATCGGGTAAGTTTAATATTGAAAAATGTTATTTTTATTAATAAAATAAATTTTTGAATATACTTACCCGATAATCATGATTTAATCGACCCTCCCTTTCCTCCCCAGAGAGAACCAGTGGACCGAGGAATAATTGAGGAGGTGTCAACAACAAATGATTGAGTACCTGGCCACAGGTGGCGCTGGTAAGTACACCCCCTTCTAGTATTGTGATAGCTGGCGTATCCCTCCATAGAATTCTGTCGGGCAACGGAGTTGACAGCTACATGATTATCGGGTAAGTATATTCAAAAATTTATTTTATTAATAAAAATAACATTTCAGGCCTTCTCCATCATGAGGTTCAATACTACACAGTGATCTAAAAGTTTTTTGTTCCGTAACCGAAATACAAACCACGCTATTTACAAAGGGTATTACTTTTAGCGTAGCTGAAATGGCGAGCCATTAGAATTTAACGAGGGTGTATTACCCCCGCGCTAGTTAGCGGGGGGGTAGGGGAGTGGTAGCTAGCTACCCCTCCTCCCCCTCACACACAGGTGAATACTCACTTTAACTTTTGGCTCGGACTGTGACCGACGTCTCTGTCTTGGTCCTCGCTTGGCAGCCATTGTCTGTTTTGTCTTTACTTAATCGCTTACTTTTCATTTACTCAATATATATGTAAACATGTTTTCATGTTTGTATATATATTTGAGTATAGAAATAAGTAAGTTTCCTTTTCAGATATGTGTGTGTAGTGTACGATATCTACGTGGAGGCCTCGGCAGTTAGGCCACCACGGCGTATTTTATGGGTGGCGATCGAGTTTGACTTATGTCTTTCTCTCTCTCTCTCTCTCTCTGTCTTGAGGTCGTTCACCCTTTTACTACGTGTTACTACGCCCTTGTAGCCTAGCTTCTTTTCCGTGTGGGGGGTTGCTACGCCGTACGTTTGTATCAATTAGTTATGAATCTAATTGTAGTTGTTTTTTGTTTTTCAGCTTGTAGAACGATTCCTTTCGGGGTTTTCGTTCTTTCTTTAGTGTTCATTCATTTTTAAATTACATAATTACATAGTTACATAATTATAATTGTTATAATTCTGTTTTGGTTACAGCTCTCCTTCCGCGAGTGTAAGTGGTTGTGAGGGCACGTGCCTGTTGTGTAATTCTTGTTCCTTTCCCTCGGGATTCCTCTTCGGAGCCTTCCCGGGGGAATGAATGTGTACTAATATTATTTGTTTTATTTTTTTACAGTTACCGATCTAGTTCGTTTCTGTAATATAGCAACGGTGTGAGCTGTCTGGGGATTCGGCTGTTGCTGCCTCCCCCCCTTGTATTTTCGTCAGGGGCGTCTCCTTCTACTGGTAGTACTCCCATGTCGACGGACAGCTCTCCAGTTCATTTTAGAACAGTCAGGAGGCTTGCCTCCTTGGGCGGATAACTTTCCTTCCGAGGGAAGTTTTTCCTGTCCAGGCTTGAGTTTTCCCCTTTTGGGGGGTTCTTCTCTTGCCTTTTTTTTTTTTTTTTTTTTCGTGCGACTATGCTCTTGGTGCTGAGCGGTCGCACCTGCAGTTTCGCTCAAGGGGCTGGGCAACTGCAGGAGCTCCTCTTCGGAGGATTGCTCCTTTTAGGTCACTGGCTGACCAGTCTCTTCCACGAAGTGTTTCTCTTTCGTTCGCGAGAGAGTACACTCATAGAGACTCCTCTTCGGAGGTTTCTTCTGTTGCTGTTGCTGTTGCTGTTGGCCTCCCTCGTTGTAAGGCCCACCGTCCGCCTCGTCGTAAGGGCCTCTCATCTCCCTATAAGGGTGCTTGAGGCGCCTTTTTGGATCTCCGTTTGCAGCCTACAACTCCTTTTTCTCGATCTTCCGCCTTGGTGCAGATGGACAGCAGTCTGATCTCGTCTTCCGACGGGCAACGGTCTTCCCGACGGACAACGGTCTGCCCGACGGACAGCGGTCTTCCGACGGACATCAGTCTCCCGGCGGACAACGATCCCTTCGGGGCAAAGGGTTGCCCCCACGGGGGTTCTTCCCTTGCGTGTCAGGGTTTCCCTGCGCGCCCTTCTGCTCATCAGCGCTCTCCTGTTTGTCAGCGCTTTCAAGATGATCTTCCCTGCGGTTCCTGTTGGTTCCTGTTACGCGCCCTGTGCGCCCACGTTCGCCCTCGCGATCTAGAACTTCGGTTCAGGTCGGGGTCAAGGACTCTTCTTCTTTGCGCAGGCTTCCACGCGTAGCCTTCTGCTCGTCAGCGATCATCAGCTCGTCAGCGATCATCAGCTCGCCAGCGATCATCAGCTCGTAAGCGATCATCAGCCCGCCAGCGATCATCAGCTCGCCAGCGATCTCCGGATCGCCCACGTGTGTTACAGCCGGCACGCCAACGTTCTCCAACACTTCTGAAGGAACATGGTTCGCCAGCTACTAGCTCACCTGCGCATGCTGATCGCCATCGCACAACCCTCAACTGCGGATGCTGATCGCCATCGCGCGACCCTCAACTGCGGATGCTGATCGCCATCGCGCGACCCTCAACTGCGGATGCTGATCGCCATCGCGCGACCGCACACCTGCGGATGCTGATCACCATCGCACTACCCTCAACTGCGGATGCTGATCGCCATCGCGCGACCCTCAACGGCGGAGGCTGATCGCCATCGCGCGACCCTCAACTGCGGATGCTGATCGCCATCGCACGACCCTCAACTGCGGATGCTGATCGCCATCGCGCGACCGCACACCTGCGGATGCTGATCACCATCGCTCAACCCTGCGCATGCTGATCACCATCGCGCGACCCTCAACTGCGTATGCTGTTCGCCATCACGCGATCGCCCACCTGCAGATGCTGTTCGCCATCGCGCGACCGCCAACCTGCGCATGCTGATCGCCATCGCGCGACCCTGTGCATACTGATCACCATCGCGCGACCCTGCGCATGCTGATCACTGCTCGCGATCGCTCACCTTCGCATACTGCTCGCCATCGCACGATCGCTCACCTGCGCATACTGCTCGACCATCGCGTCGGCATATCACAACGCGCCATCGCCAACCTGCGCGTTAGCGCTCACCAGCTCACCACCGATCGCTTGTTGATCCATATCGCCAGCAGTCCTCCTCGCCCACGCGGCAGCGCGTTTCCTCGCCATCGCGCTAACGCTTGCGTTCGCCGCCTCGGACTCGCTCTCATCCACCTGCCCACCCTCACGACCGCTCGCCTGCGCGCCCGCTCGCCCGTGCAACCGCGCGACAGCTCGCCCGTGCAACCGCGCGACCGCTCGCCCGTGCAACCGCGCGACCGCTCGCCCGTGCAACCGCACGACCACTCGCCTGCGCGCCCACACGCCCACGTGCCTGCACGTCTACGCTCATGCTCTCCAATGTTCGCCCACGCGCGAACCAACGGTTTTTTCCATCGCGTAGACGGATGGTGTTCCGTCGCGCGAACTTACAGTGTTTCTTCGCACAAATGTCGGCTTATTTCTTGCAGTATCCATTGCTCGTCTATGGGTTATCGCCCGCCGACCACCAGGAATTCCCGTCGCGCGAGCTCCAGGGCAATTGCGACCACGATTCCCAATGGGGTTTTCGCAGCATGACCAGCCTGGCGAGTTCTTCTGGAGCGTATTTCCAGAACACTGTCTCACCCCGTAAACACAGAGCGTGGCACTTGCAAGAATAGGAGAAACTTAAGGGAGATCTGAGCAACACTCCTCTATTCCTGAACCTGGGTTAGCCCTTCCCCGTCATTCCCTGGAAGGATTTTTGGCGGGGGGGGGGGCTTTCCGTTCGAGTTTTCTCCAAACCTTAGCTATTTACACATATTTGCCCGCCAGCCCTGTCCCCCAAGACAAGTCCTACCTCTAAGTGAAAGTGAGTATTCACCTGTGTGTGAGGGGGAGGAGGGGTAGCTAGCTACCACTCCCCTACCCCCCCCGCTAACTAGCGCGGGGGTAATACACCCTCGTTAAATTCTAATGGCTCGCCATTTCAGCTACGCTAAAAGTAATACCCTTTGTAAATAGCTAAGGTTTGTATGGTTAGGAAAAATACAAATTATCTTCGAATTTGTCATATTCCAGCTGTGACCAAGTTGTGGAATGAAAATGATCTTCCTAATCGGGTAGTTGAATCGGTAGAACTTCAAAAGTTCAAACTTGCCGCAAATGTTTTTATGTTGAACAGGCTGACATAAGTCTTTTTATACTTTATATATAAAAGATTGGTCTTAATGTTGTTACTGTTCTTAAAATATTTTATTTTAATCGTTCATAACTTCTCATATAGTTTATTTATTTCCTTATTTCCTTTCCTCACAGCGCTGTTTTTCCCTGTTGGAGCCCTTGTGCTTATAGCATGCTGCTTTTCCAAATAGGGGTGTAGCTTAGCTACTACTACTACTACTACTACTAATAATAATAATAATAATAGTAGTACTTTAAGGTAAATAATTTTACCAATAATCCATCAACATTTCTCCTGTTCATCGCAGATCTCTTGCTGACGGAGGATGCCAGACTGATCCTGTGGAGTTGGCGGAGGAGGGCTGCCAAGTCCTAGAATTATCGGAGGTAAGTTGTTCGAGATTTTGTTTTTTGAAGGATAAATACAGGAAAAAATTGATGTAATATCTTCGTAAACTAAATAATCTATAACATAAATACTGACATATATGCTAAACCCATATCTTTTCTATAAACAACTCGGGTTTTTATAGATAAGAAAAATACAAAACACTTTTAAAATGTGGTTTTGAAGGATAAATACAGACAAAAAAATTGATGTAATATCTTTATAAACTAAACAATCTATAACTTAAAAACTGAAATATATGCTAAACCAATATCCCTTCTATAAACAACTCGGGTTTTTATAGATAAGAAAAATACAAAACACTTTTAAAATGTTATTATCCACAGGTTAACTTGTAGTTCATTTTAATATACTGTGATATGTTCATTCATGAAGACCAGTTTCTTCGAAATTTTCTAAAGTGTAACAACAACAACAACAACTATAATAATAGTAATATTAATAATAGAATATGCGTAGTTATAGTTCATTTTTAAACCTCTAATGTTCTCACTCCCTTTACAGACAGGAGTACAAACAGAGGAAGAGCAGACTAATGCTTCAAAGGCGCCTGAATATAATGAGGAGTCGCTGTTGATGTTTCTCAAAAGTGTTGGTCCCAAAGGTGAGATTTCTAAGGTACTTTATTTTTACATGAATACGAACCATTGTTCGTTAAGAGGATCATGACTTCAGCAATGCTCTGATGGTTGTTTAAACATTTAACGAGGTAGTTATAATTGATGGTGGTTGGAGGATAGGCCACGCCCACTTTCCAGATAGAGCAAACCTCTAATTTTTACTTCAGCTGTGGAGCCTGTGGTTCCGTACACATATACTGCTCTGCCTTCTCATAAAGTGGCTGTTTTGATATTTTGCTTTTTCTTTTACATTAAATGTGCTTTCAGATAATTATGATTGAGGGATTTTAATTGAAGAAGTCAATGATATGCTGTATTTCTTGATAACTGTAAATGAGATAGTTTTCTGGTACCTGTTGTTCTCCAACGTACAGTACTTGTTCCTATTGGGTGGCATGTCTGTTGTTGTTCTATCCCTCGCGAGTGTGGCCTTACAACGACGAAGGCAACGTGAATTTAAGGCAATTGGTTTTTTTTAGACATTGCTGGTGCTCTCAAACGAGAGGAAGGATGGAAGCAATGTACAGTACGCGCTGTTTGCACACCAGTTCGACTTGCTACGATAGCCATCGAATCTAATTTTATATTAAATCTACATGAAACCTCTTCAGGCTCACTCGAACATTCTTCATTTTCAGCTCAAGAACCACCCTACAATACTTGGGCCATGATTCCCGCAGTCTTTTTTGCGGTTGGCGAGTAGTCCTGAATGCTTCTTCTAAGACTCGACCGTTTGGACTCTAGTTCAGCTTTGGCTTTGGTTTCGACCCACAACACAACGTAACAAGTTCATTTTTCATATTGACCATATGTTCAGACATATTCTTTCCATTGTAGGTTCTTCCACGACTGCCTACCAGTCTCCTGGTAGGGGCCTCTTATAACACCTGTGACTTCATCATGTTTAGATCGTTAGTAGGTGAACAGATGTCGTTACTTTCAATCCACCACAGTACCAAAGAGCATTAGCATTTCATGGGATAGTAAACCAGCCCATTTGGTAATACTTACTGTACGTTACTTCAAGAGCTGTTTTTATGGTCCTATACAATAGGGGAACCTACTCTCTACAGGACCTCGACATTCAAGTTATCATGTTCGTTCAAAAGCAGTCAACATTTCACACTGCATATTGCACGTTTATTGTTAATTCGTCACTACAGTATCAAAGTACTCAGAAAACAAGAAAGTCCTCAGTTTCCTCTCGAAAGCCTTGATATCTTCAGTCATTCGGATGTCTCGCCGGAGCTTATTATATAGTCTCGGGGCCGCATATTTAAAGGCTTTATAGCCTACAATATCATTATTATTACTTGCTAAGCTACAACCATAGTTGGAAAAGCAGGATGTTATAAGCTCGAGGGCTCCAACAGTGAAAATAGCCTAGTGAGGAAAGGAAATAAGGAAACTACAAGAGAAGTAATTAGTAAGTAGACGTATATCTAGGTCCCAATAGTTTGAAACCATCAGGAAGTATATTTGTGTCAACGTGATTTGTTGGCTGCGCAATATGTAACAATTCTCTTAGATGTTTTGGACATCTGGAACTTTCTGCCTTCAAGTTACACTGTCTGACCTGACAAGTCTTAGGTTAAGGTCAAAGGGCTGAAGCCATTACTCCTACTAAATGATTCTGGTTTGTATAGTTAGGAAATATACAAATAACTTTATGAAAATCCGAGATTTTGTAATAGACACAACTACATCATTATCATCATAATGTCCTCCTACGCCTATTGCCGTAAAGGGCCTCGGTTAGATTTCACCAGTTGTCTCTATCTTGAGCTTTTAATGAAATACTTCTCCATTCATCATCTCCTACTTCACGCTTCATAGTCCTCAGCCATGTAAGCCTGGGTTTTCCAACTCTTCTAGTGCCTTGTGGAGCCCAGCTTAATGATACTCTACTACAGGCTTGGGCAAGTGTATATCAGCTGGAGGTTACATTTTACTCTATCCAAGTGAGTGAGGGATGCATGATAATACACATATGCAAGATATATTCTTCTTCTTCTTCTTCTTCTTCTTCTTCTTCTTCTTCTTCTTCTTCTTTGTCTGCATCTTTTCCCACTTTTATGTGGGGTCGATGTTTCTGGCCAGTGTTCTCCATCTACCTCTGTCCCACACTTCATCACCAGTTATTCCCTTTGATCGAAGGACATCCTTGATACATATGCAAGATATATTACTTGTCCAATATATTCTCATTTTTGTTTTATTAGTTTTCTATGTTATATTTTTTTTACTATTAATGTTTACATAGAAACTATTGATGATGATGATCATTTCCAGTATAATTGAATATAGTTTTAGTAACCTATAAAGTCTCAAGGGCCGTGGGCCGCATGTTGCCTATGCGGGCCCTTCCCTTTGATGAAGGAGTTATCTAAATGGAAGACAGCCTGTGAATAGTGGTTTTCACACGCCCCTGATGTATACACGACACCAACGAGGTGCTCGCGCGAGGGTAGTAACCTCTGCATTCCATGCTTTTATCTTTCTCTGGTATATTTGGAAGATTTATATCAGAAAAAGTGTAAAGAAGGACTTTTTCTTGGGCGTCACAGGTCTCTCCCCAGAAATAGATTTTTCCTTCGTCAAAATCCCTTTAATGCTATGCTAGAGTTTGATCACAAGCAAGTGTTAGTTAAAATGTACGAATTACTCTACTATCCTATCTTACATGTCATCCTTTAAACGGAAAAGATCTTCCTTTTCATTCATTGATTCTCCCGTTTTTCCAGTTATCCGGGAAATAGAAAGACAGAACAGGAGCCGGGCCTTTGACGGATTCTCGCTGTTGGAAAAAGAAGAATCGTCCGGCGGGAAGATTTTGCACACGTTACGACTGAATCAACTCCAGAGTAACGTGAGTATGCGTACGCTGTTGAGCAAGTTGACGTAAGTCTCCTGTCGAAGTTTATATGTTACTTTAGCCCTTTTACCCCCAGGGTATTTGGAAATTTCCAACCCTTAACCCCCAGGGGTTATTTTTTTTCAAGCCCATTTTGCAGTATATATTTTTAAAATTGCTCTAACTGCCTTAGTTTTTGTCATAGAGAGGTCTGGTTGGTCTCATTCTCTTGGGAAATACGACTGAATCAACTCCAGAGTAACGTGAGTATTCGTACGCTGTTTGGCAGGTTAACGTAAGTCTCCTGTCGAAGTTTTTTTTGTTACTTTAGCCCTTTTACCCCCAGGGTGTTTGGAAATTTCCAACCCTTAACCCCCAGGGGTTACTTTTTTTGAAGCCCATTTTGCAGTACAGTGAACCCTCGCTACTTCGCGGTTCGACAATCGCGGATTCACCACTTCGCGGGGTTTTCCCATAACCCATATATATACATATCGCGGATTTTCCGGAAAATTCGAAAATACCGCGAAATCTGAAGACAACCAAATACGATATTTTGTTACCTGTAATTCCATTAATACTGTAATTAGTAATATCTGCTCTTACTGATTGTTCATTGCATTACATATGATATATAATTCAGCACAGAAAGAAATAAAACACGAAAAGAGAATGTGATCATACGATAATTCAGTACGTAGTAAAATTAAATCGAACATGAAACGCAAATCAGATGCAGTCATACCATATTAGAATGGTGTGTACTGTAATGGATGTGCTTCTTTTCCATGAATCTTTTGTATGTATACGTACGTAGTACAGTACTGCATCCAATAATATTCTTTGTTGCAAAAATCACATTTCGAATACTGTAAGCGTACGAGAGAGAGAGAGAGAGAGAGAGAGAGAGAGAGAGAGAGAGAGAGAGAGAGCGTAAAATAGCGTACGTAAATTTTTATTATTATTGTTATTATTATTATTATTGTTGTTGTTGTTAATAAAATTATTATTGTTATTATTATTAATCATTATTATTATTATTATTACTGTACAGTATTATTATCATTATTTATTATTATTACGGTATTGTACTTAATCTACGTACGTTCAGTATGCGCGGGGGCATCTTCTATGAGTAACCAACGCACCATAGTACTGTAAGACGGGTTGTGATTGGTTCAAGCGCTGATAGATGACGAATCAAAACTCAAGTTTTGTTATCTAGCCTGTGATTGGTGTTTTGCCCGCATCTTCTACCCGCATCATCAAAGTTCTCGCGGGGCTGGATCGTTCACTTCCTCTTTCCGCGTATTGCTGAGTAGACGTTCTTAAGTTTGTGAAGTTTAATCTGTGCTGTGTGCGACTGTTTTAAGTTGAACTTTTTGTTGAACTTTCTGTTACACTGCCTCCCAAGCGTTCTGCTTCTAGTAAGGCTGGTAGTGAGCCTAAACGCCACCGAAGGATGATGACGATAGCTGAGAAGGTTACGCTTCTCGACATGTTAAAAGATGGTAGAAGTTACGCGGCCGCCGGCCGCCATTTTGGCATCAACGAATCCACCGTTCGCTACATCAAGAAGGACGAGGCGAACATTAGAAAGACTGCTGCAATCACCTTTAGCAGATCAGCGAAGCGAGTCGTTACAACGCGTAATAAAACGATCGTACGCATGGAAGGTGCTTTAGCTGTGCGGATTGCCGACTGCCGGAAGAAGAACATAGCGTTGGATACGAACACCATCCAAACAAAGGCTTTGAGCTTATATGAGAATTTTGCTGCAAAGGAACCTAAAGACGACGACGGCAACCATGCTGAAGATGATGATGATGCAGATGATCCTCAACCAGGGACATCCACTGATTCCCAGCCTCAGAAACGTTTTTCCGCAAGCAAAGGATGGTTCGCGAAGTTTCAGAAACGCTTCGCCCTGAAAAGCGTTTCCCTGCATGGGGAGTCTGCTTCCGCTGACACTGCCGCTGCTGAAACTTACGTGAACCAGACTTTCAAGAACATTATCGCTGAAGGTGGATACAAGCCGGAACAAGTGTTTAATATGGATGAAACCGGCTTGTTTTGGAAGAGAATGCCGTCGCGAACTTTCCTGTTCAAAGAGGAAGCCAAAGCCTCTGGCTTTAAGGCATTCAAGGATCGCGTTACCCTCGTGATGTGTGGCAATGCTGCTGGATTTTTGTTAAAGCCGGGGCTTATTTATAAGTCGAAAAATCCTCGCGCTTTGAAAAATAAAAATAAGAATCTCCTTCCCGTGTACTGGATGCATAATCAAAAAGCATGGATTACGAAGATGCTGACCTCCAACTGGTTCCACCAGTGTTTCATCCCGCAAGTCCATGAATATCTCTTAGAGAAGGGCTTGCCATTCAAGATCCTTCTCCTTATGGATAACGCTGGTGGACACGCAACTGACCTGTCGCGTGAGGGCGTTCAGGTTGAGTTCCTGCCACCCAACACCACGTCATTAATTCAACCGATGGACCAGGGGGTTATCAGGGCGTTCAAGGCCCTCTACACGAAGAATACCTTGGCGGACCTCGTTGCGTGTGTGGATGCTGCCCAAGATGACGAGGATGAAGATTTCAACTTGAAGGCGTACTGGCGGCAGTACACCATAGCCACGTGCCTGCAGAATATTCAAAAGGCACTTCAAGAGATGAAACCTGCAACCGTAAATGCGAGCTGGAAGAAGCTGTGGCCCGATATTGTTTACGACGACAAGGGATTTACTCCGTCGGAAATCCAACACTCTGCAATACGGAAATCTGTGCAGTTGGCTGCCATAATTGGAGGTGACGGGTTTGGCGACATGACGACTGAAGACGTCGACGAGTTGTTGGACTGCCATTCCCAGCCCCTAACTGACGCAGACCTCGAAGACCTGACGAAATCGGCAAGTGAGGAAGAGAGTGAGGGTACCCAGGAAGAGACCCAAGAAAATGTCGAAGAAACGGGCTTAACATTAGAACGGCTTGCCAAGTTCTGCAACCATATGAAGGAGGCGAAAGAAATGTTACAAGAGTGGGACGAGGATATGGTTCGCTCGATGCAATTCTCAAATAAGGTCGATGACATCATGACTCCCTACAGGATGCTCTTGGATCGAAAAAAGAAGCAGCGGCAACAACTTCCGATCACAATGTTCTTCCAGCCTCGCAAAAAAGAGCCAGTTCCTCCTGCTAGTACGCCTTCGGAAGAAATTGAAGAAGTTGAAGAGGTGTCCCAGGAAAAGACACCTCCGTCTGAAGAGACGTAAAATACTATCATTGACTGCACAGTAGAACACATCATCAGCTTCATCATCATCATTTCTACTGTGCAGCAAATTCATCGCCATCGTCATTCAAGTTTTTCTTGAACTTCTTTCGTGGTGAGTACAGTAACAATCTTTATTTTTTACTTTAACCTGTTTTATAGTTTAGTAATGTACGTACTGTATGCATTAAGTTAAAGGGAAGGTTTTAAAAGTCTACATGTTGTAACCTATCATATTTTTTTTGTTTAAAATTTACATTTACGTACGTAAAACAATCTCTCTCTCTCTCTCTCTCTCTCTCTCTCTCTCTCTCTCTCTCTCTCTCTCTCTCTCTCTCTCTCTCTCTCTCTCTCTCTCAAATTGTTTTCCTGCTTTGCTACGTACAAGTACTGTATAATTTATATTTGTAAGGTAACATATTTTGTAAATGCTTTTACTGTAAATACTGTATGTACTGTATCATTATTTATCACTATCATCATGCGCGTTAAATGCCTTGTTTGTTCTGAGCGTGGTTGTTTACTGAGCGTACACGCCGTCGTTTCAGGCGGCGTCATAAAGAAAAAGATTTCATTTGGAAGTCCTAAGAAAAATACGTAAACTAAAACATTGGTAATAAAAAAATCAACATACAGTACTGTATAATCAATATAATCGATGCAAAAACTAACCTATACGTACATATATGTGTACACTAAATGAGTTTGTTTCTTCATTATGATCAGAGATGAACGTAAACAAAACATTGGTTGCCATTTTTTATCGTGCTTTTTAGGTGTTTAGGAAACACATGATATAAAATCGCCTTTAATATTTGTGCCTGTTTTAGTTTAGGGTGCTGTAGTACATGCATTAAGTGTTCTGTACATTAAAGGGTGGTTTATTAACAGTACTACGTACAAGGGAAGGTTTTAAAAGTCCGAATATACATGTTAAATAAATAGGTAAATATGCTGTCACTACTTCGCGGATTTTCACCTATCGCGCCCGCGTCTGGAACCTATCTACCGCGATAAACGAGGGTTCACTGTATATATTTTTAAAATTGCTCTAACTGCCTTAATTTTCATCATAGAGAGGTCAGGTTGGTCTTATTCTTTTGGAAAATGCCTGAAGTTTCTCAAAAAATTATCAAAAATATGCAAAAATTATTTTAAATAGCAGTTTTTTGCAAGGACGTACCGGTACGTCCATGGGGGTAAAGGGATGAGTTTTGTGAAACGTACCAGTACGTCCTTTGGGGGTAAAAGGGTTAACATTATCATCTAATCTTGATATTTTATATTTATATTTTATAGTTTATTCTTTACTTTATTTCTTCATAGCATTGGGCTTGTTTGCCTGTTATGGTCCTTGGATGTGTAGTATTTTTCTTATACTGTACAACTATGGTTGCAGATTTGCTAGTGATGATAAAGATAATAATAAGAGTTTTGATTTTGAGTTATTATTTGCTAGGTTTTAATTATTTTGGTCTTAACGACCTGTTTAACTTTTATGTGACCCGGTAATTATCTTCGTAAAATATCAGTAGCTGTAGTTTGCGTTTACGGCAGCTTATCACTTTTGTATTTTGAGTCTTAGAGACTAATGATGATATTTTATAAGTAGAACTTTTCACTTCTTTACTTTGAGTCGTAGAGACTAATGATGATATTTTATAAGTACGACTTTTCACTTCTTTACTTTGAGTCGTAGAGACTAATGATGATATTTTATAAGTACGACTTTTCACTTCTTTACTTTGAGTCGTAGAGACTAATGATGATATTTTATAAGTACGACTTTTCACTTCTTTACTTTGAGTCGTAGAGACTAATGATGATATTTTATAAGTAGAACATTTCACTTGTAAACTAAAATGTTACTTTCAATTTCCATTTGACGATATATGTATTTTGATTATGTATACTCAGATATTCTCTATCTTCCATCGACTATCAATCCATCCCTTTCATGAAAATCCATTTTACATCAAGTGTCTCCCTTTGAGTTCTCTACCCTCCTCTGTCCTATAGTGGCTCTTCCCTAACTTTCATTAATTCTAGTTCTTCCATTTATCATCATAAAGAACAAGTACTGTTGCTTTAGTATCTAGTTTACTTTTTACAAATGTCCAGATTATTTCAATCAAGCTAAATGTCAAAATTTATTGCACAGTAATAAGCCCAGTGTTAATGTATGGATCAGATACTTGGTCTGTAAGTCGAAAACAGGAAGCAAAACTTGAGAGAAGACAGATGAGAATGCTGAGATGGTTTAAGGAATATCGCTGCTTGATAGACTGGAAAGTGATGAAATAGGAGGAATGGCAGGCGTAGTAAAGGTTACAGAGACGATTAGAGTGTCATGACTGAGATGGTATGGGCATGTGTTAAGGATGAATGGTGGGGAGGGAGTGAGAATGCTTGGGAGGAACCTGTTAAGAGGAGAAGATCAAGACGGAGGCAGAGAATTAGGTGACGAGATAAGGGGAAGGATGATATGGAGAGAAGAGGTTTAGTGGAAGAGGATGCTTTTGATAGAAGGCATTGGAGAGGACGCATTAGGTAACCAACATCTTAATGTAGGGATAACAGCGAGAAAAAAGAGACTCTCTCTGTCTCATAGGTCCTCGACAGTAAAGTTGTTAAAGAAGAGACTCTCTCTGTCTCATAGGTCATCGACAGTTAAGTTATTAATTTTCCATTCCAGCACGTTGTGACGGGCATCGACTGGAGCTGTACTGGATCCGTGGTTGTTGTCGCCTACGGCAGCAGGTTCCACGAAGATTGGTGCGACCACAAAGGAGTCGTTACCACGTGGAATATTAATCGGTTAGATTTTACTCTCTGTTTTACTCTTGTTAATTTATTGAAAATAATAGAATTTTGAAGGAAGGTATTAGACAACCATATTTTCATCTTGCAATGTTACATTCAGTAGATTAATCATAGATTTTACTCTCTGATTTATCGTTAATTTACTGAAAACTAGAAGGGTACTTAGTAGAGCGCATGCCTCCGCCGCGGCAGCTTATTTCACGACCTTTTGCTCGACTGTGACCTTGACCTTCCAAAATTTAATCATTTCCAGCTTTTTACATAACAGTTAATCCCTGCAAGTTTCGTTACTCTACAATTAAAATTGTGGGCAGGAAGTTGATCACAAACTAACACACACACAAACAGGGTAAAACATAACCTCCTTCCAACATTGTTGACTGAGGTAACAATAGAATTTTTAAGGGAAGGCCATTTTTTATCTTGCAATGTTACATTAAGTAGAAAGCCTTTATCACAACTCATGAAATGATAATTATAAACTTTAGTATTATTTTTACATCAGAATGGACTAATCATTCTGATAGAGTTGATTCTTTGTTCAGCAGGAAGCCTTCTGTTGGGAAATGAAGATAATTTTTATAAACTTTAGTTGTATTTTTGCTTTAGAAGAGAAAATGTTCTAATAGAGTTGAATTTCCAGGAGTGATTTTGACAGCAACCAGCCGGAAAAACTCATAGAAGTATCGTCGTGCGTTCTCTGCGTCGCGTTCCATCCGACGAATCCTGCCGTTTTTGCCGTTGGGACGTACAGTGGTACGTACTTTCGAGTATAGTTTTGTAAATAATCATTTAAATTATATTGAAAACATCCTTTGAAAATGGTAATATTCCAGACATAGAGTTGGAAACATCTCTTGCGAAATGCGTCAGATTAAAACATTCTCTGGAAATAGAACTTCAAATTTACCACGTCTTCCACTGTCTTGGGTTAGAGTTCTCGTTCGAGTATAGTTTCGTAAATGATGATTTAAATTGTATTGAAAACAAACTGTGAAAATGGTTATGTCCTAGACGTAGAGTTGGAAACATCTCTTGTAAAATGTGTTGGGTTAAAGCCTTCTCTGGAAATAGAACTTCAAATTTACCACGTCTTCCACTGTCTTGGGTCAGAGTTATCGTTCAAGTATAGTTTTGTAAATGATGATTTACAGTACAGTATATTGAAAACATCCTTTGAAAATGTTTATGTTCCAGACGTAGAGTTGAAAACATCTCTTGTAAAATGTGTTCGGTTAAAACCTTCTTTGGATATTGGTAGCACCAAGACTCTAATAATATAACTCCCCCAGCCTCCACAATTTTATATCGGGATTATTTTGCCTCTCCCAGAGATATTTAAGCGCACTACCTTCACGGTTGAACCACAATATCTAGAGACCTTCATCTCTAAGCCAAACAAACAAGCAGATCTTAAGCTATCATTTTTGCATCTATGTCTGGCCGCAGGGATTTTCTTTTTACCATTGCGGGCCACTTGACTCCAATTGGGAGGTTATAGATCTATTTATTTCTTTTGTATTACTGAGAGAGAGAGAGAGAGAGAGAGAGAGAGAGAGAGAGAGAGAGAGAGAGAGAGAGAGAGAGAGAGAGACTTCAAATTTCCCTTGTAAAGAGTTGGCCCTTGAACCATCCCAGGAAAAAGATGGAGTTGAAATAGTCCTTGAAAGAATAAAATCCTTTAAATTGAATTCCCCGCTAACCACCCTTCCTTATCTTAAGCTTAAGGACAAAGTGGCTATTTTGTGAAAGGCAGGTGAACTGAGCATCCCTCTAGTGCCAATTGTATTAATAACCACTTTTTTAACTACTAAAAGGTTATTCCAATGCCCCACACAGTCATATATATTTTAAATGACTCTAATTATTATTACTAGCTAAGCTGCATCTCTGGTTGGAAAAGCAGGATGCTCTAAGCTCAAGGACTCCAACAGGGAAAAATAGCCCAGTAAGCAAAGGAAATAAGGAAATAAATAAACTACAAGAGAAGTAATTAACAATTAAAGTAAAATGTTTCAAGAACAGTAACAATATTAAAGTAAATCTTTCATATAAAGTTTGTATCATCATCATCATCATCTCCTACGACTATTGATGCTAAGTGCCTTGGTTAGATATCATCAGTTGTCTCTATCTTGTGCTTTTAATTCAATACTTCTCTATTCATCATCATTCACTTCGAGCTTCTTAGTCCTCAGCTATGTAGGCCTGGGTCCTCCAACTCTTCTAGTACCTTGTGGAGCCCAGTTGAAAGGTTGGTGAACTAATCTCTCTTGGGAAGTGCGAAGAGCATGCCCAAACCATCTCCATCTATCCCTCACCATGATCTCATCTCATTTGTATACCTCAGAAAAATACTAATTTTTCAATATTAAACTTACCCGATAATCATGTAGCTGTCAACTCCGTTGCCCGACAGAATTCTATGGAGGGATACGCCAGCTATCACAATACTAGAAGGGGGTGTACTTACCAGCGCCACCTGTGGCCAGGTACTCAAGTACTTCTTGTTGACACCTCCTCAATTATTCCTCTGTCGTGCTTCCGGCAAGACGTTCTGGGATACGCTTATGATCTTCGAGTTTGTTCACGGCTAATTGGTGAAGTATTCTCTCAGATTTCGGCTGTCGCATTACTGAAAACCTTCTTATATTAGCTAGATAGCTTTTATATAGTCCTGATTAACGGTTAACGATCTTTTGCTTGATTTTGGAAACCCCTTTGGCTAACTCTTTGGATTCAAGATGTCTGACATTTCGCAAGCCCCCTCCCATAGACGATGTAGGTCTTGCAATAGGCGTATTCCGAAGGCCTCGGTAGATCCTCACACCGCTTGTTCTGACTGTAGGGACAGGCCCTGTCAGTTAGAAAATCGATGTGAGGAATGCGCCGGACTTTCGGAACTGGAATTTGTCCGTCTTTTAAAATATTCATCTAAGTTAGAGAGAGGTAGAGTTAGGAGGAGTTCTTCTCACTCTTCAATGTTTTCCTCACCTCATGATCCCCTACCTTTTCCTACCCCTGTAGTGGCTACCCCCGAACCTACTGTTTGCCCTCCGCCTGATATGTCTGTTGTTTTGCGTGCTATTCAGGACTTAGGCGATAAAGTAGAGTCAGTGGTAAGTGACCATAAGTTTCTGATGGCCGAAGTTAAGGAACTTAAGGTCAAGAGTGCAGTGGGTGGAGTTAGTGCCAGTGCTGTGACGAGTGCTAGTGTCAGTGCAGTGCCAAGTGCTAGTGTCAGTGCCAGTGTGGTGCGTGAGGATTCTTTTGTGCGAGCCAGTCGTCCTCCCAGTCCGGGACCTCTTGCAAGCTCCCATGCCCAGGGGAGAAGCAATGTCGAAGGGCATAAGGGTTCGGCAGGCCTTGTTAGGCGCACAGAAGTTTCCTCGGTGGTTGCGGGCGTGTCTTCCAAAGACCGTCACTCCCACCCGCAGACGATTGAGCCCGTCTTTTTCTCGTCCGCTGATCATCTGTCAGGGAAGAAACGTTGGTCTCAGGTCTCGAGACCACTTAAACGCAGAGTCCAGTCCGCGAGTGCTCAGCCAGGTTGCAGTCATTGGCTCAGCTCTGACTCGCCGCAGTCATCTGTCGACTGCACTCCGCCCAAGAGGAGTAAGGTTCTGCCACAACAGAGCTCGACTGTCGACCCTAAGTGGACTCTACTTCAGTCCATGCAAGCACAGCTTTCGGACTTGATGCGTGAGTGTCGGGCTGAGAGTGTTGCTCCTCCGCCTCCGCCTACACTCCCTCCGCCTGCGCTCGCTCCGCCTGCGCTCGCTCCGCCTGCGCTCGCTCCGCCTGCGCTTGCTCCGCCTGATCGCAGTACCACCTGCCAGGCGTACGATGTTGAGCCACGGTCTGAGTTTGCTGTTCCCAGTGGTGTTCAGCCTCCGCCTTCTTTAAGGCAACCTTTGCTATGGGATCAGGAGGATTATACCTCTCTTCCTCCGCCTCCCTTTGCTGCTCCACCAGTGGTGCAACTCTTGGCTGAGGTACAACAACCTCTCCCGTCCATGAGTCAGTCTCCTCAGCTCTCGCTGCAGCGAGCTCAACCATCCACAAGGCAAGCTCCACTACACCTTGGCCTTGCGCCTCAGGAGCCTCAGCTTGCGAGACATTTACCTTGTTCTGCGCAGCCTCAACCTCATCACGCTCCGCTCACACCACAGGAACAGGAACTTGCTACTCCGCTTCCACCAACCGCTCAGCAAGCGCAATCCTTGGGTTCAACCGCTCATGCTAGGAGTCAGCCTCCTCCACCCATGCGCCTTCCTTCTGCTTCGTCTGCTAATCAGCCTTTGCAGTCTGAGCCTCAGGTTCTCCCTCAACAGTTACTTGTAGAGGAAACCACTACTATTGTTCCTACTCGTTCTGACTCTGCTGTTCAGCATTCTTGTCCGATACCTTCGCTACACTCTGGTGATGAGGCGTCTGATGATGAGGAGGCACACCTGGATCCCTCATCAGACTTGGATGAATCCAAGCCTTCTCCACAGTCTATTGACTTTCGTAAGGTCTTGGTTCTGCTTAGGGAGGTTTACCCAGACCACTTTGTCTCTGCTATTCCCCGCTCTCCGCCATCTGAGTTTTCGCTGGGCATACAACAAGCTAAGTCCTCCTATACTAAGCTAGTCCTAGCAAGGTCCTCTAAGAGAGCATTAAGGATCTTAGGGGAGTGGCTGCAGTCTAAGCAACACCTAGGCAAGACTTCTTTCATGTTCCCGCCGACCAAGCTCACTTCGAAAGCGAGCGTTTGGTATGCCACAGGAGAAGCACCAGGCTTGGGAGTACCTGCCTCTGCCCAGGCTGACTTCTCAAGTCTGGTGGACTCGCCTCGGAGAACTGCAATGAGGCGCTCTAAGGTTTGCTGGACCTTCTCAGACCTTGATCACTTACTGAAAGGACTGTTTAGAGCATTTGAGATGTTCAACTTTCTTGACTGGTGCCTGGGGGCCCTCAGCAAGAAGACCTCTCCTGCGGACAAGGATTCTGCCATGCTATTAATGTCCTGCATGGATAAGGCCATTAGGGATGGATCTGGTGAGCTTGCGTCGATGTTTGTATCAGGGGTTTTGAAGAAAAGGGAACAGCTGTGTACCTTCCTTTCCTCCAGCATTACACCTTGCCAAAGGTCACAACTCCTTTTTGCTCCGCTCTCGAAGTTCCTCTTCCCTGAAGAGCTGGTTAAGGACTTGTCTGCTGCCCTGATACAAAAGGACACACACGATCTTGTAGCCTCATCGGCTCGTAAGTCTAAGGTTACTACCTCAGTCCCCAAGACTTATCGCTCACCAGTGGCTGATACCCCTGCTACGAGGTTCATACCGCCCTTTCGTGGTAGAGCCCCCAGCCGAGGAAGCTCCCGTCCAGACTCTTTCAGGAGCAAGTCCAGGAAAGGCTCCAGGACATCTAAAGGTAAACACTGACTCTCCGCATCTCCAGACAGCAGTAGGAGCCAGGCTCAAGATCTTCTGGCGAGCCTGGGAGAAGAGAGGTGCAGACGCCCAGTCTGTCAGTTGGCTGAGGAACGGTTACAGGATTCCATTCTGCCTCAAACCACCTCTGACCACATCACCCATCAACCTCTCTCCCAACTACAAAGAAGAGGACAAGAGGCTAGCATTGCACCAGGAGGTGTCGCTACTTGTGCAGAAGAAGGCAGTGGTTATAGTCCGGGACCATCAATCCCCGGGCTTCTACAACCGTCTCTTTCTTGTGGCCAAGAAGACAGGAGGTTGGAGACCGGTGCTGGACGTCAGCGCGCTCAACGCGTATGTCACCAAGCAGACGTTCACGATGGAGACGACGAAGTCGGTCTTAGCAGCGGTCAGGCAGGAGGACTGGATGGTCTCGTTGGACTTGAAAGATGCCTACTTTCACGTTCCTATTCATCCAGACTCCCAACCTTTCCTGAGATTCGTTTTCGGAAAGGTTGTCTACCAATTCCAAGCCCTGTGTTTTGGCCTAAGCACAGCTCCTATGGTCTTTACTCATCTGATGAGGAATATAGCAAAATTCCTACACTTATCGGACATCAGAGCCTCCCTCTACTTGGACGACTGGCTGTTGAGAGCCTCCACGAGTCGTCGCTGTCTGGAGAATCTCAATTGGACTTTAGACTTAATCAGAGAACTGGGTCTATTAGTCAACCTAGAAAAGTCTCAACTCATTCCCTCCCAATCCATTGTGTACCTGGGAATGGAGATTCGGAGTCAGGATTTTCGGGCTTTTCCTTCGGCCCCCAGGATAAGCCAAGCCCTAGAGTGCATCATGAGCATGCTGAAGAGGAGCAGTTGCTCGGTGAGACAGTGGATGAGTCTCACAGGGACCCTTTCATCACTGGCCCTGTTCGTCGAGCTAGGGAGACTCCACCTCCGCCCTCTTCAATTCCATCTTGCAGCTCATTGGGACAAGGGTTCGACTCTCGAAGCAGTCTCTATCCCAATCACCCAAGAGATGAAGACCACTCTCCTGTGGTGGAAGCACAACCTCCTTCTCAGGGAGGGTCTATCGTTGGCTATTCAGACCCCCAATCTTCATCTCTTCTCAGATGCATCGGACTCGGGCTGGGGTGCGACCTTGAACGGACGGGAATGCTCGGGAACGTGGAACGAAGAACAGGGATTACTCCACATCAACTGCAAGGAGCTACTAGCAGTTCATTTAGCCCTGTTGCACTTCAAGTCCCTCCTGCTAGGCAAAGTGGTGGAGGTGAACTCAGACAATACCACAGCCTTGGCTTACATCTCCAAGCAAGGAGGGACCCATTCGAGGAGCCTATACGAGATCGCAAGGGACCTCCTCATTTGGTCAAGAGGTCTAAACCTCACTCTGGTCACGAGGTTCATTCAGGGCGATATGAACGTCTCAGCAGATCGCCTAAGCAGAAGGAATCAGGTCATTCCCACGGAATGGACCCTCCACAAGAGTGTGTGCAACAGACTTTGGACCTTGTGGGGTCAACCTACCATAGATCTGTTTGCCACCTCCATAACCAAGAGACTTCCGCTGTACTGTTCCCCTGTTCCAGACCCTGCAGCAGTTCATGTGGATGCTTTTCTACTGAACTGGTCCCATCTCGACCTGTACGCATTCCCACCGTTCAAGATAATAAACAAAGTTCTGCAGAAATTCCTCTCGCACGAAGGGACACGGCTGACGCTGGTTGCTCCCCTTTGGCCTGCAAGAGAATGGTTCACAGAGGTACTTCAATGGCTAGTCGACATCCCCAGGACTCTACCTCTAAGAGTGGACCTTCTACGTCAACCACACGTAGACAGGTTGCACCCAAACCTCCACGCTCTTCGGCTGACTGCCTTCAGACTGTCGAAAGATTCGCTAGAGCTAGAGGCTTTTCGAAGGAGGCAGCCAGTGCGATTGCCAGAGCGAGAAGGATTTCCACTCGTAGAGTCTACCAGTCTAAGTGGGAGGTCTTCCGAAGCTGGTGTAGAGCCAATTCAATATCCTCTACCAATAACTCTGTGACCCAAATAGCTGACTTCCTTCTACATCTTAGGAATGAGAGATCCCTTTCAGCCCCTACGATTAAAGGATATAGGAGTATGTTGGCTTCAGTTCTCCGCCACAGAGGTTTGGACCTTTCTTCCAACAAGGACCTTCAAGACATTCTTAAGTCTTTTGAGACATCTAAAGAGCGTCGTCTATCCACTCCAGGCTGGAACCTAGACGTAGTCTTAAGGTTCCTTATGTCTCCTAGGTTCGAACCTCTCCAGTCAGCTTCCTTCAAGGACCTTACCCTCAAGACTCTCTTTCTCGTCTGCCTTGCAACAGCTAAGAGAGTCAGTGAGGTTCATGCCTTCAGCAAGAACATTGGTTTCATGACCGAATCTGCAACATGTTCTTTTCAGCTTGGTTTCCTAGCAAAGAACGAACTTCCTTCACGTCCTTGGCCTAGATCGTTTGAAATACCTAGCCTCTCCAACATGGTAGGTAACGAACTAGAGAGAGTTCTTTGCCCTGTCAGAGCTCTCAAATTTTATCTTAAGAGGTCTAAACCTCTTCGAGGACAGTCAGAAGCCTTATGGTGTGCCATCAAGAAACCTTCGAGGCCCATGTCAAAGAATGGGGTTTCATATTATATAAGGCTTCTGATTAGAGAAGCCCACTCTCACTTAAAGGAGGAAGACCTTGCATTGCTGAAGGTAAGGACCCACGAAGTAAGAGCCGTAGCTACTTCGATGGCCTTTAATAAAAACCGTTCTCTGCAGAGCATAATGGATGCAACCTATTGGAGGAGCAAGTCAGTGTTTGCATCATTTTATCTGAAAGATGTCCAGTCTCTTTACGAGAACTGCTACACCCTGGGACCATTCGTAGCAGCGAGTGCAGTAGTAGGTGAGGGCTCAGCCACTACATTCCCTTAATCCCATAACCTTTTTTAACCTTTCTCTTGAATGCTTTTATTGTTGTTTTTATGGTTGTTACGGTAGGCTAAGAAGCCTTCCGCATCCTTTTGATTTGGCGGGTGGTCTATTCATTCTTGAGAAGCGCCTGGGTTAGAGGTTTTGTAGAGGTCCTTTAGTAGGGGTTGCAACCCCATATACTTTGGCACCTTTGGGTTGATTCAGCCTCCAAGAGGAACGCTGCGCTCAGTAAGGAAGACGAACTTAAAAAAGAGGCAGAGTAACAGTTCAATTCGACTTCCTTACCAGGTACTTATTATTTCATTGTTATTTGAGATAACTGTTATATGAAATATGGGATACTTAGCTATCCTTTAATCTTGTACACTGGTTTTCACCCACCCCCCTGGGTGTGAATCAGCTACATGATTATCGGGTAAGTTTAATATTGAAAAATGTTATTTTTATTAGTAAAATAAATTTTTGAATATACTTACCCGATAATCATGATTTAATCGACCCTCCCTTCCTCCCCAGAGAGAACCAGTGGACCGAGGAATAATTGAGGAGGTGTCAACAAGAAGTACTTGAGTACCTGGCCACAGGTGGCGCTGGTAAGTACACCCCCTTCTAGTATTGTGATAGCTGGCGTATCCCTCCATAGAATTCTGTCGGGCAACGGAGTTGACAGCTACATGATTATCGGGTAAGTATATTCAAAAATTTATTTTACTAATAAAAATAACATTTTAAAAATGTTTATATTTTACCCGCTTTCTTTGACAGGAGAATTGCTGATATTCGATCTATCCCATTCCGAGTCCGTGTCGCCCGTCGTGGTGGGCGACTGCCGCGGCTGCGTGACCGCCCTGTCGTGGATTGCCTCCGGCGGAGCGTATCCCAAGACCCCCAATTCGGTTGCTGCTTCCACAAGCACTGGTTTTATTCTTTTATTTGAATTAAACTTATTGAAATCATCTTTGAAATTGAAGTCTGGGTAAGAATGTGTTTTTTGCTTTTATAGAAATTATGATGAAGAGAAATTATTATTGAGTATTTCGATAAATGAAGTTTATTGTTGTATAAAATTAGCATGTACTTTAGGTGTATACTGTATTCCCATAATACATTAGATAGATAAAGAGAAATTAGTATCGGGTGTCTCGATAAATGAAATTTATTGTTGTATTAATTTTGCATGTACTTTAGTTGTTTACTGTATTCCCATAATACATTTGATAGATGAAGAGAAATTAGTATGGGTTGTCTCGATAAATGAAATGTATTGTTGTATAAATTTTGCATGTACTTTAGGTGTATACTGTATTCCCATAATACATTTGATAGATGAAGAGAAATTACTATTGAGTGTCTCGAGAAATTAAATGTATTGTTGTATAAGTTTTGCATGTACTTTAGGTGTATGCTGTATTCCCATAATACATTTAAGGCTAAAACAATAGAAATGAAGTACAAACACTTAGGTAATACTTTGTTTAAATAATTAACTAAACTGAATTAGAAGACACCGTGCATGATTAAATGGAAAGGAGAGATCTCTTCGTTGTTAGACCCTAAGTAAGGATGAACTATCCTGTAAACATTTATGATTATAACGATTTCTTAGTAATTATAAGATCTGAAATATAATACTCTATTGTATGGTATCTTATTTCAGCAATCAGGAATTGGTTTCGAATAAACAAAATATGTTTAGAATAGACCTATTTCTGATATCTGATTAGCCAGGTTTTTCTGGAGAATCGGTTGCCAAAGGATTGTACTTTTAGTTTATTTTTATGTAGTAGTTTAAACAATATATAAAGCTGGATTTACGCTGCCGAACTGTTCATCGAACCGGGTTCGAAGAGGTTGAGTCAGTCACAAATGCATAAGGTTTGTGGGCAATGAAGCCCTGCCCACAAAAGTCAGGCTAGAACGGACTTTCTTTGAACTGTTCGACAAAAGTTTTTGACAACGAAATACCCCATCGCATGTTCGAACATCACTACAGACACTTGTGGTTCGACGAACCGTTCTACCGTGTGAACCCTGCTTTATATTGAATGGCTGATGCCTAAGTGTCAAGATTGCAGGGATATTTAGAAGCCATTGATTAAGGCCATAGAGTTACCTGCTAAACGTTTGTTGGAGTTTCACGAATTATTTATTTTTAAAATGAAAAATAGAAACGGAACAACATGAACTTAAAGAAGCTTGAACGACAGGGTATAAAAGCAATGCTGGTTTTGTCAGCATAAGCCACTGGGAAAGGTATTTGTAAGATTTCATACATTTTGCAATGCACTAAATGGCACATTGTTCTTTGGATAGTCTATTCTTTGACTCCTGACAGTTGTATTGCTTTTCTACTTTTTATTTTATAATTATGTCTTTGGTTTCTTCCTACCTCGTTGATCAATATCGTTGTATTTTGGTTGAATCACGTTAATAATCTTTAGTTGAATGACACAGGAATAATAATTACTTTGGCTGAATGACACAGGAATTATCTTTACTTTGGTTGAATGACGCTTGAATAATCTTTGCTTAGGCTGAATGAGACATGAATTATCTTTACTTTAGTTGAATGACGCTTGAATAATCTTTGCTTAGGCTGAATGAGACAGGAATTATCTTTACTTTGGTTGAATGAGACAGGAATCATCTTTACTTTGGTTGAATGAGACGAATAATCTTATGGTTGAATGAGACAGGAATAATCTTTACTTTGGTTGAATGACACAGGAATTATCTTTACTTTGGTTGAATGACACAGGAATCATCTTTACTTTGGTTGAATGAGACAGGAATAATCTTTACTTTGGTTGAATGAGACGGGAATTATCTTTACTTTAGTTGAATGAGACGGGAATAATCTTTACTTTGGTTGAATGAGACAGGAATAATCTTTACTTTGGTTGAATGAGACGGGAATTATCTTTACTTTAGTTGAATGAGACGGGAATAATCTTTACTTTGGTTGAATGAGACAGGAATAATCTTTACTTTAGTTGAATGAGACGGGAATAATCTTTACTTTGGTTGAATGAGACAGGAATAATCTTTACTTTGGTTGAATGAGACGGGAATTATCTTTACTTTAGTTGAATGAGACAGGAATAATCTTTACTTTGGTTGAATGAGACAGGAATATTCTTTATTTTGGTTGAATGAGACAGGACTAATCTTTACTTTGGTTGAATGAGACAGAAATAATCTTTACTTTGGTTGAATGAGACGGGAATTATCTTTACTTTAGTTGAATGAGACAGGAATAATCTTTACTTTGGTTGAATGAGACGGGAATAATCTTTACTTTGGTTGAATGAGACAGGACTAATCTTTACTTTGGTTGAATGAGACAGGACTAATCTTTACTTTGGTTGAATGAGACAGGAATAATCTTTACTTTGGTTGAATGAGATGGGAATTATCTTTACTTTGGTTGAATGAGACAGGAATAATCTTTACTTTGGTTGAATGAGACAGGAATAATCTTTACTTTGGTTGAATGAGACGGGAATAATCTTTACTTTAGTTGAATGAGACAGGAATAATCTTTACTTTGGTTGAATGAGACGGGAATTATCTTTACTTTAGTGGAATGAGACAGGAATAATCTTTACTTTGGTTGAATGAGACGGGAATAATCTTTACTTTGGTTGAATGAGACGGGAATAATCTTTACTTTGGTTGAATGAGACAGGACTAATCTTTACTTTGGTTGAATGAGACAGGACTAATCTTTACTTTGGTTGAATGAGACAGGAATAATCTTTACTTTGGTTGAATGAGACGGGAATTATCTTTACTTTGGTTGAATGAGACAGGAATAATCTTTACTTTGGTTGAATGAGACAGGAATAATCTTTACTTTGGTTGAATGAGACGGGAATAATCTTTACTTTAGTTGAATGAGACAGGAATAATCTTTACTTTGGTTGAATGAGACGGGAATTATCTTTACTTTAGTGGAATGAGACAGGAATAATCTTTACTTTGGTTGAATGAGACGGGAATAATCTTTACTTTGGTTGAATGAGACAGGACTAATCTTTACTTTGGTTGAATGAGACAGGACTAATCTTTACTTTGGTTGAATGAGACAGGAATAATCTTTACTTTGGTTGAATGAGACGGGAATTATCTTTACTTTGGTTGAATGAGACAGGAATAATCTTTACTTTGGTTGAATGAGACAGGAATAATCTTTACTTTGGTTGAATGAGACGGGAATAATCTTTACTTTAGTTGAATGAGACAGGAATAATCTTTACTTTGGTTGAATGAGACGGGAATTATCTTTACTTTAGTTGAATGAGACAGGAATAATCTTTACTTTGGTTGAATGAGACGGGAATTATCTTTACTTTAGTGGAATGAGACAGGAATAATCTTTACTTTGGTTGAATGAGACAGGAATAATCTTTACTTTGGTTGAATGAGACGGGAATTATCTTTACTTTAGTGGAATGAGACAGGAATAATCTTTACTTTGGTTGAATGAGACGGGAATAATCTTTACTTTGGTTGAATGAGACAGGAATTATCTTTACTTTGGTTGAATGAGACAGGAATTATCTTTACTTTGGTTGAATGAGACAGGAATAATCTTTACTTTGGTTGAATGAGACGGGAATAATCTTTACTTTAGTTGAATGAGACAGGAATAATCTTTACTTTGGTTGAATGAGACGGGAATTATCTTTACTTTAGTGGAATGAGACAGGAATAATCTTTACTTTGGTTGAATGAGACGGGAATAATCTTTACTTTGGTTGAATGAGACAGGAATAATCTTTACTTTGGTTGAATGAGACAGGAATAATCTTTACTTTGGTTGAATGAGACGGGAATAATCTTTACTTTAGTTGAATGAGACAGGAATAATCTTTACTTTGGTTGAATGAGACGGGAATTATCTTTACTTTAGTGGAATGAGACAGGAATAATCTTTACTTTGGTTGAATGAGACGGGAATAATCTTTACTTTGGTTGAATGAGACAGGACTAATCTTTACTTTGGTTGAATGAGACAGGACTAATCTTTACTTTGGTTGAATGAGACAGGAATAATCTTTACTTTGGTTGAATGAGACGGGAATTATCTTTACTTTAGTTGAATGAGACAGGAATAATCTTTACTTTGGTTGAATGAGACGGGAATAATCTTTACTTTGGTTGAATGAGACAGGACTAATCTTTACTTTGGTTGAATGAGACAGGAATAATCTTTACTTTGGTTGAATGAGACAGGACTAATCTTTACTTTGGTTGAATGAGACAGGACTAATCTTTACTTTGGTTGAATGAGACAGGAATAATCTTTACTTTGGTTGAATGAGACGGGAATTATCTTTACTTTAGTTGAATGAGACAGGAATAATCTTTACTTTGGTTGAATGAGACAGGAATCATCTTTACTTTGGTTGAATGAGACGAATAATCTTATGGTTGAATGAGACAGGAATAATCTTTACTTTGGTTGAATGAGACAGGAATATTCTTTATTTTGGTTGAATGAGACAGGACTAATCTTTACTTTGGTTGAATGAGACAGGACTAATCTTTACTTTGGTTGAATGAGACAGGAATAATCTTTACTTTGGTTGAATGAGACGGGAATTATCTTTACTTTGGTTGAATGAGACAGGAATAATCTTTACTTTGGTTGAATGAGACAGGAATAATCTTTACTTTGGTTGAATGAGACGGGAATAATCTTTACTTTGGTTGAATGAGACGGGAATTATCTTTACTTTAGTTGAATGAGACAGGAATAATCTTTACTTTGGTTGAATGAGACGGGAATTATCTTTACTTTAGTTGAATGAGACAGGAATAATCTTTACTTTGGTTGAATGAGACAGGAATCATCTTTACTTTGGTTGAATGAGACGAATAATCTTATGGTTGAATGAGACAGGAATAATCTTTACTTTGGTTGAATGAGACAGGACTAATCTTTACTTTGGTTGAATGAGACAGGAATAATCTTTACTTTGGTTGAATGAGACAGGACTAATCTTTACTTTGGTTGAATGAGACAGGACTAATCTTTACTTTGGTTGAATGAGACAGGAATAATCTTTACTTTGGTTGAATGAGACGGGAATTATCTTTACTTTAGTTGAATGAGACGGGAATAATCTTTACTTTGGTTGAATGAGACAGGAATAATCTTTACTTTAGTTGAATGAGACAGGAATAATCTTTACTTTAGTTGAATGAGACAGGAATAATCTTTACTTTGGTTGAATGAGACAGGAATCATCTTTACTTTGGTTGAATGAGACGAATAATCTTATGGTTGAATGAGACAGGAATAATCTTTACTTTGGTTGAATGACACAGGAATTATCTTTACTTTGGTTGAATGACACAGGAATCATCTTTACTTTGGTTGAATGAGACAGGAATAATCTTTACTTTGGTTGAATGAGACGGGAATTATCTTTACTTTAGTTGAATGAGACAGGAATAATCTTTACTTTGGTTGAATGAGACAGGAATCATCTTTACTTTGGTTGAATGAGACGAATAATCTTATGGTTGAATGAGACAGGAATAATCTTTACTTTGGTTGAATGAGACAGGAATATTCTTTATTTTGGTTGAATGAGACAGGACTAATCTTTACTTTGGTTGAATGAGACAGGACTAATCTTTACTTTGGTTGAATGAGACAGGAATAATCTTTACTTTGGTTGAATGAGACGGGAATTATCTTTACTTTGGTTGAATGAGACAGGAATAATCTTTACTTTGGTTGAATGAGACAGGAATAATCTTTACTTTGGTTGAATGAGACGGGAATAATCTTTACTTTAGTTGAATGAGACAGGAATAATCTTTACTTTGGTTGAATGAGACGGGAATTATCTTTACTTTAGTTGAATGAGACGGGAATAATCTTTACTTTGGTTGAATGAGACAGGAATAATCTTTACTTTAGTTGAATGAGACAGGAATAATCTTTACTTTAGTTGAATGAGACAGGAATAATCTTTACTTTGGTTGAATGAGACAGGAATCATCTTTACTTTGGTTGAATGAGACGAATAATCTTATGGTTGAATGAGACAGGAATAATCTTTACTTTGGTTGAATGACACAGGAATTATCTTTACTTTGGTTGAATGAGACAGGAATAATCTTTACTTTGGTTGAATGAGACGGGAATAATCTTTACTTTAGTTGAATGAGACAGGAATAATCTTTACTTTGGTTGAATGAGACGGGAATTATCTTTACTTTAGTGGAATGAGACAGGAATAATCTTTACTTTGGTTGAATGAGACGGGAATTATCTTTACTTTAGTGGAATGAGACAGGAATAATCTTTACTTTGGTTGAATGAGACAGGAATAATCTTTACTTTGGTTGAATGAGACGGGAATTATCTTTACTTTGGTTGAATGAGACAGGACTAATCTTTACTTTGGTTGAATGAGACAGGAATAATCTTTACTTTGGTTGAATGAGACGGGAATTATCTTTACTTTAGTGGAATGAGACAGGAATAATCTTTACTTTGGTTGAATGAGACGGGAATAATCTTTACTTTGGTTGAATGAGACAGGAATAATCTTTACTTTGGTTGAATGAGACAGGAATAATCTTTACTTTGGTTGAATGAGACGGGAATAATCTTTACTTTAGTTGAATGAGACAGGAATAATCTTTACTTTGGTTGAATGAGACGGGAATTATCTTTACTTTAGTGGAATGAGACAGGAATAATCTTTACTTTGGTTGAATGAGACGGGAATAATCTTTACTTTGGTTGAATGAGACAGGACTAATCTTTACTTTGGTTGAATGAGACAGGAATAATCTTTACTTTGGTTGAATGAGACAGGACTAATCTTTACTTTGGTTGAATGAGACAGGACTAATCTTTACTTTGGTTGAATGAGACAGGAATAATCTTTACTTTGGTTGAATGAGACGGGAATTATCTTTACTTTAGTTGAATGAGACAGGAATAATCTTTACTTTGGTTGAATGAGACGGGAATTATCTTTACTTTAGTTGAATGAGACGGGAATAATCTTTACTTTGGTTGAATGAGACAGGAATAATCTTTACTTTAGTTGAATGAGACAGGAATAATCTTTACTTTAGTTGAATGAGACAGGAATAATCTTTACTTTGGTTGAATGAGACAGGAATCATCTTTACTTTGGTTGAATGAGACGAATAATCTTATGGTTGAATGAGACAGGAATAATCTTTACTTTGGTTGAATGACACAGGAATTATCTTTACTTTGGTTGAATGACACAGGAATCATCTTTACTTTGGTTGAATGAGACAGGAATAATCTTTACTTTGGTTGAATGAGACGGGAATTATCTTTACTTTAGTTGAATGAGACAGGAATAATCTTTACTTTGGTTGAATGAGACAGGAATCATCTTTACTTTGGTTGAATGAGACGAATAATCTTATGGTTGAATGAGACAGGAATAATCTTTACTTTGGTTGAATGACACAGGAATTATCTTTACTTTGGTTGAATGACACAGGAATAATCTTTACTTTGGTTGAATGAGACAGGAATAATCTTTACTTTAGTTGAATGAGACAGGAATAATCTTTACTTTAGTTGAATGAGACAGGAATAATCTTTACTTTGGTTGAATGAGACAGGAATCATCTTTACTTTGGTTGAATGAGACGAATAATCTTATGGTTGAATGAGACGGGAATAATCTTTACTTTGGTTGAATGAGACAGGACTAATCTTTACTTTGGTTGAATGAGACAGGACTAATCTTTACTTTGGTTGAATGAGACAGGACTAATCTTTACTTTGGTTGAATGAGACAGGACTAATCTTTACTTTGGTTGAATGAGACAGGAATAATCTTTACTTTGGTTGAATGAGACGGGAATTATCTTTACTTTAGTTGAATGAGACAGGAATAATCTTTACTTTGGTTGAATGAGACGGGAATAATCTTTACTTTGGTTGAATGAGACAGGAATAATCTTTACTTTGGTTGAATGAGACGGGAATAATCTTTACTTTGGTTGAATGAGACAGGACTAATCTTTACTTTGGTTGAATGAGACAGGACTAATCTTTACTTTGGTTGAATGAGACAGGAATAATCTTTACTTTGGTTGAATGAGACGGGAATTATCTTTACTTTAGTTGAATGAGACAGGAATAATCTTTACTTTGGTTGAATGAGACGGGAATAATCTTTACTTTGGTTGAATGAGACAGGACTAATCTTTACTTTGGTTGAATGAGACAGGAATAATCTTTACTTTGGTTGAATGAGACAGGACTAATCTTTACTTTGGTTGAATGAGACAGGAATAATCTTTACTTTGGTTGAATGAGACAGGAATAATCTTTACTTTGGTTGAATGAGACGGGAATTATCTTTACTTTAGTTGAATGAGACGGGAATAATCTTTACTTTGGTTGAATGAGACAGGAATAATCTTTACTTTAGTTGAATGAGACGGGAATAATCTTTACTTTGGTTGAATGAGACAGGAATAATCTTTACTTTGGTTGAATGAGACAGGAATAATCTTTACTTTGGTTGAATGAGACAGGAATAATCTTTACTTTGGTTGAATGAGACAGGAATAATCTTTACTTTGGTTGAATGAGACAGGAATAATCTTTACTTTGGTTGAATGAGACAGGAATAATCTTTACTTTGGTTGAATGAGACAGGAATAATCTTTACTTTGGTTGAATGAGACAGGAATATTCTTTATTTTGGTTGAATGACACAGGAATAATCTTTACTTTGGTTGAATGAGACAGAAATAATCTTTACTTTGGTTGAATGAGACAGGAATAATCTTTACTTTGGTTGAATGAGACAGGAATATTCTTTATTTTGGTTGAATGACACAGGAATAATCTTTACTTTGGTTGAATGAGACAGGAATATTCTTTATTTTGGTTGAATGACACAGGAATAATCTTTACTTTGGTTGAATGAGACAGGAATAATCTTTACTTTGGTTGAAGGACACAGGAATAATCTTTACTTTGGTTGAATGACAAATGAATAATCTTTACTGTAGTTGAAAGACACATGAATAATGTTTACTTTGGCTGAATGAGACATGAATAATGTTTACTTTGGTTGAATGAGACAGGAATTATCTTTAGTCTGGCTGAATGTCACAGGAATAATCTTCTATGGAAAATAAGTTTGAAAGTGAAGTGATTCATGACAAATGAATCATCTTGTACTTTGGCTGAATGACACAAGAATAATCTTTACTTTGGTTGAATGACAAATGAATAATCTTTACTTTAGTTGAATGACACAGGAATAATCTTTGATGGAAAGTAAAAGTTTGAAAATGAAGTGGATCAATGTGAATAAAATGTCGAAGAACTTGAGAAACTCTATCTCCTAACATCTGTTTCCTTTATTTCAGGTTCATGCTACAGAGTCAAGACGTTCCCCGAGGTATCCGCGGCCCCATCGACGAAACCGAAGGCGTCGAGGTGACATCCGCCTCGTTCAATAAGGAAGATCCGACGTTGTTTGTTATCGGAGCCGAAGGGGGAGGGCTATTCGTTTGCTCGACAACGTCTGAGGTAATGTACCGTTTTACGATTTGCGGTCGTATGAGACTAGGAAGATACTATACTATCTATATGTAGGTGTCACCATCTTTTATGTTCGTCTATTCTTTATATGTAGGTGTCACCATCTTTTATGTTCGTCTATTCTTTATATGTAGGTGTCACCATCTTTTATGTTCGTCTATTCTTTATATGTAGGGGTCACCATCTTTTTTGTTCGTCTATTCTTTATGATATGTAGGTGTCACCATCTTATATGTTCGTTCTATTCTTTATGATATGTAGGTGTCACCATCTTATATGTTCGTTCTATTCTTTATGATATGTAGGTGTCACCATCTTATATGTTCGTTCTATTCTTTATGATATGTAGGTGTCACCATCTTTCATGTTCGTCTATTCTTTATAATATGTAGGTGTCACCATCTTTTATGTTCGTCTATTCTTTATGATATGTAGGTGTCACCATCTTTTATGTTCGTCTATTCTTTATGATATGTAGGTGTCACCATCTTTTATGTTCGTCTATTCTTTATGATATGTAGGTGTCACCATCGTCTATTCTTTATGATATGTAGGTGTCACCATCTTTTATGTTTGTCTATTCTTTATAATATGTAGGTTTCACCATCTTTTATGTTTGTCTATTCTTTATAATATGTAGGTGTCACCATCTTTTATGTTCGTCTATTCTTTATGATATGTAGGTGTCACCATCTTTTATGTTCGTCTATTCTTTATGATATGTAGGTGTCACCATCTTTTATGTTCGTCTATTCTTTATAATATGTAGGTGTCACCATCTTTTATGTTCGTCTATTCTTTATGATATGTAGGTGTCACCATCGTCTATTCTTTATGATATGTAGGTGTCACCATCTTTTATGTTTGTCTATTCTTTATAATATGTAGGTGTCACCATCTTTTATGTTCGTCTATTCTTTATAATATGTAGGTGTCACCATCTTTTATGTTCGTCTATTCTTTATAATATGTAGGTGTCACCATCTTTTATGTTCGTCTATTCTTTATGATATGTAGGTGTCACCATCTTTTATGTTCGTCTATTCTTTATGATATGTAGGTGTCACCATCTTTTATGTTCGTCTATTCTTTATGATATGTAGGTGTCACCATCTTTTATGTTCGTCTATTCTTTATGATATGTAGGTGTCACCATCGTCTATTCTTTATGATATGTAGGTGTCACCATCTTTTATGTTTGTCTATTCTTTATAATATGTAGGTTTCACCATCTTTTATGTTTGTCTATTCTTTATAATATGTAGGTGTCACCATCTTTTATGTTCGTCTATTCTTTATGATATGTAGGTGTCACCATCTTTTATGTTCGTCTATTCTTTATGATATGTAGGTGTCACCATCTTTTATGTTCGTCTATTCTTTATGATATGTAGGTGTCACCATCTTTTATGTTCGTCTATTCTTTATGATATGTAGGTGTCACCATCGTCTATTCTTTATGATATGTAGGTGTCACCATCTTTTATGTTCGTCTATTCTTTATGATATGTAGGTGTCACCATCGTCTATTCTTTATGATATGTAGGTGTCACCATCTTTTATGTTTGTCTATTCTTTATAATATGTAGGTTTCACCATCTTTTATGTTTGTCTATTCTTTATAATATGTAGGTTTCACCATCTTTTATGTTTGTCTATTCTTTATAATATGTAGGTGTCACCATCTTTTATGTTCGTCTATTCTTTATGATATGTAGGTGTCACCATCTTTTATGTTCGTCTATTCTTTATGATATGTAGGTGTCACCATCGTCTATTCTTTATGATATGTAGGTGTCACCATCTTTTATGTTTGTCTATTCTTTATAATATGTAGGTGTCACCATCTTTTATGTTCGTCTATTCTTTATAATATGTAGGTGTCACCATCTTTTTTGTTTGTCTATTCTTTATAATATGTAGGTGTCACCATCTTTTATGTTCGTCTATTCTTTATAATATGTAGGTGTCACCATCTTTTATGTTTGTCTATTCTTTATAATATGTAGGTGTCACCATCTGTTATGTTCGTCTATTCTTTATAATATGTAGGTTTCACCATCTTTTATGTTCGTCTATTCTTTATGATATGTAGGTGTCACCATCTTTTATGTTCGTCTATTCTTTATAATATGTAGGTGTCACCATCTGTTATGTTCGTCTATTCTTTATGATATGTAGGTGTCACCATCGTCTATTCTTTATGATATGTAGGTGTCACCATCTTTTATGTTCGTCTATTCTTTATAATATGTAGGTGTCACCATCTTTTATGTTCGTCTATTCTTTATAATATGTAGGTGTCACCATCTGTTATGTTCGTCTATTCTTTATGATATGTAGGTGTCACCATCTTTTATGTTCGTCTATTCTTTATAATATGTAGGTGTCACCATCTTTTATGTTCGTCTATTCTTTATAATATGTAGGTGTCACCATCTTTTATGTTCGTCTATTCTTTATAATATGTAGGTGTCACCATCTTTTATGTTCGTCTATTCTTTATAATATGTAGGTGTCACCATCTTTTATGTTCGTCTATTCTTTATAATATGTAGGTGTCACCATCTTTTATGTTCGTCTATTCTTTATAATATGTAGGTGTCACCATCTGTTATGTTCGTCTATTCTTTATAATATGTAGGTTTCACCATCTTTTATGTTCGTCTATTCTTTATGATATGTAGGTGTCACCATCTTTTATGTTCGTCTATTCTTTATAATATGTAGGTGTCACCATCTGTTATGTTCGTCTATTCTTTATGATATGTAGGTGTCACCATCGTCTATTCTTTATGATATGTAGGTGTCACCATCTTTTATGTTCGTCTATTCTTTATAATATGTAGGTGTCACCATCTTTTATGTTCGTCTATTCTTTATAATATGTAGGTGTCACCATCTGTTATGTTCGTCTATTCTTTATGATATGTAGGTGTCACCATCTTTTATGTTCGTCTATTCTTTATAATATGTAGGTGTCACCATCTTTTATGTTCGTCTATTCTTTATAATATGTAGGTGTCACCATCTTTTATGTTCGTCTATTCTTTATAATATGTAGGTGTCACCATCTTTTATGTTCGTCTATTCTTTATATGTAGGTGTCACCATCTTTTATGTTCGTCTATTCTTTATAATATGTAGGTGTCACCATCTTTTATGTTCGTCTATTCTTTATAATATGTAGGTTTCACCATCTTTTATGTTCGTCTATTCTTTATATGTAGGTGTCACCATCTTTTATGTTCGTCTATTCTTTATAATATGTAGGTGTCACCATCTTTTATGTTCGTCTATTCTTTATAATATGTAGGTGTCACCATCTTTTATGTTCGTCTATTCTTTATAATATGTAGGTTTCACCATCTTTTATGTTCGTCTATTCTTTATGATATGTAGGTGTCACCATCGTCTATTCTTTATGATATGTAGGTGTCACCATCTGTTATGTTCGTCTATTCTTTATAATATGTAGGTGTCACCATCTGTTATGTTCGTCTATTCTTTATGATATGTAGGTGTCACCATCGTCTATTCTTTATAATATGTAGGTGTCACCATCTGTTATGTTCGTCTATTCTTTATAATATGTAGGTGTCACCATCTGTTATGTTCGTCTATTCTTTATGATATGTAGGTGTCACCATCTTTTATGTTCGTCTATTCTTTATAATATGTAGGTGTCACCATCTTTTATGTTCGTCTATTCTTTATGATATGTAGGTGTCACCATCTTTTATGTTCGTCTATTCTTTATGATATGTAGGTTTCACCATCTGTTATGTTCGTCTATTCTTTATAATATGTAGGTGTCACTATCTTTTATGTTCGTCTATTCTTTATATGTAGGTGTCACCATCTTTTATGTTCGTCTATTCTTTATATGTAGGTGTCACTATCTTTTATGTTCGTCTATTCTTTATATGTAGGTGTCACCATCTTTTATGTTCGTCTATTCTTTATAATATGTAGGTGTCACCATCTTTTATGTTCGTCTATTCTTTATAATATGTAGGTTTCACCATCTTTTATGTTCGTCTATTTTTTATAATATGTAGGTGTCACCATCTTTTATGTTCGTCTATTTTTTATAATATGTAGGTGTCACCATCTTTTATGTTCGTCTATTTTTTATAATATGTAGGTGTCACCATCTTTTATGTTCGTCTATTTTTTATAATATGTAGGTGTCACCATCTTTTATGTTCGTCTATTCTTTATAATATGTAGGTGTCACCATCTTTTATGTTCGTCTATTCTTTATAATATGTAGGTGTCACCATCTTTATAATATATCTATACCTTACCGTGTAGCCACTTTATTAGTTTTAAATTATTATTATCACTAGCTAAGCTACAAACCTAGTTGAATAAGCAAGCTGATATAATCCCAAGGGCCCCAGCTGGGAAAAATAGCCCAGTGAGGAAAGGAAATAAGGAAATAAAGTACATGAGAAGTAATGAATAGTTAATATAGAATACTTTAAGATCAGTAACAACGTTAAAATAGATCTGTCAACATAAACCATGATGAGAGACTTATGTGAGCCTGTTCTACATAAAAACATTCATTGCATTAAGATTTAAAGACACTATATGGTTAATAAAAGATTAATTTATGTTTTGTAAATGTTTTTGAAGGTCAGTGAGAAATTTACTATTCAAAGGGCATTTGAATTCAACTTTTTACTGCCGCTTAAGTAGTATTGTCAATGACTCCCACAGTGTAGGTCTTTGATGTAATCCTGGGGCATAGTTGGATAGTTTTCCCTGGCAAATGATGTTAAAGTTCTTATAAACCACTGTGAACAAGCTGTGGAATGATCTTCCTAATCGGGTAGTTGAATCGGTAGAATTTCAAAAGTTCAAACTTGCAACAAATGTTTTTATGTTGATCAGGCTGACATAAGTCTTTTTATAGTTTATATATGACATATCTGTTTTGATGTTGATACTGTTTTTAGAATATTTAATTTTAATTATTCATTATTTCTCATATCGTTTATCTATTTCCTTATTTCCTTTCCTCACTGGGCTATTTTTCTCTATTGGAGCTCTTGTGCTTGTAGCATCCTGCTTTTCCAAGTAGGGTTGTAGCTTAACTAGTAATAATAATAATAATGTGGATTTTGGAGGTCTATTGATATACGGGTCTGAAGGTTCTTAAGCCTGCTTGCTGAGGTATCAACATCTAGTGCCTTGCTCCAACGGGTCTTGCTAGTTTGCTGAACATGTATGCATAACTTCTAGACATTGAAATATCTCTTATTATTGTGTACGGTATTATCAACCTTTAAACATGTATTGCTGATATATTTCAATTAATGCTCTGAGTAGATTATTTAGTAATTATAATAATAGATGTGAGAGAGGCAAGAGAGCGTGCTAGAAATAGGAATGAATGGCGAGCGATTGTGACGCAGTTCCGGTAGGCCCTGCTGCTTCCTCCGGTGCCTTAGATGACCACAGAGGTAGCAGCAGTAGGGGATTCAGCATTATGAAGCTTCATCTGTGGTGGATAACGGGGGAGGGTGGGCTGTGGCACCCTAGCAGTACCAGCCGAACTCGGTTGAGTCCCTCGTCAGGCTGGGAGGAGCGTAGAGAGGAAAGGTCCCCTTGTTTTTCATTTGTTTGATGTCCGCTACCCCATTGGTGGAAGTGCCTTGGTATATGTATGTAATAATAGTATTAATAACTTTAAACCACTCATTCCCACAGGTACCAGCAGGAAAAGAATTTGACGAAGTCAGATTAGTGAGGTGCGTGACTTCCGTCCTCAGCCCCCACACCGGCAGAGTTCTGGCGTCCCAGTTTTCTCCTCATCACCACAACGCCGTCTTGTCCTCGGCTTCGGACAATCAGATACGTCTCTTCTCGATACTCCAGGTACGGCGTTGTTGTTTTCGTTAAGAAAAATGTTGATTTTGACTCGTTTCCAAAACAACGAATGCGTTTTTTCTTCTAATAAGAAATTGCAAGCTTGTTTTCTTTAGTAATTGTCACTTAGGAGAGATTTTATATACTTTTTTATATAGGTTTGGTCATATTGTAAGATGTTCATGTAGAATATTAATATTGAAATGAAAATAAGGTTACAATCAAGGGATACAGTACTCCTAAATATGTAATATTGTAAGTGGACAGTTTGTGGAGAGAGAAACATTTGCACTTGACATTTGTCTATAAAAATTTAGACGCCTTACCCTCTGTCTTGATGGAACTGCATTTTTTAATATACTTATCTCATTTATGTTAATGAAAAGATTTGAAATTTATCTATGGCAAAGACACTTGAAAAAAATTACGTAAAACCTTAAGATATGTATCACTTTCTGGTTGATTAAAAGAATTGAAATTATTATAGTATCGTACAGAAGGCTCTCAACTTAAAAACTTAATAGGTTCCAAGTAGTTGTTTGCGAGTCCAATTAGTTCATCAGAAGTAAAGACGAGAGTTGTGAGGTTGATTTTCAACGAGAAAAAAACTGAGCGGCTCTGTATTCATTTCTAATAATTTTTTATATATGAAGGATCTAATTTAATGTTGTTACTGCTCTAAAAACATTTCCTTTTGATTGTCCATTACTTCTCTTGTAGTTTATTTGTTTCCTTGTTTCCTCAATGGGCTATTTTTTCTTGTTAGAGCCCTTGGGCATATACCATTCTACTTTTCCTTTTTACTGTTCTTAAAATATTTTCATTTTGATTGTCCACTACTTGTACTTTATTTGTTTCCTTGTTTCCTCACTGGCTTTTTTTTCCTGTTTAGAGTCCTTGGGCTTATAGCTCCCGACTTTTCCTACTAGGGTTGTGACTCAGCGTGTAATATATATATATATTTCTGTTTTTCAGCCAAACAAACCCGTGAACGTCATATACAGCGAAGAAATCATAACGTGCGCGGAATTGTCGCCTTCAAGGCCGATGGTCGTGGCCGTCGGATTGGTCACCGGACAGGTTGCACTGCACGACTTCGGCATGAAGAGTTGCCAGCCGTTTTTGAGTCTGCGGGCCGCTGAAAAGCCTGCCTCGATTACGTACTTGAAGTTCAACAAAAAAGAGTGAGTGATATTATTCTTTGGCTTTTACTAGTGGTCTTTATAGTGCACATGATGTTTTATCATAATAATAGGGTGCCTAAATGAATTTCTTTGCTTTATAGTTCATGTCGAGGAATCATATAAGGAGAGATATTGCTTCCATCTACTCTTCTATTGTCATCAAGTCTTCTTTACTTCTCATCCAGTATTTTTCTTTCAACTTGCGATATTTAATTTGAACCTCGCTCTAAATGGCAACGCTGTCCTTAGTACGAGGCCATACAACTCAAGTCTATTAAGTTTATACAATATCATAAGTAATCAGTAATTAGCCTTAATATGGTCATCCTTATACAAATGGAATTTTTCCAGTACTATGAGTTTTAAATCATTGTAATTCTTACTTCCATTTTCATATTGTTTAGTTTCTTCCTCAACATCCTGTTGTTTTTCTGAAAGTTAAAGATTTCAGCTGGAAAACACCTGTCTTATTATTACAGAAGCCTTATTACTTAGATTTCAAATCCCTCTTATTTCCTGTATATTTTAGAATACTTTTTGTGCTCAGTGGCGTAGCGAAGATGGGGACATGGTGGGTCTTTTTTAAAATGCCCCCAGGGCCTCTAAGAGATGGGCTCCTCCAAAGCAGGATCAGTAAATGAAAGTACTGTATGTAAATATAAAAAATTACCACCAACTCACCAGGGTAAGTAGGAGGGGTCCCTCTTTAGTAACTCAGCATCCCCGGTCCCCAAATCTCTAGCTATGCCCGTGTTCGTTCTTGCGAGTAAAAATAATCTATAACTACTTCTTCCTCTTTGCAGTATGGCCCTCTTAGCAGTGGGAGACCGTTTAGGACGAGTATCCATTTGGCATCTGCCCGACAACGCCGTTTCCCCGTTATCGACGGAGCAAACGGCCCTATCAAGTCTCCTGGATACGGTTACCGAGTAATTTTAAGCTCGAGAATTGAAGAGAATCTACTGTGTTGCCACATCTTCGACCTGTGTACCGTGTGTTGCTGCCACATTTACAACCTGTGTACATTCTGCTTCAGCTTGCTATTGTGCGTCTGGCTTTCAGGTTTTGCGCTCGCTGCCCGGAAGTTCTTCATGATAATGGGATATATTAGGTTTTGCAGGTAAATACAAAGAATTTAGTTCATTTACTATTTTTTCCTCAATTGGGTAAGTTAAATTATGTACAATAATATATTTAACTCTTTTACCCCCAAGCTATTTGGAACTTAACCCCCAGGCGTTTTCTTTTTCAAGCACATTTTGCAATATATTTTTTTCAAATTGCTCTAACAGCCTTAATTTTTGTCATAGAGAGGTCAGGTTGGTCTCATTCTTTTGGAAAATGCCTGAAGTTTCTCATAAAGTTATCAAAAATATGCAAAAAAAAATGTAAATAGCAGTTTTTTGCAAGGACGTACCAGCACGTCCATGGGGGTAAAAGGATGAGTTTTGTAAAACGTACCAGTATGTCCATTGGGGGTAAAAGGGTTAAGAGGTTTATTGTCTTATTTATTCAAGGCAAAAATTTTTTACAATTTATATTTGGTGTTGTGTCATAGAGATATTTGAGTCTGCAAATGCAGATCATAAGGACAAGACTTCTCAAAGAGGCCATACCAGTCAACCGACCCCATTGCAAAGTTAACGGTGGGAAAGAGAAGGAGGGCTTCTCAAAGACTAGAAATTGCATACTGCACAAATGTTTCTCAAAGTGGCGATTTTAAACAGAGTCCATTTGCTACTGTTTGTGTTAATGTTCATCAAATAATCATTTCACAAAGTTGATTACAATACTAAATATTTTAGCATTATGTAACTGTGGTCAATAATGATTTCCAAAAGAGAAATTTTTAATTTTAAGTCATTGAATCTATTTTACAAAGTGAAAAATTCATCGAACCAATTCTTAAGACGAGACGAAATCATATTAGTACTAAAAAAATCAAACATTTTTTGGCACTTTTGAAGTCAGTCATTAACTAAATCAAATTTCTTCTAAGTCAGCAACACAAATTTAAACCAGTTTAGTAACTTTGGAAATGAATTATGCAAGTTTAAACCAAAGGATTTAGATTTCTTAAAAGTTACTGACTTTATAAACATTCCATAAGCTGAAACTCATTCCTATCAATACTTTAGAAGTGAATATTCATTGAAAAACCCCTCCACAAAAAGAGCCAAAGATTTTTCCTATATATGTAGTCATTATTGTTGTGTCATGTCATGAAGCTTATGCCTTTTGTTATTAAAATTTGATGGAGGAAAAATATCGGTGGTTGTTTTCCGTCGTGATAAGTTTCCTCTACGTTACTACAACAGTTTTTAAAGGATCATTTCGTTGTATTTGAATTCTAGATAATACACTGATCTGATAATATAGCAAAAATAAAATGAAATACAGTCCATTAATTCAAATACCAATGTATTGTGTAGCTTTTCAGTGAACATAATAGTAATCTATTTGTTTTATTACATCGCATTAGTGGTAACTTCTATTTAAAAAGTACTGCGTTTTGGTGAATATATCATCACTAAACGGTACTCGGCAAAAATGTCTTGAATGTGATCAATTCATAAAGAGCTAAATGGTATCCTGTGCCTTTTCAAACAGTTTTCGATTGCAATTACGATGTATTTATTTAAACTTTGTCAATTAAAAAGTTATTTTCCTACATCATTAATGATGTTTTCTTTCCTTATATTAAGCATTTAAGAAAGCAAAGATCTGAAATGAGTGATAACTTAGAAAAAACTAAATTGAATGATATATGATTTTAGTTTTAAGTAGCGACTTACTTTATGAGGAATATGTGTTTGTTCCTATGTATATACAGACCTTTAAAGGCCGCATACACACCCGTAAGGGAGCGTCAACAAGGCGGCTGAGAGAAAGACCAACAATGTTATTAAATGAACGTGTGTCGCTACCTAGAAATCCCAAACAGACAAATATAATACTCAACTTGGGAGCAGGGATCTCGAAAATGCTTGACATCTTCAAAAACACAAAATAACACAGAGCTACGAAAAACACGTCCGAACGTTCACGGGGGCTTAGAAGGAATGGTGGGAGAATGATAGGTGGTGGTGGTGGTGGTGGTGACGGTGGTGGTGGTGGTGGTGGTGGGAGAGGGGGCAGTAGCTGTAGAGAACGACACCTCGTAGTAACGGGGGATTTTGAGGAGGGAGAAGTCTAATTGGAAAGGGACCTCTGATAGTGGTTTTAACACGCCCCAGTCTCTATACCGACACCCTATAAGGGTGAGCGAGCTGGGTATATTCCTGGCATTCCATGCAACTTTTTTCTCTGGTATATTTAGCAGTATTTACACCTTTGAAATGGTGCTTTAAGGAGCATTTCACGGAGCGACACAGGTTGAGCCCAGAAATAGATTTTTTCCTTCTTCAAAATCCCTTTTATCTCCTAAGTTTAAAGAAGTTCGGTTTATATATCAAAGAAATATACAAAATACTTTTAAAATCTGTTGTTTTTTCCTACGTATACAAACTATGAAAAGCGTAGGATGGTACATAATCTCTCCCTCTATGGTTGATCACGAAACATTAACCGTTTGTTTAAGTTGTCGAGCTAATTCTGATTTTGATATTGTACTAAAGTAACAAAGGAAATCAGCAAACATGGTTGACATAACTTATCCAAAATACTGGATGTTTGTCTTAGAATATGTTTCTCTCTCATATGGCAACATTTGGTACAGCACAACTTCTAGAAAATAATGCGCTTCTGATGTAGAATAATAACGAAATTTATCTTAATTGTGGTGCTCAATCAGCTGGTGACTTTCGATACCCGAAGATCATTGTTTGGAATTTGCGTTTATACTAACATGACGTCTTACCAGCAACGTCTTGGTCACTGAGATTGAAAAACTAGGTTTTGTAGAGGCATGACTACAGCGTGCTTAGATTTACAACCAGAGTGGAGCGAGATTTTAACACAAATGAGGAGGTTGCTTAGAAATGTGCCGTCCGGTCCAGCAGCTGGGAAATAGTTATGAGGTCTCGGTGAATAGTCAAGTCACAGAAGAAATAGAGATGGAATTAGCTGGACAAAGCCAGTAGGAAGTGCTATGAAAATAACATTAAAGGTTTCAAGGTTTAATGGCCGCTCATGAATGGCAGAGGCAAGGGACAGTGCCATTGGCTGATCAAGGAGGACAATGCCCTAGAGACTAACCATATACATGTATACATATGATCAGTGCTCAAACCCCCTCTCCACCCAAGCTAGGACCAAAGAGGGCCAGGCAATGGATGTTGATTACACAGTAGGTAGACCTATAGGCTCCCCCAAACCCCCTATCCTTAGCTCACAAGAATGATGAGGTTGCAGCAACCAAGGAAATTAACGAGTTTGAGCGGGACTCGAACCCCAGTCTAGCAATCACCAGTCAGGAACTTGACCACTTAGGCCACCGCAACCCTAAGAATCCTAGAATACCTAGACTAGATAGGAGTTGAGGTATAAAATGGATAGGGCAGAGGGTAATGGAGAGAACTCATTTCACACTGAACCTAAAAGTAGAAATCTGATATGGAAGCATTTTTAATAATGATGCTGTCACTGTATTAAATCCTAGTGAAACAATATACAGTATTTGCTAAGGTACATTGTAAGTCAAATAGCATTGCCTTGTGGCAGGTATGTAAGAGTACTTCCACCATACATCCTGCGTGTCGTAGAAAGCGACTGAAAGAACAGCTGCTGCTTAGTCAAATAGCACTGCCCTGTGGCAGACTTGTAAGAGTACTTCCACCATACATCCTGCGTGTTGTAGAAAGCGACTAAAAGAACACCTGCTGCCTCGCAGTCTTGCTTTTCAGCAAAATGATGGCCCACTGCCAGTGATTATGGAAACTGCTGTCTTACAATTGTACTATTAAGCCAAAGGTTAGGCCCATCGCCAATAACTGTGGTTGATGATAGCAAGGGGGTGAATTGTAAAAACCCTCTGCCAAATTATAAACTATGCAAAAACGAGCCCTTAATGTAGGGATAACACTGGGGAAGAAGAAAGATGTTAGTTTCATGGTTAAATATTGAGGTGATAGAGTATTTAATGTGCAGCTTTCGTGATAATTTGATCGTTGGAATAAGAGAAATTTATATCTGGCCATACAATACGTGATCACTATTAGATGCTAGAAAAAATAAAAATGGTACACAGGAACCCGTACAGTATTAAACAGTTTGAGAATGAAGATTAGAAGTCTGATAAAGATATAAGATATAAATGAGATTGTACTGAATAATGTTTACTAAGAAACAGTATCATGAGGAGATAATATAGATTGCCTTTGCAATATCGGAGGAATAACATGCAAAATGAGAAAAGAAATACTTCTACACCTTGATCTTATATAGAATAGGAAGGTCTAGAGTAAGGTTCCTTCTACCTTGAAAAATATTTTAGCATTAGCGGGTCAAAATGGAGTCCTGAGTGACCATTAAAGTATTAATGAAGCTTGCAACAGACCCATGGGTTCTAGGTTGAGCGGTAGAGTATCACAATTATGCCCAAAATGTCACTGTAAGGTTTGTGCACTTGAGAAATATTCAACTTTATTTTCTTTTTCATTTGTTATGATTTCAAGATATTAGCTGTAATTTTTAGTTTTGTTTGTTTTAAATTTATACTTTAGTTATTATGCTAGTGTAATATTTTCCTATGTTTTTTCATTTCTCTTGTTTTTTTTTTTATATAATTGCACTACAACAATCGGTAAATATTTACAGCACTGTATTTGACCCTACGAATACTACGTATTGGTCGTTTGCATAACCGCCACAAGCTTCGATCCTGACGGAAGTAGTTTCTCCTCGTATTTTAGTGCGCCACAAGTAAGGTAAGTTTGTCCCTGACCTTTAAGTTTGGTATATTTTGTCCACACACAGGAGTTTAGATATGTTTTTGAATGACAGCCAAAGAATTGATATGTCTCCCTCTTTTTGTTTTGTTCATCATCCATCATTATCCCGTCCTACACCTATTGACGCAAAGGGCCTCGTTTAGATTTCGCCAGCCGTCTCTATCTTGAGCTTTTAATTCAATACTTCTCCATTCATCATCTCCTACTTCACGCTTCATAGTCCTCAGCCATGTAGGTCTGGGACTTCCAACTCTTCTAGTGCCTTCTGGAGTCCAATTGAAAGTTTAGTGAACTAATCTCTCTCGGGGAGTGCAAAGAGCATGCCCAAACTATCTCCATCTATCCCTCGCCATGATCTCATCAACATACGGTACTTGAGTAATATCTCTTAAAATTTCATTTCTAATTCGTTCCTGCCATTTAACTCCCAATATCCTTCTGAGGACTTTGTTCTCAAATCTACAAAATCTTTTGGAGATTGTTTCATTGTCATACCACGACTCATGTCCATACAGGGGTAGCTAGTAATAGTAATTTGTATATATATTTTTTTTTCATATAAAATAGCAAAAAATGGAGTTGCTAGTGATCACTAAGTAAGTCTATTAAAGTACTGTATTTAATCTTTTCCAGCTGAGAATTTAAAATGAAAAGATTCAAAATCCATCCTTTTTATTCATTTTACTTTATAAAGAACATAAAAAATGATTACCAGTACATATTTTGATGAAGTTGAATTGATTAATAAATGTATAGTGTCGTCTCGTGAAAGTTTTATCCTACCCATTCTTCTCGGAGGTGAGATTTTCTGACCCAAATTCTTTTACCACCCTTGTTGGTTCACCACCTTCCCACATTAAATGGATCGACACCGTAAAAGTTAGGTATTGTTACTAGTAATTACAATCTGCAGTCCAAGTAGGAATGTTGAGTTTGTGATGTGTAAAGAAAAACAAAAGAACATACTTACATATACCAAGGCACTTCCCCCAATTTTGGGGGGTAGCCGACATCAACAAAAGAAACAAAACAAAAAAGGGGACCTCTACTCTCTACGTTCCTCCAACCTAACAAGGGACTCAACCGAGTTCAGCTGGTACTGCTAGGGTGCCACAGCCCACCCTCCTACATTATCCACCACAGATGAAGCTTCATAATGCTGAATCCCCTACTGCTGCTACCTCCGCGGTCATCTAAGGCATCGGAGGCAGCAGCAGGGCCTACCGGAAATGTGGCATACTATAAGAATTTGTGTAGAGGTGCATTTATGACACCTATTGTCTAGTTGACAGGAATCTTACCAACTTATGAGAACATAATCTCATTAGATAATAAAGGTTTAAAGGTTACTCATGAATGGCAGAGGCAAGGAACAGTGAAAATGCCCTATTGACTGATCATATATACATACGATTAGTGCCCAAGCTAGGACCAAGGAGGGCCAGGCAATGGGTGCTGCTGATGACTCAGCAGGTAGAGCTATAGGCTCTCCTAAAACCCACTTCCTTAGCTCACAAGGAAGGTTAAGTTGCTGTCACTACAATATACTATCAAGCTTGAGTGGGACTCAAAACTCCCATCCAACACATTGCCAGGCAAGGATGTTTCGAATAGGCTACCATAAATTATTAATCAAATATTTCAGAAGCACATAATTTAATGATGAAATCGGAACTATTCTCCTCACGGCTTTTCGTACCTTATCGAGGGATTTTTTAATCAAATATTTCAGAAACACATAATTTAATGATAAAATCGGAACTATTCTCCTCTCGGCTTTTCGTATCTTATCGAGGGATTTTGAACCTTGTTGAGGGTAGGGCTGTCAGTATGCCTAAAGCAGTGCATTGTGGTATTAAGCAACCTGTATATGGAATTTTTTTTAAAGAAAAAGTAATATTATACGTGATACAGTAATGTAAATGGTTTTTCCCATTATTATTCATTCCGTAGCTCTTCGAGTCGAAACTAGTTTCATCTTCTCTTCCTTCCCCGGCTTTGTTTGCAAAATCTAGGGACCCATTCTGTTATTCTTAATGTCCTTCTATTATCACTCATTCCCATTATATGTCCTGCCCATGTCCATTTCTTAGTTTGCTCACGTATCCATGTTGCTCTTTTTCTGTCTCTTAGTGTTATTCCCATTATTATTATTTCCATAGCTCTTTGAGTTGAAACTATAGTCCATTTCTTTTAGCGATGCATATTTGCACCGACTCGCAGCGGTGCCCTTTTAGCTCGGAAAAGTTTCCAGATCGCTGATTGGTTGGACGAGATAACTCCAACCAATCAGCGATCACGAAACTTTTCTGAGCTAAAAGGGCACCGCTGCGAGTCGGTGCAAATATGCATCTCTAAAAGAAATGGACTATAGTTTCGTCTTCTCTTCCTTCCCCTGCTTTGTTTGCAATCTCTAGGGACCCATTCTGTTATTTTCAAAGTCCTATTATCTGTCATTCTCATATGTCCTGCCCATGTCCATTTCTTTTCCTTACAAGTTGTTAGAATATCATCTATTTTAGTTTGCCCACGTATCCATGTTGCTCCTTTTCTGTCTTTTAGTGTTATTCCCATCATTATTATTTCCATACCTCTTTGAGTTGACACTTGTTTATGTTCTAGAGCTTCAGTAAGGCTCCAAGTTTCTGACGCATAAGTTAAAACTGGTAGGACCATCTGATCAAATACTTTTCTTTTTAGAGAATATGACATTTTAATTTTCATAATATCATTTTGTTTACCAAAAGCTCTCTATTCCTTGTTTATCTTTCTTTTAATTTTGTTTTCGCTTCCTGGGGAAACACTTACTGTCTGTCCTAAGTTTATATATTCATTAATAATCAATAGAGGCTCGTCCATAACTCTTATTTGTCGTCTCAGCATTTTCTTTGAACATTATTTTAGTTTTACCCATATTCATTTTCTTTCCTACATTTCAGCTTTCTCTTTTCAAATCTTCTATCATCTCTCCTCCCATGATTCACTAAACGCAGCTATGTCATCTGCAAATCTATTAAGGTATTCCACATTAATATGAATTCTTACATTTTCCCAATCTATATTCTTAAAAACTTCTTCTAGACATGCTATGAATAACTTAGGAGAGATGGGGTCTCCCTGTCTAACTCCTTTCTCCATCGGAATAGTCTCACCATCTTTATTGTAGTTTTAAGATGGCTGTATTTCCTGTATAGATATCTTCAAGATGAATCTTATGTTAGAACACTTGAAGGTATATATATATATATATATATATATATATATATATATATATATATATATATATATATATAATATATATATATATATATATATATATATATATATATATATATATATATACATATATATATATATATATATATATATATATATATATATATATATATATATATATATATATAGATATATATCTATCTATCTATATATATATATATATATATATATATATATATATATGATTAATTTTATATATAATATATCATCATCATCATTACAAGCCATTACTAGTCCACTTGCAGACCAAAGGCCTCAGACATGTCCTTTCCCTTGCATCTGTTTATGGTCATTCTGTGCCCGTCTATAACAGAAAACTTTCTTAGTTCGTCAATCCATCGTCTTTATTTCCTTCCCCTGCTTCTTTTGCAATCTCTAGGGACCTATTCTGTTATTTTTAATACATACATACATACATACATACACATACATATACATACATACATACATACATAAAACATTATATTTTATACATAATTAATAATTATAATAACCCAAAATTAAAGAATTTTATCCACAACACCTCCATCTCCTTTCCACACTCAAAATCAAATCGTACGCAATCGTTTGCGCGCGCGTATACGCGAGTAGGCGTGGCTACGTTCTCTGCCTCGGATAGTCAGTCGTTCTTCGTTCTTCGCCGTTCACACCTCGCATACGTTCACTGGCCCGATCGTATTCTGTATTCGCTCTTTCTCTTGTATAAATTCTTCGTTTTTCTTTATATTTCCGTTTATTTTTAATAGTTTATTTTTGTGGTTTATTTTTATTTACTTTTTCTCATAGTTGTTTATTAAGTTTTTTTTTAGTTTATATTGATTTGTTTCATCAAAATATATTGAAAAATATATTATTTTCGAAGTTTAAATGAACTATTTTTAAACGTATCTATACAGTAGGCCTATTCAATAGTATTTCTATTCTAAAAATAGGCCTAACTTATTGATAGAAATTATAATTTGACTTTTTATTTATTTATAAATTATAATTTGTCATAATTTTGTTACTATTCTTAAACGTATCTAATAGTAGGCCTATTTAATAGTATTTATATTCTAAAAATAGGCCTAAGTTGATATAAATTATAATTTGGCTTTTATTTATTTATAAATTATAATTTGTCTTAATATTGTTACTATTCTTAAACGTATTTATACATTAGGCCTATTCAATAGTATTTCTATTATAAAAATAGGCCTAAATTATTGATAGAAATTATGATTTAACTTTTTATTTATTTATGATTTATAATTTATCTTTTAATTATAGAAAATCGAAAAAGGTGTGAAATTAGTGCAAATATTTTGTGACTGTGTTATTGTTAAAAACTTAAAGGCCTATTTAAAACTTTTATGCCTATATAACTTATATAACTTTACCATCGTATAAAGTAAAGGGACTTAGGCTTATACGGAACTTGATTGAACTTTTTATTCGCCGAAGGAACTTTACGAAACAACGCAGGGGAAGAATTTCAAATATTTTTTATGAAGGTGAGTGTCTGTATATTTTACTTTGGGTATTTCGTGGATGGGGTACCGGTAATTAATAACAATTTCGGCTCGTATATGTATTGCAGACTAGCATGGAATAGGACCATTTGGCACTAAACTTTTGACACTGCTAATTTGACGTAGAATTTTTGACGCTTTAATTTAGCGATGAATATTTGACACAGCAAATTTGGTGTCTGACTTTTGGCACTTTCAATTTGACGTAGAATTTTTGACACTTAATTTAGCGATGAATATTTGACACAGCAAATTTGATGTCGGATTTTTGACACTGCTAATTTGACTTCTAATTTTTGACACTTAATTCGGCGATGAATATTTGACACGGCAAATTGGATGTCTGACTTTTTACACTGTCAATTTGGCCTAGAATTTGTGACACTTAATTTGGCGAGTAATATTTGACACTGCAAATTTGATGTTGGACTGTTGACACTGTTAATTTGGCGTAGAATATTTGACACAATTTGGCGATGAATATTTGACACGGCAAATTTGGTGTCTGACTTTTGATACTTTCAATTTGGCGTAGAATATTTGACACTTAATTTAGCGATGAATATTCGACACTGCAAATTTGATGTCTGACTTTTTACACTGCCAGTTTGATGTCGAATTTTTGACACTTAATTTGGCGACAGATTTTTCGACACTGCAAATTTGGCGTCGAACTTTTGACACTTAATTAGGCAACGAAATTTCGAGACCGCAAATTTAGTACCAAGATTTTAACACCTTCAATTTGACGTCCAACTTTTGGCACTGGAAATTTGGCGCTAAAATTTTGACACCTTCAATTTGGCGCCGAACTTATGATACTTAATTTAGCGACGAATATTTGACGATGCAAACTTGATGTCGACTTTTGACACTATCAATTTGGCGTCGAATTTTTAACACTTAATTTGGCGACAAAATTTTTGACAGTAAAAATTTTGTACTGAGATTTTAATAGCCAATTTGGCTCCGAAATTTTGACACTTAATTTGGTGACGAATATTTGACACTGCAAATTTGATGTCAGACTTATGACACTGTCAATTTGGCATCAAACTTTTGACACTTAATTTAGCCCCGAAATTTTTGACACTGCAAATTTATAACGAAATTTAACACACAATTTGCCTTTTATTTTTTTTTTGTCTGGCCCAGAGAAATAAAAGGAAAGTCACTGTTGGTTTCATCCTTCGAATACTTCATCCACAAACACAGAAGACTCACTAGCAGTGTGTCGAGCCCCGTACATACATTGTCACATTTTGATTTATAATTATTTATTCCTGTTGATAATTTTTCCAATTTTGGGATATTTATCTTATAGTTACATTATCGTTTTTGTAATAAATTTTTGGATTATTTAGAAGTATATGAATGTTTATGATAATAATAGTAATATTAATAATAATAATAACAATAATAATAATAATAATAATAATAATAATAATAGGATTTTTGATATGCAGTGACACAATTTTTTTTACGATTGTAAAGTTTTTAGCTAAAAATATTTATGTTTTGGTCATAATTTTTTCTAACATCTGATTCTGAGAGTTTCTCTGTTTTATAATATTTCAAAGTTCTTAAGAAACATGAGTTTTATATATAAAATATATATATAAAATTTAATTATATATCAATAAAATATATCATAATGTTTATCATAATCGATTTTTTTTATTTTATATATATACTAAAAGGTTATCTTTTTTTTATTCATTAATTTAATATATGTAGTTTTTCCATCTCTTAGAATTGATTTTGAGTAATTTAAATCACCTTTTGATATGT
>NC_090756.1:25523915-25568915 GCF_036898095.1 Palaemon carinicauda
AGCTCTGTTAAACAGTCTAAGCAACAACTGACAATGGTACATCCTCTCAGTTTTGATTGCTCTCTAATAGTGACAGGAAGTACCTTCTCAAATCATAAAGGAACACCAATTTCATAAGTTATATTATATTTAGATATTGATTTAGGAATTGGAAACAAATTGCCCAGCAATGCGGACAAAAAGGTCTTTCAGAACAAAGATGCAAGTGGGAGAAAATCTGTGATTACACTATGAAGTGGCCTACAATAAAAGGTGGAAAAGAGAGAGACTGGAACGGAGGTACAATGAAAGGCCAAAAATGAAACACTCGTTAGCTGTTCTACTATGTACAATTAAGGATATATAAATTTGTCAGTTATTCCAGTTGGGAGATTAGGGAAGGATGATAAGTAAAAAAAATTCACATGACACAGTAAAGTACTTCACAGGTCCACGAGATTAAATTCAGACGTTGCCACTGGATATTTTGTGGTCGAGAAGTTGACGTGTAACAAGGTGTGTAACAAGAAAGACTAACCAGACACTCAAAACGTAAAGTCCAGAACGAGCGACAGGAACACTGACCTAGTTCAATTTGGCTGCTAAAAGCAAAGCCCAGCAAGAAGTAAACTTCATGTTTCATAATCAGAAAAGCGTAAACGAAGAGGATGTACTGTACTTGCCCTATAAAATGGTCAGATTTGGATTTATATATTTGGGTTGTACAGCCTGGCACTAGGGACTGTGAGGCCATTAAGCACCTAAATAGAGTTGGGGGAAACCACATTAGTTGTGCTATAAAGTAAATGTTAGAAGAGGCTGAAGAGCAAGAGGGAAGAAAGACAGTGGGAAGTTGAAGGACTTGAAATGGGCTCAATATCACAAACATGACCCAGTCATACAATAAGAAATGGTAAGAGGAGACCTCAACAACGTGACAACCAGCACTAAAGCAGTGCCAAAGAGCGTAACTCTATGAAAGATGAGAGACTTTTTGGGCTGGTGAAACAACTAAGTGAAAACACAGAATGAACAAAACGTTCTCCGAGAAAAGATGAGCTGTACTTCAATGCGAGTTTCTATACTTTAATAAATTGAAGATTTAAGCATTAAAACCATTTCTTTATACAAACCAATTAATCATAATTAACCTTCATTCAGTGTCAAATTTACCCAAACATGTAACCTCAGAAGCCTTCAAAATGAATAACTGGATTTATGAAGTTCATACCATATTGCAAAACACCAGGGTATAGAAGAAAAACCCCAAAGTTCCACTATGAAGTTAAAAAGAGGCTGGCCAGCAAGGAAGAAATGAAACATAAACAGGTATAAGCTAGAAGACCTACGTTGTACGTGTAAGTTGAAGAGATATACCACTCTAGCAATGTTGATTACAATGCCATCCAACGGGGCTTTGAAAGATGAACTGCTTGAAAGTCAACACCCGACTGAATATTATGTGCATGCTCAAATTAGATCCATAAATAAAACATAACTTGTACTTAACAGGTTGATTCCTTGATATCCTGATCTGTTAATTCAAACATGACCATGAAATTCAGGTAGGATCAAAATAGAAAATGCATTGCCTCATCACAGGGGAAGACCTAACATAGATGCTGTTATAAAAGGTTTGACGTCTAGCAGTGTCTTCCTTTAAAAGGAATTACAGAAGAGACTTTTCTAGGATGAAAAATTCAAACTGGTTTTGATGTCGACTTGAAGGCAAAGAATGACATCAACTAAATGCAGAATGGACACAGGAACATAACACCTTAAGAAAAGTACATATAACAAAGTGTCATCTGAATTACATGAAAATTAGCCGTCCATCACCACTACGTACATGCTGTCAGTGATAAAAATCATGAAAAACAAATGGGTACATCGAAAAACACATCACTCAAGAACCTTGACTGGAAATGACAATTTTGATGGCAGATCATTCTCAGCAGTTGCATACACAAACTCAGTGGGAAACAATTACAAATGTCCGAGGATTAGAGTACGGCTGGTAACTGAGAAGCCAGCCATGGAAAGACGTAAAGATGTGGGTAACTCATGGCAATAAGGGAGCAGACACTATCAGCACTAAAGGAATTGTAGAAGACGGCCAATTTTGCATACAGTATAAGCAAATGAAAATTGTAAGACTGACCTTTGGTACAGCAATAAATACAGGTCATACCATAAATAACCACTGAGCAACAGGCCTCAGAACAAGTACCCCATCAAACAAACACGCAGTCACCAACTTCCTGAACCACAGCAGTATTACTTGCACCAGTAGCTAAGTCAGATATCAAAGGAGCAGCAAGAAATAAAATTTTAGATAGCAGAAAAACAGCCAGATAGAACTCAAATTCCCCACAAGAACAGCAGAGATCCCCAGCAGCAGTAATGGGTAAGTCAAAGAACACACTACAACCACAAACTGCCATTAATGCTCTTGAAAAATACCTTACCTCAAGGCAAAATTATTCTCTGGAATCTTAGCAGCCTGATAACCCAGGAGGATTTATTGATGTATTTTTAAATATCAGACCTTAAAACAAGGTGGATTATAAAAGATGATCAGAGGTTCAGGCTGGTACAGAGGGGTCAGCAAGGATAGTAGAAACAGTATACTGTACTCACTGAGCTGAATAAGCAACTTAGATGAATAGCCAGTGGGGTGAAAAGACAGGACTAAGAGCAGTCCAGAGAGGGTGAGAAAGCTGCTCAAAATGAAATAGTACATCGGATGTGTATTGGCAAGTTTTGAGAAGTTATGGGGACCAACAAGTAAATTTAACACCCTGCTGAGGTACATCACAAAAGAACTGATGATCAAGTTCCTCAAGGTTTGAAGAGCACTCAAATTCACATAAATTCAATTAGTAGCAGAAGAAACATTCATTAAGGCATAATCATGATTTTCCTTCCTGAATTAAAAATATTTATGCTTCACAAACATGGAATGACAGTCAGTTGTCAAAAAGTGGCAGGTAACACAATGCTTTGCTTAGCGGACACACACAAAGGAAAGGTTATCTCTCCTAATAGAGAACCTAAACATTCGACAGACCATACATGGGTAGCCTAAGCAAATTTCCCTCTGCAACCTTCACATCAACAAAAACAACATGCATTATTATCACTTGCTAAGCTACAACCCTAGTTGAAAAGTAGGATGCTATAAGGCCAAGGACTCCAACAGGGAAAACAGCCCAGTGAGGATAGGAAACAGGGAAACAAATAAACTCCGAGAGAAGCAGTGATCAACCAAAATAGAATATCTCAAGAAGAGTAACAGCACCAAAACAAACCCTTCATATATAAACTATTAAAACTTAAAAAAAAAATCAACCAAAATAGAATATCTCAAGAAGAGTAACAGCACCAAAACAAACTCTTCATATATAAACTATTAAAACTTAAAAACAAAACAGAGAAACAGAAATAAGATAGAATAACGTCCCCGAGGGTACTCCCAAGCAAGAGTACTCAACTCCAAGGCAGTGGAAGACCATGGTACAGAGGTTGTGGCACTACCCAAGACTTAGAGAACAATGGTTTGATTTTGGAGTGTCCTTCTCCTAGAAGAGCAGCTTACCATAACTAAAGTCTCTTCTACCCTTACCATGAAGAAAGTAGTCACTAAACAATTGCAATGCAGTAGTTAACCCCCTTGAGCGAAGAAGAATAGTTCGGTAATCAAAGTGTTGTCAGGTATATGAAGACAGACCACTGTGGAAAGAATAGGCCAGACTATATGGTGTATGTGTAGGCAAAGGAAAAATGAGCCTTCAACTATAAAGAGGGATCCAATGCAGTCCTATCTGGCCAGTCAAAGGACCCAATAATTCTCTAGCAGTAGTGTCTTAACAATTAGCTGGTGCCCTAAGACAAACAATGCATATGCCATGCATACATCATGAAAGCAATAAGAACAAATAGGAGACACAAATACAAAAAGAAACAGATCAATAAAAAGGGATCTGACAGAAAAGATTTATAAATATATCAATTATGGGAAGCATATTAACAGCACGATACTTACACCAAAACCAAAGTAAAGAAATTAAAAAGTTTCAGAGCTCCCAACATGAAAACTCAAGTGGTAGCAAGCACAAGAAATACTATTCCATTGCCAAGATGTGATTCAATTATACAATAAGGTAAAAAGGAGATAATGACTTCAACATATTCAGATAATTGCAAACCTACAACAAAAGCAAGAAATGGTCGACGACTATGAGAGAAAAACCGTGACAAAATGAAGGTACAAAACTTATGAATTAAAAGGTGGACCAACATGATTCGCTTTATCAATAGTCATGCGAGTAAATCCAGTGGTTCAGTGTTCATAATAGACACATGTAAAAGGAGACTGGCTTCTCATCCTTGAAAATGGAATACAATCATTGATTTTATTCGACCATCTTAAAACTTCATAAGTTACATAAGGGGTAATTCATCACTAAATCAGAGATAGTTATGATTAATGGGTCTGCATGAGACAGTAACGAGTGTGTAGAACTCTCAAGAATAATAAATAATAAGTAAACCTTAGAATAGTATAACTTACAAGCTCTAGTAAATTAGAGGAGTAAGTATCTTTGTCACACCAAACTAAATGACAGGAGAGTTACTATGTCCCTCTAGAAAGTTTTCCTATCACATAAATCATTTTAAAATCAGGAATATGGCTACAAAGACAGGCAAAATTGGCATTTGATTATTTGAGAGGTAATTTAGCAAGTGAAAGTGACAGAAAGAGAGAGTTACTAAATTAATAAAACAATCAAACACATTTTATTCAAAAAATAGAAATCAACTTTAAATGAATAAACATACATTACAAAATTGAAGTTTTGTAAAATTTAAAATGGGGGCATACAACCTGTACTACTCTGCAGCATAAACATGATAAACAAGGGCTATGTACGACAGGGCAAAATAAACTATTACCAGAAAATGGTTAGTTCAAAAGAGGGGGTAAAGTAGAAAGATTGTACTGTACTGTATATGAACTGTATATGATCTTCAACAAAGTACAGAAAAATGTTATTTTCATTAGTAAAATATATTTTTGAATATACTTACCCGATAATCATGTAGCTGTCAACTCTGTTGCCGACAGAAATCTACGGTCGGGATACGCCAGCGATCGCTATACAGGTGGGGGTGAACACCACAGCGCCATCTGTGGTCAGGTACTCCAGTACTTCTTGTCAACACCACCTCAATTTTTTCCTCGGTCCACTGGTTCTCTATGGGGAGGAAGGGTGGGTCAATTAAATCATGATTATCGGGTAAGTATATTCAAAAATTTATTTTACTAATGAAAATAACATTTTTCAATATTAATCTTACCCGATAATCATGTAGCTGATTCACACCCAGGGTGGTGGGTGGAGACCAGCATACATGTTAACAAAGAAGCTAAGTATCCCGTATTTTATTTTATTAGTTATTCAAAAATAACATAAAATAAATAAGTACCTGGTAAGGAAGACGACTTGAACCATTACTCTGCCTTTATTAAGTACGTCTTCCTTACTGAGCGTAGCGGTCCTCTTAGGATGCTGAACGACTCTTAGGTGCTGAAGTATAAAGGGCTGCAACCCATACTAAAGGACCTCATCACAACCTTTAACCTCGGCGCTTCTCAAGAAAGAATTGACCACCCGCCAAATCAACAAGGATGTGGAAGGCTTCTTAGCCGACCGTACAACCCATAAAAAGTATTCAAGAGAAAGGTTAAAAAGGTTATGGGATTATGGGAATGTAGTGGCTGAGCCCCCGCCTACTACTGCATTCGTTGCTACGAATGGTCCCAGGGTGTAGCAGTTCTCGTAAAGAGACTGGACATCTTTGAGATAGAATGATGCGAACACTGACTTGCTTCTCCAATAGGTTGCATCCATAACACTCTGCAGAGAACGGTTCTGTTTGAGGGTCACTGAAGAAGCCACAGCTCTCACTTCATGTGCCCTTACCTTCAGCAAAGCAAGGTCTTCTTCCTTCAGATGAGAATGTGCTTCCCTAATCAGGAGCCTGAATAGGTAAGAAACTGAGTTCTTAGACCTTGGAAGAGAAGGCTTCTTGATAGCACACCATGAGGCTTCTGATTGTCCTCGTAAAGGTTATGGCCTTTTTAGATAGTACCTAAGAGCTCTAACTGGGCAAAGTACTCTCTCCAGTTCGTCCCCCACCAAGTTGGACAGGCTTGGGATCTCGAACGACTTAGGCCAAGGACGTGAAGGAAGCTCGTTCTAGCAAAAAACCGAGCTGCAAGGAACATGTAGCCGTTTCAGATGTGAAAACTATGTTCCTGCTGAAGGCGTGGATCTCACTTACTCTTTTAGCTGTTGTCAAGCACACGAGGAAAAGAGTTTTTAATGTGAGGTCCTTAAAAGAGGCTGATTGGAGAGGTTCAAATCTTGATGACATAAGGAACCTTAGGACCACGTCTAGATTCCAGCCTGGAGTGGACAACCGACGTTCCTTTGAGGTCTCAAAAGACTAAAGGAGGTCCTGTAGATCTTTGTTGGTGGAAAGATCCAAGCCTCTGTGGCGGAAAACCGCTGCCAACATACTTCTGTAACCCTTAATCGTAGGAGCTGAAAGGGATCTTACGTTCCTTAGATGTAACAGGAAGTCAGCAATCTGGGTTACAGTGGTACTGGATGAGGAAACTGCATTGGCCTTGTACCAGCTTCGGAAGACTTCCCCTTTAGACTGAAAGACTCTGAGAGTGGATGTCCTCCTTGCTCTGGCAATCGCTTTGGCTGCCTCCTTCGAAAAGCCCCTAGCTCTTGAGAGTCTTTCGAAAGTCTGAAGGCAGTCAGACGAAGAGCGTGGAGGTTTGGATGTACCTTCTTTACGTGAGGTAGACGTAGAAGGTCCACTCCTAGAGGAAGAGTCCTGGGAATGTCGACCAGCCATTGCAGTACCTCTATGAACCATTCTCTCGCGGGCCAGAGCGGAGCCAACCAACGTCAGCCATGTCCCTTTGCGAGAGGCGAACTTCTGAAGTACCCTGTTGACAATCTTGAACGGCGGGAATGCATACAGGTCGAGATGGGACCAATCCAGCAGAAAAGCATCCACGTGAACTGCTGCTGGGTCTGGAATCGGAGAACAATACAACGGGAGCCTCTAGGTTATCGAGGTAGCGAACAGATCTATGGTTGGCTGACCCCACAGGGCCCAAAGTCTGCTGCAAACATTCTTGTGAAGGGTCCACTCTGTGGGGATGACCTGACCCTTCCGGCTAAGGCGATCTGCCATGACATTCATATCGCCCTGAATGAACCTCGTTACCAGCGTGAGCTTTCGATCTTTTAACCAGATGAGGAGGTCCCTTGCGATCTAGAACAACTTCCACGAATGAGTCCCTCCCTGCTTGGAGATGTAAGCCAAGGCTGTGGTGTTGTCAGAGTCCACCTCCACCACCTTGTTAAGCTGGAGGGACTTGAAGTTTACCAAGGCCAGATGAACCGCCAACAGCTCCTTGCAAGAGATGTGAAGTGTCCTTAGCTCCTGATTCCATGTTCCCGAGCATTCCTGTCCGTCCAAAGTCGCACCCCAGCCCGTGTCTGATGCGTCAGAGAAGAGACGGCGGTCGGGTTTCTGAACAGCCAAAGGTAGACTTCCTTGAGAAGAAAGCTGTTCTTTCACCACGTGAGAGTAGACCTCCTCTCTTCGGAAACAGGAACTGAGATCGTCTCTAGCGTCATGTCCTTTATCCAGTGAGCCGCTAGATGATACTGAAGGGGGCGGAGGTGGGGTCTCCCTAACTCGATGAACAGGGCCAGCGATGAAAGTGTCCCTGTTAGACTCATCCACTACCTGACTGAGCATCGGTTCCTTCTCAGCATGCTCTGGATGCAATCTAGGGCTTAGTAGATCCTTGGGGCCGACGGAAAAGCCCGAAAAGCTCGACTCTGAAGATCCATAACCAGGTAGACAATGGTCTGGGATGGGACGAGCTGGGACTCCTCAAAATTGACCAGGAGGCCCAGTTCCTTGGTCAGATCCATAGTCCATCTGAGAATCTCCAGACAGCGACGACTTGTGGGAGCTCTTAAAAGCTAGTCGTCTGACGGAGCAGGACACAAGATCATGGTACTGCTGCACAGTCTGTGAACTGTCAACCATGGGGAAGCGAGGAAGTACAGTGACAACCCGAAGCTGTCTAGACTGTCTGGGTCGTACAGACAACTCCTTATCGGGTTGCTGAGGTTGCCGCACTGCGTCACAACAAGTCACTTCTGCTGGTTGTTGAACGTCTTCCCAGTGACACACTGACTCCGTAAACAAAAAATCCTCTAACAAGGACTAAGCTTGGACTGCATGTCTTGCAACACAGCTCAAGGTCTATGGGAGCAGGTGTGGTAACAGACGGGGTTAGCGACTGAAGTGGAACCATTACCCTCCCTGGAAGCATGTTATGCTTAAATAAAAGTCCATAGGAGGCTAAGCAGCTAAAGGCTCCTCTCCAAATGATAGAGTCCTCAAGGGAATATCAGAAGGAGGGAGAATAGCACTTTCTCATCTACAGGAACCATATCCGAGAAAAGCTAAGTTCTCTCAGTGAGGGTTTCACTGGTGCAAAAGCAGCAGACTAGAAGGCAACGTTATGAAACTGCTTGACAGTCTAGTGAGTTGGCAACAACCAAAGATGTGTGACTGAGAAGCATGCGGTAAGGTATGCAGAGCATGCTGTATGTAGAGCATGCTGTAAGGTAAGCAGAGCATGTTGCATGGCGTGCGGCTTATGCTGCATGGGATGAGGCTCATGCTGCATGGGATGAGGCTCATGCTGCATGGTATGAGGCTCATGCTGCATGGGATGAGGCTCATGCTGCAAGGGATGAGGCTTATGCCGCATGCGTTGAGGAGGATGCCGCCTAGTATGAGGCTCCTGCCTCATGGGTTGAGGCGGTTGCCGCATAGCATGAGGCTCCTGCCTCATGGTTTGAGGAGGATGCCGCATAGCATGAGGCTCCTCATAGCATGAGACTCCTGCCTCATGGGTTGAGGAGGATGCCGCATAGCATGAGGCTCCTGCCTCATGGGTTGAGGAGGATGCCGCATAGCATGAGGCTGCCTCATGGGTAGAGGAGGATGTCGCATAGCATGAGGCTCCTGCCTCATGGGTTGAGGAGGATGCCGCATAGCATGAGGCTCCTGCCTCATGGGTTGAGGAGGATGCCGCATAGCATGAGGCTCCTGTGAGGTTCCTGCCTCAAGAGTTGCGTCTGCCTCAAGGGTTGAGGAGGTAGCTGCGCAGAGAGAGGCTCATGCTGTGAAGAATGCGGTTGCTGCATGCGTTGAGGCGGCTGCCTCATAGCATGAGGTTCCTCAAGAGTTGAGGCTCTTGCCTCAAGAGTTGAGGTTCTTGCCTCAAGAGTGGAGGTGGCTGCCGCAAGAGTTGAGGTTGCTGCCTCAAGGATGGTGGAGGTTGCCGCAACGCAAGAGATTGCTGCCTCGAGGATGGTTGTCGCAACACATGAGGCTCCTGCCTCAAGGGTAGAGGAGGTTACTGCAAAGCATAAGGTTCCTGCCTCAAGTGTTGAGGAGGTTGCCGCATAACAAGAGGCTCCTGCCTCAAGGAAAGTGGAGGTTGCTGCACAGCGCTGGTATCTGGCAACTCCCAATGCGGCAGCTCACGCGTGGAGGTAGGTTGAGGAACCTCAACATCATACGTCTGGCAGGGTGGACTGGTATCTGGCAACTCCCAATGCGGCAGCTCACGCGTGGAGGTAGGTTGAGGAACCTCAACATCATACGTCTGGCAGGGTGGACTGGTATCTGGCAACTCCCAATGCGGCAGCTCACGCGTGGAGGTAGGTTGAGGAACCTCAACATCATACGTCTGGCAGGGTGGACTGCGCAGAGGTGGAGGAGCGCTCGCAGGAGGAGGTGTGCTAACCTTCTCTGCCTGAAACTCCTGCATCAACACCGCAAGCTGAGACTGCATTGTCAGCAGCATAGACCACTAGAGTTTAAAAAAGACAACAACAAACGGAGCTACTGTCCGTTGAGACTGAGGGTCTAAAACAGCTGGTGCGGCAACAGACTGAGTTACTGTCTGTTGCGATACCACCTTGCCTCTCTGGGAGGTGTGCAGTTGTCGTACTGCAGCAAGTCCGAACTGACCCAGTGCTAAAGACACCACCTAGGAGTTGGACTTGCGCGGAAGGGACCGACTTGCACTAAAAGCTGCAAGATTTGGTCCATGGTTTCTGCGAGAAACCTCTTCCGCAGACGAGGAATAAAAGGGCTCTCTCGTCTTTGTGTGGGTGGGGTGATCACGTCGGCTACGTGAGTTGGTTACACCCGAAACCACGGAGGGAAACGTCTGTTCGTCGATCAAGGCCTGCTGAACCCATAAGTCCTTCGACATTACTTCTCCCCTGGGCTTGGGAGCTTGTAAGAGGTCCCAGACTAGGCGAACAACTGGCACGAACAGACGAACCCTCGAACGCAACACTGTAACACTTTGCGCTTATCACTTTATCACTTTTGATTTTCTGTTTGCACTTATTTCACTGAACTCGAAACTTTAAGTGGTTTGTACCTGAAACACGCAATTCTATCCTTCATTAAAAGTTAGTAATTGCGAAAACAGTATTACAATGTAACAGAAAAACATAATGAAAGATAAATAATTCAGTGGCTGGAAAAGAGACTAAACACTAGATCAAATAAACTACGTTTAAAATCTCTCACCGCATAAAGCTTGAGAACAAGAATAAAACTCTAGAAACGTTTACCTTCTTCCCCTAAAGAGACTAGGGAGAAGAGCAAAAACGATAACAACGTTACCCGCTTGAACGAAACGTTTATCCTCCTCTCTCTCCCTCCGTCTCTATCTCTCTCTCTCTCTCTCTTGACTTAGAACCTGAGAGAAGAGCCCAATTATATATATCGTTAAAACATATTATTGTTAAAGGAAAAAAACTGAAAGATTTCCCAAATAAAAAGTTCCTTTATTAGAATTAAAACCATTTAAGCTAAGAAAGAATGAACAAAACGCTAGAATCGGTTTACTCTTACTGCAACGTGACACCGTGAATGCTCTCTCTCTATCGTAACGATAGAGCGCAAGTTGAACGTTCTGAACGTCAACAACTGCAGAGACAAAACAAAACGTTAGTTCAACTTTGAAAACAGTACGAGACTTATCAAAGAAATTCTTTCAAAAACATTAAAATAGCATAATATGTTAACAGGTAAAAACGAAATGACGGGCTCAATGTAAATTAACTTCGGTTCCAAGAAAAGACCGCCTACTATTAGGAAAGGTCGAATATAAACAAATATAAAAATTAATTTTAATAAGTTTATAATAAAAGGAAGTTAATCGAAGAGGCCTATAAAAGGCGGAGAGATATAAAATAAATCTATAACTTTTGTTAAGCAAAATTAAGAAAGAGAGTCTATACTCTCTTCGACACCAACACTTCCGTCTAAGGGAAGGGTCGGCCATTTAAAGGTGAAAGAGAGTTCATACTCTCTTCGTCACCATAAATAATCAAATTAATTCCAAAAGCTAGCTAAGCTAATGATAAAACTTCCTGAATAGCGAAAGCTAAACTCTAGAGCAAATACATCACCAAATCGTGAGCAATAACTCCAGAATCAACAGCGTATCCATGTAGGTCTAGCCGGAGGCACGACAGAGGAAAAATTGAGGTGGTGTTGACAAGAAGTACTGGAGTACCTGACCACAGATGGCGCTGTGGTGTTCACCCCCACCTGTATAGCGATCGCTGGCGTATCCCGACCGTAGATTTCTGTCGGCAACAGAGTTGACAGCTACATGATTATCGGGTAAGATTAATATTGAAACATAATGATTTTAATAGTAATGTACACTGTATTTTTCTTAACTATAAAAACCCGAGTCCTTTATAGGAGTAGACTTATATCAAAGCTGGATATGACTATTAAAACTCAACAAAATAGTGGTAGTTAAGTGGAGAGTAGCAGGTAAGCCCAGCCCACCGACAGGAAAATGAGCTCTCCCTTTGACCTAAGACTTGTGGGGTGGTTGAAGCAAGGAGTGTGATTTAAAGGACCCAGGTTTGTATAGTTAGTTGAAAAATAAATAACAAATAAAATTTTGTGATTCGTTCCCACATGAATACAATCCTTTGCCCTTTAGTAAGAGAATTATCCTACGGGGCTACAGATGGAGGAAAATCTAAATGTATGGTCATTATGAAATATGGGTTTGCACAAATTTTTCCATCCTCTCTTTCATCTGGGAGGAAGGGAGAGACACCCTTAAACAAAGCTTGCCAGAAATTCTGTAAACCAAAGGTCACTGAAGAATAAGTGAGAAGCAAAGTGTGAGCTCAGAGGCCGGTCAGGTGGGTGGGTCTTACCCGACACCCTCCAAATAATTATCACCACCGTGTTAAGTTTTAACAGTCGTATCAAGTTTTACTGTAAGCATACTCTTGTTACAGGAAAAATGTCTCTATTCATATAGGGATAAACAAGGGCCCAGAAGGCACCTTGAAACCTCTTGACCTGACATAAACCCATTCTGTTGAAGGTTAAAGTACAGAAGGCACTTGAAAAAAAGAGAGAGACCTTTAAGGGTAAGAAGAGGGTGACCAGGAGGTAGAGATAGTGAAAAGTAGAAATAAATACAAAAATCCAGTAAAAAGAATATCATCATGGAAACATTGCAAATTAAGAAGAAAAAAGTAACAGCATGTAATTATAGCAGCATAAAGTGATTAGCAGACACCATCATTAGTAAGCAAAAAGCAGCAGCAAAACTTTTAACAAAGTACCGAAGCAATTAAATGTGCTCTATGAGGGCACAGAGTATAGGCAAGATACTTGAAGCCAGTACAGTAAGTACATAACACTGGGAGCTTCTTCATCTTAATGACCTTGTTTTAAAATCAGAACCTGGGGGAAAGACGACGGAAATATTTAGGTGAAAGAGTGGAACTTAGCAAGCGGAGTAAAGATAAACATGCTGTACTCGTAAATAAAGTTATGACTGAAAATGAAGAAAAGGAAAAAAGTATAATCAAATAAAGAGGCTACATGGTTGTGTGAGATAGCTTCTTTACTGTGTACCCTATGCCTGGTTGTGAGAGATGAGAATTTCTCAGAAGAAGTAGAATATTTCTGTTACATTGGAGAGATATTGGACAGCAAATCAGTTGACTGAGCAGTTAAGAGTTTTCAGCATAAAAATGGAGATATCTAGACTATTATAATAAAAATGTTCCATCAGTAGAAAGAACAGCTTTGGGATGGATACAAGAAGCCTGTATTACTAAATGCAGTAGAAATATGAGAGAGGCAACAAGTAAAATGGAAATGGGCAGAGAAAAGTGAGAAGAATACACAATATATTGGCTGTAGGACAGCTGGAGATCTCAAAAGACACAAGATGATTTGGCCATATGATGAGTGTGGATTATGAAGTTGGTCAGGAAATCAGTAAATGTGAGAGCACCAGGATTAAGAAAACCTACTAAAGGGACTAGAAATCATGGGTAAGAATAGGGAGATAAAAGAACATATAGTTCTGCCAAAAAGTGTAAAGATAGCCTATTTCATGTCTCAGAAAGGTCAAGATGATAAAGAGAACCTTTTTTAAGGTTATGTTGACAATGACCAGATGCACAAAGCTTATACTGATGATGGAAAACAGGTTCAACAACCCGAGAAAGAGCAATTGCAGATAGAAAATGGAAGAACGAAGTTGTAATAGATGGAGAGGTCTTAGAAAGTAGAGGACTTGAGTTATATTAATGACAAAATAAAATGACACACAACTTGGGTGTGTGTTGTTATGCAGCAGATACTTGAAAGGAAAGTGGAGATTCTGAAGAAGTGGGACCAAATTTGGAAGATTGTATTACAAATGAAGGGAAAACAAGATTTACAGACTATAACTAAAGCAACAGCCTTCAAACGCTGAGAAAGGTTAGGGTTAAGAGGAGGGTGAGTAGTCCAAATGGAATAAGATTCTTAATGCAACAAAAAGTAGAGGACATGTTTGGAAAAGTCCAGTGACTATGGATACAGTGAATACCTGCCTTGGCCTACTTTCTGCAAGTAGGGACCACAAAAGCAGAAATGCTAGGAATTTGGGAAAACTATTTGATACAGCACATGTGTCACAGGTAGACTGAAACCAAACATATACACAGGATGGGTAGAAGTTTTAGGATAATAGAGAAGTTTAGAAGCCAAAACAAAGCTTGATTTTATTAGGATTTAAAAGTACTGAAAGTGGTGTTCCTAAGAATGGGATTTAATTATAATACAAGGTGATACATCTTACAAGAACCAAGACTGATAGCTGGAGTATTGCAAAATGAGGAACTGGTCCAGAGATGTGACATTGAGTGTTTGGAATAAAAGCTAAGAACTCAAAATCTAAGTGCTCCTCGACATGTGATGAGTGAAGAACAAGTTGACAGAAAAGAGTTGGGAAACCTAGGTCTCTTTGTCTAGCCCCCTGAAGGAAAGAATTGACATAAAATGAAAACTAGTGCGCACTCTGCAATATACATTAACTGGCCAAAAAAAGGTGTAACTCTTAATAGTGTACCATAGGTAATAGACTACAAGGTGTTTAGAATGATATCAGGTTTTGTTAAATTTTAAATTTCTATGTATTTGCCTGTTCCCACAATTCTATCTTCTTTCGCAGGAATGTTGAGTTGATCAAATGAACGTCTCAAGAATCAGAGCAGATACGTGTACAAGCTGTACAGTGAGCAATGGCTAGAACTTAGGAAGTGAAACTGCAGAGACATGAGACTAAATATTCTTCCATACAAATTCAAATGTCTAGAATCTTATGGGAGTTACAACCAAAGGATTGGAAAGAATGATATAAAAGTGATTGATATAACAGTTGAAAAGGCATTGAGTACAGTGATAATTATTTGAATGTGACGATGTCTCCGGTAGGGTAAATTGTATAAAAAACTGATGGACATTCTCTTTCATATGAAAAGAGCAGTTGTTGAAATCTGCAAAGTGTTTCATGGTAACTTAAAGTGAATAGAAAGGATAGGAAGCAATTTGTGTTATGTTTTTGTGTACAGTATATATGTATATAAAAGTGACTTATTAGAAAGAATGATTTTGGGGAGGAAGTATAGTACGTAAAGGCAAGAAAAAAAGATTGTTTAAATTTTGTAATATGAAGTACAGTACTGTAATATTGTAGTGTTACGTTTATGGTGCTATATTTGCAATAAAGTCAATTTTGATGGTGTAATACAGCATCCACTGTGAAATTTAGTGATAAGGTTCAGGTTTAGATTAATATTCAAGGTAAAACTGTTCATGTATGTGATTGTATGTATAAGTAGATAGAGAATAAAGTAATATGGAAAAAAAGAAGAAATGTGTTTGATTCTGGTACATGTCCCAAAGCCTACTTTGGGTCTACAAAATATATTGTACATAGATTAATATATTTCTAAGCCCAGATTCTTAGAAAAAGCAAATGGGATGGAGAAAGTGGTGTTAGAACTTTTATTTTATTTAGACAAGTCACAAAAGACGTAAATTATATATGATGCTTTGAGAACACACTAAACTAATTCTAATCAAGAGTGCACACACAGATGATAGATAAAGAAGGTCTGTACTACCCTGTACAACAAAGAAATGACCAATAACCAAGATAATGAGCAACTTTGAATATTATGACTTTGATTAAACTGCAAATGAGGAACCGAAGTCAAAATGCTGGAAAACAGAGTGACAATTAAGTGAAATATGAGAGCGCTTAGTATACAAAGGAGGAAAAAGCAGATGTTGAGAGTAAAGATTAACTGTATGGAACACACAAAGTAATACGCTGGAAATTTTCTGGACATAGACATGAAAGGGAACTGAATTATGTTAGCCAAATAAGAGTATAACTAATAAAAAAAAAAAAAAAAAACAGCTCAAGAAATTAAAAGTACTTGGGAGAATGACAAATAGAAAAGTGCCCAGGGCCATCTGAAATAACAACCATATTCATAAAAACAGCAGAACCAGACATCCATGATAAAGAAAATGTGAATAGAGACTTGCATAGAAAGAATACAAAGGAAAAGAGGATGGCCTGCAATAAAGGAATCAAATAGGAATAAGAATGCTTGAGTATGGTCTGAACTTATTAAAAACTGGCTCAGCAGTTGCACCGTCTTCTAAACGTAATGCTAGATACTGCCATATATGTGCAGTGCTCTGGATTCCAAATCTAGAAGGTGGTTGGAAATATTTTAAGACAAAATTGTATCACACTGATGAATGGCAAAGAGAGGAAAGCGGAGATCAGTGACAAGATTGACGGACGGCTCCTAGAAGTAGAATAATTTTATTACCGGTGGGGCACACTAGACTGAGAAGGAAGAAGTGAGAGAGTAGTAGAGATTTGCTGCAGCATGAATGAAATGATATTATCATCATAAAATAAATTTTTGAATATACTTACACGGTGGTTATATGAGAATGGCTAAAGTCCCTAGACGCCCAGCAGAAAATTCAAAATCTCGCGGCTATCGCAGATATGCCAGGTGTACACTAGCGCCCTTGCGGTATTCAGGTAGAACTATACCAAACCCTTCAGATCTTCCATGCCCCATAGTCTCTAGAGGGGAGGAGGGTGGGTTTTTAACTTATATAACCAGCGGGTAAGTATATTAAAAAATTTATTTAATTATGAAAATATCATTTTTAAATATAAAACTTACCAAATGGTTATATAAGAATAGCTGATTGATACCCTTGGTGGCGGGTAAGAGACAGCAACATAATTGGAAATTCACTTAAGAGTTACATAAACAACTTAAGAGGTTCTCACCTGATAAGGAAGCTGACTGCAATGATGCTCTGCCTCATTTTGTCTGCTATCCTTAGGAGATCCAGCGGTCCACCCAGGGGGCTGATGATCTCTAGGAGCTGTCAAACGGTGCTATAATCTATAACATGACAGTACCTCAACTAATACCGTTGTTCAGAGCACACTCTGGGAGCAAATTGACCACCTGACCAAACAATAGATTGCGGACGACTGACGACCAATCTCCACATACAACCATAACTTTACAAGTTCCAAGAGATAGAAAAGGGTATTAGGAAAATAGGGAACGTAGTGGTAGATCATTCACCTACTATCACATTCGCCGCCACGAATGGACCCAACATATAACAGTCCTCATAGGGAGTCTGAACATGTTTTAAATAATGGGATGCGAATACAGACTTACTTCTCCAGAAACTTGTATCCATCAAACTTTGCAGAGAACGGTTCTGTTTAAAAGCCACTGAAGTCGCTACCACTTTGACTTCATGCGTCTTCACCTTGAGAAGCCTCTGGTCTGCCTCATCACACTGGGTGTGGGCCTCTCTAATCAAGAACCTTATGAAAATGGATAAGGCGTTCTTTGACTGTTGACATGGGCAGTGAAGGTTTTCTAACTGCACACCACAGAGCGTCTGAGTCGCCTCTCAAACTCTTAGTTCTGTCCAAATAGAATCTTAAAGCTCTTACAGGGCAGAGCACTTTCTCCAACTCCTCTCCCACCACATCATAGAGGTTAGGGATCTCAAAAGACTTCGGCCGAGGATGGGAAGGCTTTTCATTCTTGGCCAAAAATCCCAACTGTAAGGAGCATATGGCTTTCCCATCTCGGAAACCAATGTTCCTGCTTAAAGCGTGAACTTCACTAACCCTTTTAGCAGTGGCTAAGCTAACCAGAAACAGAGTTTTCAAGGTTAGATCCTTAAAAGAGGCCGAGTGTAAAGGTTCAAATCTGTCACTCATGAGATATTAAAGAACCACATCCAGGTTCTAGGCAAGTGAATCTGGTTGTCTTTTCTTTGAGGTATCAAAAGACTTAAACAAAACCTGAAATCCTTATTGTTGGAAAGGTTCAAGTTCCTGTGTCTAAAGACCGTCGCTAACATACTTCTGTAACCTTTGATTGTAGAGGACGAGAAGTTATGCTTATTTCTGAGGTCTAGGAAGAAATCTGCCATCTGAGTTATAGAGGTACTGGATGAAGAAACCGAATTAGCTCTACACCATTCTCTGAACAATTCCCACTTGGACTGATACACCTTGATGGTAGAAGACCTCCTTGCTCCCGCAATAGCCTTGGCTGCCTTCTTTGAAAAGCCTCTAGATCTAGCGACTTTTTCGATAGTCTGAAGGCAGTCAGACGTAGAGCTCGGAGGTTTAGGTGGTTTCGTGCTAAGTGAGGTTGCCTGAGAAGATCTAGTCTTAAGGGAAGGCTTCTCGGGACATCTACCATCCATTCCAGTACCCCTGGAAACCAGCTTCTTAACGGCCAGAACGGAGCTATTAGAGTCATCCTGGTTCCTTCGTGCGACACGAACTTCTGCATCACCTTGTATAGAACCTTGAACGGTGGGAATGCATACACCTCCAAATGTGATCAATTCGTTAGGAAAGCGTCTATGTGCATGGCCTCGGGATCCGGTACCGGTGAGCAGTAGCACTCCAGTCTCTTCATCTTTGCGGTTGCAAAAAGATCTATGATAGGACGACCCCATACCTGCCACAGACTCTGGCAGACCTCTGGGTGCAACATCCATTCCGTGGGAAGAACCTGATCTCTCCTGCTGAGTCTGTCCGCACTTACATTCTTGACCCCCTGAATAAAACGAGTCAATAAAGTCACTTTCCTTTCCTCTGCCCATACGAGAAGAGGTCTCGCTATCTCGTACAGATACCATGAGTGGGTCCCGCCCTGCTTCGCTATATAGGCTAGAGCTGTGGTACTGTCCGCATTGATTTGGACCACTTTGCCCAGGATCTGCTCCTCGAAGCCTTTGAGGGCCAGATGTACTGCCAATAGCTCCTTTTGGTTTATGTGGAGAGTTTTTTGCTCTACCATCCACACAGACCCGACAGCTCCTTCTTCCCTAATGTTGCTCCCCACCCCGAGTTTGAGGCGTCGGAAAACAACACGAAGTCTGGGCTCTTCTGATTCAACGACCGGCCTTCCTTCAATCTGTGTTCGTTGTTCCACCACTGAAGATGTGTTTTTATGGAAGTCGTGATGGGAATACTTTCCCTGTCGAGACTGTCCCCTTTCTTTCAATGCCAATTGAGGTGAAACTGAAAGGGGGCGTAAATGTAACCTCCCCAGAGACACAAACTTCTCCAATGATGAGAGTGTCCCCAGAAGGCTCATCCATTCCCTCACTGAACTGACGTCCTTCTTTAAAAAAGCTCGAAGTTTTAGGAGTGCTGTTTGGATCCTTACAGGCGATGGAAAAGCCTGAAAACTCTGACTCTGAATCTCTATCCCCAAATAAAGAATCTTCTGGGATGGAGTCAGCTGTGATTTCTTCGAACTCACCAGGAGTCCCAATTCCTTGGTCAAAACCAATGTCATTTGCAGGTCCTTCAAACAGCAATCGGCTGAGGTGGCTCTTATAAGCCAATCGTCCAGGTACAGGGAGGCCCTGATTCTCCTTGAATGCAGCATGCTTGCAACATTCAGCATGATTTTGGTGAACAACAGAGGAGCTGTGCTGAGACCGAAACATAAGGCTCTGAACTGGAAGACCTTGTTTCCGTACATAAACCTCAGATAACGCCTGCAGCTGGGGTGGATTGGAATATGGAAGTAGGCGTCTTAAAGATCTAATGAAACCATCCAATCGCCCTTCCTTACCGTTGCCAAAACCGTCTTCTGTGTTTCCATGGTAAACTTCGTGTTCTGGACGTAGCCATTTAGAACACTTACGTCCAGAACTGGTCTCCATTCTCCTGAACTCTTGGGTACCAAGAATAGTTGGTTGTAAAACCCCGGTGATGTTAAATCCTGTACCCTCTCTATCGCTCGCTTCTCTAGTAACAGAGACATCTGAAGCCGCATGGCCTGCCTCTTTGGCCCCTCCCTGTACCTGGGCGAAAGATCCACCTGATCTGTGACTAGTGGAGGATTTGATAAGAATGGGATCTTGTATCCCTCCTTCAACACTAGGACGAACCAAGGGTCCGCTCCATTCTTCTCCCAGGCCTTCCAGAAGTAATTCAGCCTGGCACCTACTGCTGTCTGAAGGCTAGGGCAGTTAGACTCTACCCCGGCCGGTCTTGGCTCCTCTCTTCTTATGTTTCCTCCCGTCGTACCTGAAGGAACCCCTTCCGGTAGGCTTACCACGAAAGGGCTGAGAGGGTCGTACCCCAGAAGTACCTTCTTTTGGTTTACGGGACGAAAAAGAAGAAGGCAGAACCTTCCTGGCCATATTAGCCACTAGATCATGCGTAGCCTTTTGGGTTAAAGCAGTGACAGCTTCCCCTACCAACTCTTGGGAGAATAAAGTAAAAAAGACCGAGAGCACAACAAAACAATTCAACACTTTGTATTCCAAAAAGAAGGATGTAGTTCAGATGGCGCTCGCGTCGTGGCGCTGGTGGTTGGCTAGGACCGTTGTATCAGCCCATCCCTTTGGCGAAGGAATTAACTAAATGGAAGACAACCTGTGAATAGTGGTTTTCACGCGCCTTTGCTTTATACACGACACCCAAAAGGTGCTCGCGCGAGGGTAGTAAACTCAGCATTCCATGCTTTTTTCTTTCTCTGGTATAATTGGAAGGTTTCATCAGAAAAGATATATAAGAAGGACTTTTCACCCGGCGCCACAGATCGACCCAGAAAAGTAGAGGACAGTGGAGAGAATAGCAATTCCGATCTCTGGTAAGGGGAAACTCCCGCTGAGAGAAAGGTACATATAGTGGCCCTGTTCTCAATCACTCCAGCCGTGAAAAGAGCAGCCAACTCGTTAGAGCCATCCCTAACTCCCTTGTCCATACAAGACATCAAATGAATGAGACTGCTAGTGTCCGCGCCTTTCATTTCAGAGACCTTTTTCTCTAGGGCTCCCAAAGACCAACCTAAATAGTAAAAACTTCAAAGGCCCTGAACATGCCTTTAAGAAGATGATCAAACTCTATCACAGACCACCACACTTTCGTTTTCCTCAAGGCCAGACGACGAGAGGAGTCCACAAGGCTCAAGAAATCTCCCTGGGCAGAGGCAGGAACTCCCAAGCACAAAACTTCCCCTGTCTCATACCAAAGCTGGATTTGGAAGCCAATCTTGTGGGAGGAAAGGCAAAGCCCGTTTTGCCAAGAGTCCTCTTTGATCCCATCCAAGTTCCCATCAGCTTCAAGGCTCTTTTAGAAGAGCGTGAGAGCACCATCTTAGTAAAAATAGGCACTTTAGTAGCCTTCCCCAGGGTAAATTACGATGGGGGAGAACGTGGAGCCATAGGAGTAAAGTGGTCTGGAAAGATTCCCGTGAAAATCAACATTAATTTTTTGAGATCCACTGAATGTTGAGGAAGTTTCTCTTCTTCCTCTTCCGAAATAGCTTCCAACGGTTCGTCCAGGTCAGAAACCTCCTCTGATTCATCTTCTGGCAGTGCAGCTGTTGCTGCAGCCTGAACCGAGGAGTCAGTGTCGAAATGAGAACATTTGCGATGTTCGAGATCTCCTTCTATCGGGCGATCAAAAGTTTTCCGTTTAAAATCGCAATCAGTTTGGGAAACAGCATCCAACTGAAGTGGGGTGGTCGAGGTTGACTGATGTGTGACGCCACGGATGGACTGACGCTCGGCGTCAAGAGTCAACTGACGTGAGCCATCGCGTGGACGCCTAGCGTCCGCTTGCTGTTGACGCTGACGCCGATGCTCTATGCCGTCATGAGACGACTGACGTGAGCCGTCGCGAGGACGCCTTGCGCCCGCTTGCTGTTCACGCTGACGCTCCTTCGCATCATGAGAAGACTGCCGAGAGCCGTCACGGTGACGCGTTGTGTCCACTTGCCACCGGTGCCGTTCCGCATCGCGTCCGTTACCATCCTGTCCTATGAACGTCAACGCTTTTGGAAGAAAAACATTCAGATGTTGATTTTTGTTTAGCAACAGCTCCCTGATGTGACTCTTCCAACTCATCCTGCCGTTGAACACTGCGATTAGGAGATCGCCTGTGCGATAACACGTCAGTGCCAGAGACAACAGGCCGCCTGTGCGACAATGGGTCCGAAGACTGACGCCCAACCACACTGCTAACCGCAGGTTGATAAGACTGCATCAACAACGAGAGCTGCTGTTTCTTACCTAAAAGCATAGACCACTTAGGATCGCTACTATGCAATACATTAGACTCCTTTTCTAATGGGAAATCGCCTTCTACCTTGCTATCAAATCGCTTCCCACTTTCGGATGATGAAAGCCAGTCTGACGGAAGCGGCGGTGCATGAACCGTCACATCAGAAACAGGCATCAGTTCTGAATCAGACTGTATCACATCGACGTCAACAACAGGATCTCTGTCAGAGCGTTTTGCAGGTGTGCAACCGTCAGGCGAATGAAAACGCTCAGGCGTATCCCAGGTACTACAGCCTGGTCGACCCGGAGGCAATTCGTGTCGCTGAACGATCGCGTGAGACTTCCTTTTAAGCGGTCTGGAAGCGTGACGCCAGGTCTCGCTAAACGAACCTTCATCCGAGGAAGGTGATAACGCACCAACCTCATCATTTCTACGATGAGGATGAGCGACCTGTGTTACGACAGCAGGAACGCTCGAGGGAACGTCTGCACGATTGATGAAGCCTCTCGTTCCCTTTTGCCATCCGACATTACTTCTCCCATGGGTTCGGGAGCTTGAAAGAGGTCGTAGGCTGGGTGAACGACAGGATCGTGCAGACGCACCCTCCACAACACTAAACACATTTGAAACACTTTTCCCATTTGGTTGGTCACCCGTGCCACCACTTTTCAGCCCATTGATCTCGGACAAGATCTAATTTTTGTCCGCAGTTAAAGATTCGACTCTTTCACCGAGAGCCTGAATCGCGGTTAACATATCCTCCATAGAAGGTTCCTTCTGTTGTTGATTTACCACTACGGGGGAAGGAATAGGATCAATGACATTAGGTAAGGACAAATCAACAGAACGAACCGAACTGCGCCTAAACCTGTCCCTCTCTTGTCTTTTCATGTAACGTTCATATGTTACCCACTCGCTATCAGTTAACGAAATGCATTCATCACACCGATCCCCAATAGAACAAGACTTTCCCCTACATTCAATACAAATACTATGAGGGTCCACAGAAGCCTTAGGAAGTCGAGTACGACAACCTTTAACACACTTCCGAATTACAGGGGAGGGATCGGCCATATTGAATTGGTAAGAGAGACCAAAAACATAAACAAAGGTTAACTTACCTAAATTAACCCCAAAACAAAAAGATTTCAAGAATAAATGAAAAGGAAATCAATTATGCGAAAGCCCAAAACTCAAAAGATGGAGTACATCACCAAATAACCATCCAAAACAGAGTAAGTTTCGAGAGAATTTCCAATAGTTACAGCCAGCAATGGCGGCAGAGAAGAACTGAAGGGTTTGGTATAGTTCTACCTCAATACCGCGAGGGCGCTAGTGTACACCTGGCATATCTGCGATAGCCGCGAGATTTTGAATTTTCTGCCGGGCGTCTAGGGACTTTAGCCATTCTTATATAACCAGCGGGTAAGTTTTATATTTAAAAATGGAGGACTACAGGCAATTGATAAAAGGCCTTACCAGCAGAGACAGGCAATGAATTGGGCACATAAGGTCTACAGTACTTTAGGTTACAGAAACATAAGACTACATTCAATTGAAAAAGGCCTCATTAGAAGAGACAGGCAATGATTCAGCAACGTAAGGTCTACAGTACTTTATGTTACAAAAACATAGACTACAGGCCATTGAAAGAAGGCCTCATCAGAAGAGAGGGGTAATGAATTGGGCACATAAGGTCTACAGTACTTTGTGCTACAGAAACATAGGCACTGACGGGTAAAATGAAGACAGGAAAAATACACCTGTAGAATGTCATAGACCTGAGAATAGTGAAAATAGTTGAAATTGTTAGAATGCTCAAAAGTGGAATGAGGAGAGAATAGGGAATCGAAGCAAGCAAAACTAAGCCCAAGGTAACTGGAAAGGAAATGGCTGCATTGTAGTACATGTTGCAAAATATATCAGGTGAAAAACAACATAGTTATAAGTGAAACCAATTGTCCCCCTCTTAGTAAAGGGGTAATGACAAACACATAAGCTAAATTTCTTGCTACTAGACGATGTGTTGGTCAAATATCTTCTCTTGCATCGCACACGAAGGATGTTCGTACCAACAGCTTGAAATTAGACGTCATATGATTTGTCTTGGCAGAGAGCCACTGTATCGGTCAACTATATTCCTCAGTATGGTACGCGAAGGATGTCAGCCTCAGGAGCCTGAAATGAAGTAGTCAATTAGTATCGGAAACACTCTTGGAATCCTTACTCTTTTCTAAATAAAAATAATTTACTAAGAACCTAAAATGCAACATACAACTTACATAAATACCACTAGATTTTTATCCAATGCACTGAAATAATCTTATAAATCATTTTCTAAAAACCCTAAATGCAGTATAGTATTTACATAAATTTCACAAGATTTTTTACCCCAAGTACTAACTGAACTATCTTACAAACTCTATTCAGTTTATGTGATTATCTTTATATTATCAACATCATTTCTATAAATATTATTGTTACTATTATCATCAGCATCACTAATTTCATTATCATTTTTATTCCACCGAAATTTCTTTTTTGCCTTGTATTTTCATATTCAGTGCCAAAAGGGTATGGCACAGAAACCCACAATACCATGTGAAATACTGTACAGTACTGTATACAATATGCTTCAAAGCGAGATGTTGCAATTGCCACTCACCTCCACATGTCCAGTCATTCATGAAGCGTTTATCATCAGACGTCATCTTCGACGATAATGAAGCCTACTTATTCCGTTACTTATACTGTAGTGATAAATTCACTCTCCTTCTATTGTTATCCAGGTTCACACGTGGATGACCTTCTGTCGGAACTCATCTGAACATAATCATGGTTGACGGCTTCTACATTATAGGTGGTCATTGGCTTTCAAAGCATCTGTCACTGGGCTTTTGTTTCTGAAATACCCGTAACGACAATATATGAGACAATGCATTATAGCTTCACTGTTATGAAATTACAATAATTATATATGCATATGAATATTCTCTAATCTATATCAGGTTAGACAATCTCAGTCATGCTAAGTAAATTATTTCATATTTCAATTAAAAATGAAACGTGTTATCCAAGTTTAGAACTTCCAAAATATTTCAACCAGAGGCAAAGCTTTTGCTTAAGATTTTGTGAATCTCAACATCAGAATTCAATTAACCTATATCACCTTGTGGCAGAATTAATGGTGCTACTGACCAGATTATTATCATTATTTGCTAAGCTATAACACTAGTTGGAAAAGCAAGATACTACTGTATAAGCCCAGGGCTCCAATAGGGAAAATAGCCCGGTGAGGAAAGGAAATAAATAAACTACAAAAGAAGTAGTCAACAATTAAAATATTTTTTTAAAGAATAGTAACATAAGAATGAATCTTTCATATATAAACTATTGAAACTTTAAAAAACAAAAGGAAAAAAAAAATAAGATAGAACAGTGTGCCATAGTGTACCCTCAAGCAAGGAACTCTATCCAAAGACAGTGGAAGACCATGGTGCAGAGGCTATGGCACTACCCATGACTAGAGAACAATGGTTTGATTATTTGCTTTAGGTACCAAAAAACCAGTAATACGACAAATTCGTAGATAATTTATATTTTTCCTAACTATACAAACCTTAGCTATTTACATGGGGTAATTACTTTAGCGTAGCTGAACGACGAGCCATAAAAGTTTTAACGAGGGTTTCCTACCCCGCCGCTAGTTAGCGGGGGGTAGCTAGCTACCCCTCCCCCCTCACACACACCGGTGAATACTTCACTTTACTTAGAGGTTGAACTTATCTTGGGGGACAAGGCTGGCGGCCACATAACTGTAAATAGCTAAGGTTTGTATAGTTAGGAAAAATACAAATTATCTACGAATTTGTCATTTGTTCCGTAACTGAAATACAAACCACGCTATTTAAATGGGGTGACTTAACCCTTAAGAAGGGTGGTAAGTACCCTGCCATACTGGCTTTGGCTTGCGAGGGGACCCCGACCCCGTGTTTGAAAGAACTCGTGGGTTGAGGGGGCCCCTGCTCCTCGCAGGCAGTTGTGAGACTGCTGCGGCCTATGTAAGTTGTGTGTGAAGGTGAGCAGTGACTCGTCCTAGGAAGTTGACCTAGAGTTCTTCAGATGGAAATCTAGGCTAGGACTCTCCCAATACCACCTCGTCAGGGTATGGGGACATGACAGTATTGCAACTTAATACTAGGTACACAAGGGAGCATGGTTTACCTGCAGAGGTTCGAGGTCAGCTGTGCAAAGGACCCAGGATGCTGTTTTTCTCCAAGGGAGGAGAGAATGAAGAAAAAAAAAGGGCCAGACAGATCTTTTCATTCACACAGACTAAAACAGGGTAACAATGCCCTCAACCTTCTGCTACTTGTCCAATGAGGAGTCTGAGGTTAGACCATCTGTTGTGCAGCCACCACAGGGCCGATAGAGAACGTATCGAACCTCCTGTGTGTCACGTCTTGCAGGTAGTGGGCCGTGAAGGTGGTCTGACGCTTCCACACCCCAGCTTGCAGGACCTGCGTCACCGAAAAGTTCTTCTTGAAGGCTAGGGACGTAGCCACGCCCCTGACGTCATGCGCCCTAGGGCGATTTGACGGAGGAGGGTCAGGATTCAAGGCCAGATGAATTACCTTGCGAATCCAGGCCGAGATGGTATTCCTGGTGACCCTCCTCTTTGTTTCCCCGGTGCTCACGAACAAAGCTCGCACCTGGGGGCGGACTGCAGCTGTTCTTTTAAGATACAACCTCAGACTCCTGACTGGGCACAGTATAGGAGATGGTCTGGGTCATCTGTTACAGAACGGAGACTCGAAACCTGGAAAGAGTCGAACCTTGGGTCCGGCACTCCCGGGTTCTGAGTCTTGGCAACAAACTCAGGGACGAAGCTGAACGTTACCTCCCCCTATCCCCTTGAATGGGCGACGTTGTAGAAGAGACCATGAAGTTCGCAGACTCGCTTGGCCGAGGCCAAAGCTAGCAGGAACACCGTTTTCCAGGTAAGGTGGCGATCAGAAGCCTGGCGTAATGGTTCGTAGGGAGGTCTCTTAGGAGACCTGAGAACTCGAACCACGTTCCAAGGAGGAGGTCTCACTTCCGACTGAGGGCAGGTAAGCTCGTAACTCCATATGAGAAGAGACAGTTCCAGCGAGGAGGAAATGTCCATTCCTTTGAGCCTGAAGGCGAGACTTAAGGCTGAGCGATAGCCTTTCACAGCCGAGACTGAAAGGCGCATTTCTTACCGCAGATAAACGAGGAACTCCGCTATTGCTGGTTAAGTGGCATCGAGGGGAGAGATACCCCTTCCACGGCACCAACCACAGAAAACTCGCCACTTCGCCTGGTAGACTCCTGCGGATGACTTGCGCAGGTGGCCAGACATCCTCCTCTCTCTGTGAGGAGATGCTGGATAGTCTCCAGGCGTGAAGCCGAAGCAAAGCTACGGCATTGTGGTAGATGTTGGAGTGTGGTTGTTTGAGTAGCTCGCGACGTGGAGGGAGCTCCCTCGGGATCTTTGTGAGGAGCTAAAGAAGGTCCGGGAACCACTCTGCATGATGCCATAGCGGAGCTATCAAGGTCATTGAGAGATTGACCGATGCTCTGGTCTTGTTGAGTACCCTCTTCATCAGACAGAACCGGGGAAAGGCGTACACATCGACGTTGTCCCACCGTTGTTGGAAGGCATCTTGCCAGAGAGCCTTGGGGTCCGGGACTGGGGAGCAGTACAGCGGGAGCTTGGTGTTCAGCGCCGTAGCAAACAGATCCACCGTCGGGGAACCCTACAAAGTCAGGACTTTGTTGGCTATCTGAGGATCCAAAGACCACTTGGTACTCACCATCTGCGTCGCTCTGCTCAGACTGTCGGCGAGCACATTCCTTTTGCCTGGAATGAAGCGAGCCGCTAGTGAAATCGAGTGGACTTAGGACCATCTCAGGATCTCTACTGCAAGATAGGATAGCTGTTCCGAAAATGTACCTCCCTGCTTGTTGATATAGGTCACGACCGTGGTGTTGTTGCTCATCACCACCACAGAGTGGCCTGCCAGGACTTGGTGGAACTTCTGAAGTGCCAGGAATACAGCCTTCATTTCTAGCAGGTTTATGTGAAGGTACTTTTCTGATTCTGACCACAGGCCTGAGGTCCTGTGGCTTAGAACGTGGGCCCCCCACCCTTTGTTTGATGAGTCCGAAAACAGCATCAAATCTGGGGAAGGGACGAGAAGATCCACTCCCTTTCGTAGGTTCTCGTCTGCCACCCACCAACTAGGGTCCGCTCGTTCCGCTGATCCCATGGGGATCAGGATGTCCGGGGAGTCGAGTCCTTGACTCCACCGAGACTTGAGTCGCCACTGGAGGGATCTCATTCTGAGGCGGCTGTTGGGAACGAGACGGGTCAGGGAGGAGAGGTGGCCGAGGAGACGAAACCACGATTGGGCTGGGAGTTCCTCTCGATTGAGGAAAGGTTTCGCAACCTTCCTCATCCTTGCTATCCTTTCGTCTGATGGGAAGGCTTTGTGGAGATTGGTGTCTATGACCATGCCTAGATATATACATGTACCAGTTTCTGATAGGGCTGTAAGGAAGACTTCTCGAGATTTACCACGATCCCTAGATCCTGGCAAACTTCGAGGAGTCTGTCTCGGTGGCGAAGAAGTGTTGCCTCCGAGTCTGCTAGGATCAGCCAGTCGTCCAGATAACGAAGGAGCAGATAACGAAGGAGACGGATGCCGATCCTGTGGGCCCATGAAGCGATGATGGTGAAAACTCTGGTGAACACCTGAGGAGCTGTGGAAAGACCGAAACACAGCACCTTCAACTGGTAGATCTTGTTGTCTAGGCAAAATCTAAGGTACTTCCTTGAAGACAGATGGATTGGGATCTGGAAGTACGCGTCCTTAAGGTCCAGTGTGCACATGAACTCTCGTGGTCTCACTGCAAGCCTGACCGTGTCTGCCGTCTCCATACTGAACGGAGTCTGCTTGACAAACCCGTTCAGGGTCGAGAGGTCGATGACGGGTCTCCAGCCTCCAGACGCCTTTCTCACAAGAAAGAGTCGACTGTAGAAGCCTGGGGACCCGTCTACAACCTCCTGGAGAGCGTCCTTCTCCAACATGGTCTGGACTTCGGCCCAGAGGGCCTGCCCTTTTGCCAATCCCATGACAAAAGAGCTCAACGACACTGGGTTACCTGTCAGGGGAGGTAGAGAGGCTGTGAACGGGACGTGATAACCTAGAGAGATCACGGAGATCGTCCAGGCATCCGTCCCGAGTTGCTGCCACCTTGTCGCGCAACTCTGAAGGCATCCCCCCACTGGTGGACATGCAGGGGGATTGCCAACCCTAGCGCTTCCGGCCTCGGCTGGTACCTCTAGGGTTTTTGCCTCCCCTGGAGAACTTCTTGCCCCTTCTGCTCTTAGCAGGAAAGGGCTTAGACACCTTGGGCTTCACTGCGGTGGTCGTCTTCTTTGTGTCCTTAGCCTGACGAGGCTGCTGGACTGCTGGAGGCTTGTAGGGCCTCGATGTCATGGCCCTGTGGATGAGTGAATCCTGGTTGAATTTCCTCCACCTCTCGACAGTGAGCTCCACGTCCTTAGGCTTAAACAGGCTCTTACCGAGAACGGAAGTGTGTCTGAGCCTGCTAGACTCCGCACTGGGTACCTTATGATGGAACCTCTCGGTCACAGCGTCCCGACGCTTGAGGATTGTGTTGGCCCACAAGCTCGAGACTTGGTGGGCCAGAAACTCAATGGTCCGTGTGCCCGAGTGAAGAAAGGTTTCCAGCGCCTTCCTGGTGCTTTCTTTGGAGAGGTCCTCGGACCGCACCAGGATGCCCAGAGACCCCAGCCAGATGTCGAGCCACGAAGTCGCCTGCATGGCGCACTTAGTGACCTTCTCCTGGCTCAGGATCTCAGTGGCTGAGAAGGACACGTGTCGGTTGGAGAGTCTCTCAAGAGGGTCTCCCCCTGTGAGCTCTTCCATGGAGTGGTGTAAGGGAAGACTCAGAGAAGACTCCTCGAGGATCTCTAAGTACCTCCTCTGATGGACTCGAGGAGGAGGGAGGAGCTTATTACCAGCACTCGATCTTGTCCCTGGCACTCTTCATCCCTTGAGACCAGGGCAAAGCTGCACTGGCCCTAGAGGGTTTCTGAGTGCCGTAGACGCGGTCCTGGACCATGTCCTTCCCTTCACGAGGTGGGACCTCAGGATCTGGGATCCAGTTAAGGTTCCTCATGAGGGTCAGGACTTGCCAGAACGCGTGTTCTGACTCTTGGTGCTCTCCTCCCAAAGGACTTGCAGCGAAGTCTCCCGTCCCCAGTGGCTCTTCCTGGGGGGACACGTGGACATCCTCGACAGCTCTAGACGGTTCCTGCCTGATCCTCGCTGGCGATTTGGGAATCGTCTTAAGAGTCCTTAAGCTCCCACCTGGGCGGGATACAGGACTCGAGAAGCGAAGGGGGCAGGTCCTTCTCCACCTCTGGACGAGAAGACCTCTCGGGGAGAGGAGGAGCCTCCCCCATTGGTGCGATGGGGGAGTGTTCCGGCTCATCCGACTCTCCTGAGGAGGGGTAATCCTCCTCCGCAGGGGAGGGCGAGAGGGTCTGAGGGGGAGGAAGAGCCTTGCGTAAGGATCTGTGCGGAGACAGAATAGGCCTCGGAGGAGGTTCCACGGGAGAGACTCCTCTCTTCCTCTTCAGGGGGGAGGAAGCTGCCGCTGGTTCGTGACCCGAATCAGAGAGGGCGGGCTTAATCGCCTGTACAAGGGCTCTGACTAGGGTGCCGAACCAGGGCTGCTGTCTGACAGTCGCGCTGTCGAACATCCCCTCTGGAGGGAAGGGGATCGAGGGATCCCTAGGAGGAGTCGACAAACGAGGGTTCGCCTGCAGGGCTGAAAAAGAAGAACTCCTAGACCTGTCCGGGGAGTGCCCCTCCTTTGGCGAGCGCGCTGGTCTGCGCTTGCGGGGCGGGGAACGCGACGAAGAAGAGTCTGCCTGTCGGCCTTCGCGCTGGGGTTCTTAAAATGGGCCCTGATCGGGGTCACGCGTGAATGGATGGCGCGATACTGGAAACTCACGCAGGAACAGGGCGCGTTACCGGAGCGTCGTGCGCGATTGCATCAGGTGCAAGCTCGTGCGGTTTAGAGGGAGAGCCCAGAGGCGACCGTGAGCGCCCGTGCGCTAACTTGGGAGCCTCTTGGGCGACTCGCTGAGATGTAGCGACGCGTGGTCGAGTTGGTGAGCGCGTGGGCGCTGGTGCTGGAACTGCGCGTGGGCGCGTCTCCCTAGGAGGGCGCGATGAGTCCAAAGCAACGCGTGGGCGCGTTGGTGAGCGCGTGGGCGCTGGAGCTGGAACCGCGGGTGGGCGCGCGCCGTGCCTTTCCCCCGATGGGCGCGACGAGTCCGCAGGGACCTGAGGACGCCTGTGCGCCAACTCAGGTGCCTCCTGGACCGCGGGCGATGAAACAGGAACTGGGGGGCGCCGAGGCGCTGGAGGGCGCGTGAGCGCAGGTGGCTGCTGGGGCACCGGTGGATGCGTATGCGCAGGTGAGCACAGGAGCGGCGTGTCAGGAACAGGGCGCGTATGCGCAGGTGGGCGCTTGCGCGCTGCCTCAGGAACTGCTGGATGGTGACAGGGCGCCGAAGGGTGTGGGCGCGCAGGGGAACCCTGGCGCGTAACAGGAACGGAGGCGCGAACGCCTAAGGGTGAGAGCCGAGGCGCTAAGTCCGGAACAGCAGCAACATCGGCAGGGGGCAAGAGGCGCAGTTTTGCGCTCAAACCCCTGCAGCCCCGAAGGGCCCAGTGGCAGTATCAGGTGGTGCGTCAAACGCATCAGGAGCTTTAGAGGTAGATGGTCTGGGCGACAGGTCACAATGTCCCGAGGGACGACCATCCTCTGAAGGGGATCGCGAATGATCCCTGGAGAGGTCTAGGTTGGTAGCTGGCAGGACAGGAGAACGGCGAGTCGTCTCCTCCGCAGAGGAATGTGGTGACGACGAGCCGAAGAGGCGCCTCTTAACCCCTTTGAAGGGGGAAGGAAGGCCTCTACAGCGAAGGGGAGGACGAACCTTCCGCCTTATACGCCCACGGGGGGCCGTGGGATCAGTAGGCTGACCATCGATGGGCCTCCGAAGAGGAGTCTCTGTTAGTGAACTCCCCCGAGAGGGAGAATCACCGGCAGGAGAGACCGTGGGACTAAGCTCCTCCCTCGAAGGATGTTCGGAGGGGGAGACAGAGCCTTCAGCTACCTCAGCCACAGAAACGGGTGTTTGGCTAGACCCACGAGATGTTTCCGTCACAACAACGTCAACCACAGACAGAGGATCTATCTCCGCTGAAGTTGACGATTGTCTGACGGCCGCACCCAGTTTGATCATGTCAAACAGAGCTTCCTTGGAGGGCGAACCCTACAGCCCCAAGGAAGCCTAAAGCTGAAAAAGATCATTATTAGATACAAATTCCTCCTCCGGGGGGGGGGGGGGGGGGCAGCCGCCTCGCTATGGGAGGCAATTACCTCTCCCTCACCCCGGGATCGGTTAACAGCACTACGGTCTACGCTACCACTCGCCGGCCTCTCGGAAGAGGTCGCTCGAGTGGGAGCTTCGGAGGAGGAAAGGGCAGCGGAAGAAGTAGTTTTGGGATTTTCTCTCTTCCGAGAAACCTCCGAAGGAGAAAGATCCCTTTTACCCTTCTTCTTACGTCGCCGGGCAAACCTTTCCCACTGGGAGGTAGACCACTCCCTACACTTAATACACACGTTAGACCTATCACATCGTTGGCCCCTACACTGCGGGCATAAGGAGTGAGGATCCGTGTCCAAGGCCGACATAAAGGTCCCACAAGGGCGGCCAGATAGTCTAGGGCACGTACGCATGATGAGAAATAGAGGCTAACTTCACACACACACAGAAAGAGAAAGCAAACAAAATTATGGCAGTCAAAAACGAGGGGAGCGCAGACAGGTCTGTCGTCTCTCCGAGCCAAAAGTAAAGTGAAGTATTCACCGGTGTGTGTGAGGGGGGAGGGGTAGCTAGCACCCCCTCCCTACTATCCGCTAACTAGCGGCGGGGTACGAAACCCTCGTTAAAACTTTTATGGCTCGTCGTTAAGCTACGCCGAAGTAATTACCCCATGTAAATAGCGTGGTTTGTATTTCAGTTACGGAACAAACTAGTATAAACTAGGAGAGGATATTGATTTTTTTCCTTTTATGATTAAACCTTCTCAATCCAAACAAGAAATTAAGCTGTACTGAATCTATCAGATTTGAGGAACCAAAATATTTCCCAATGGATATATTTTGTAACAAGATTTTACCAGTTTTCAATGAGATCTGAAAGATATTACTCAATGGGGCTCACAACTGGACCCTACTCTTTACTGATGCATTCTGAATAAGTAAAACAGAAAATATTTTGGTTTTAAATTTCAAATTGTGGGAACGGTTATGATACTGAAAACTGATTGGTTCGATTGTTATGGGTTTGGCCAATCAACAACGATTTTGGATTTTAACTGTACTGTACTATAATTACAGAAAACTTGCTTTAGTTGATGCCTACGCCTTAGTACGGTCAGTTGGTGTACGCTCTGTCTAGGTAGATTTTACTTTTCGTGGCAACCAGATCCAAATTACGACTTTCAGTTCTGCACTATCTGTCAACTTTTACCAAATGCTAGACGTAATCTCCAAAGGATGGTGAACCATATCCAAACTTTTTATTAGGAACTAGAGGGGCACTCGGTAAAAAGCAGACCACCGCCGCGGCAAGTTATTTCCAAACCTTTTCCATGACCTTGATCTTGACCTTTGACCTTAACATGTAATAATTAGCGTGGATTTTCATACACTCAAATTATCAACTAAGTGACAATGATGTCCAAACTTATAGCTGATTATGTGAATTGGGCATTTTACTTGACCTTTGACCTTGACCTTCCAAAATTCAATACTTTTCACCTTTTTACACAAGTTAATCCCTGCAAGTTTCATTACTCTCTGATTAAAATTGTGGCCAGGAAGCTGTTCACAAACAAACACACAAACAGGGGTAAAACATATCCTCCTTCCAATTTCTTTGGCAGAGGTAATAATTGAGGGTACATAGATGGTTTAATGACAGTTTTTGAAGTGACACAATGTCATAGGTCATGTTAAGGAATGGAGGTGGGGCACACCACAAAGCAACCCCCATGTAAGTAAGAAAGACCCAGACCCTACATTAGGTTGCTTCCATGTTTTCTCCCACAGTTTATTTTCAACTCCCATAGCAACGTCTAATATATACGGCTATTTTTTTATGCCGTTTCCAATGCCTTAACTCCTATGCTACTAATTCTACTACTGTACTAAATTTTCCTAATTCTGTACAACCTAACATATGCCTATTATTTTCATTCCTATTTCCATAATCTTTTAAATCTGTCATGTTCAAGGTTGTATTCATTCCTGTGCTACAGAGGCCTCCTTACATCATTCCTGTGCTACAGAGGCCTCCTTACTAAGTTAACTTCCGGAATCTCTTATGCCATACCAAAAAACTTGATATCTCTGCTTTCTTTTCATCTATTTTCTTATAATTTTATTTCGTATTTTACATTTTGTTCCTTTATTGAGTTTTTGCTTTCTATAATTTCTTACCAAATCCATTTAACTTTAATTTTTCATCTTTTTAATATCCCTAAGACTTTTTCTACAACATTCCCCATATAGTTACCTTGTTCCATCTTCCTCTATCTCTTCAACCTAATCATTAACAATGTAACACCATGAAAAAGCATCCTATTCTTAAACTAAATTCCAACCTCCACTAGTCATGAGCCTGTTTCCAATAATAGTACCCAATATCGTGTACAGGCACCTTGTTTAAATATCCATTTAGAGTTGGATTGGATTATAACTTCAGGTCAGATGTAAGTCATTGGGACCAGTGACATTACTCAGCACCATCTTTATTATATAGTTCTATATTTAGAAATCACACGAGCATATAAATTATCTAGAATATCAGTGATGGACTTACTATCGAGATGGTACTTTCAACGTTGGTCCAGAAATATTTAGCACCACATCAGAATGTGCTCGACCGACGGCAATCTGTCGCAATGAGCGTACATTGGAGCACTGCTTCAATCTAAAATATATTTATATGCGAGGTGGGCATAACCGATTCTCAGATCGGTTAAATTAACTTTATCCTTTTAGTTGCTAAAAAAAAAAAAAAGACAATCATATGAGAACATAATATTAGCCGTTATGCTTTCATATGTTTAGCAGGCAGTCAGTGTATATTACTCAAAAAGTGATCGGCATCTAGTGATTCACAGCCTATTCAATCATGCGTTCACCCACCAAGTCCTATTCCGTTCTGTCTGCCAGTTGCCACAAAATAAAAAGGAAGGGTAAATGTGTAGGAGAGCTCCGCGGAAGATCTTGAAGAATTTAAACACCTACAATTCACTATTATATCATATAGAACGCTTATATAATAGTCAATATATGAGCAGCTTCTATTTAACGAAGATATTCGTGTGTATAGTTATGTTTCACTTGGACTTTTTCTAAGTGTTTGTTTTTGTTTACTGTGTGATGTCTTGGCTAAAGTGAGCTGTTTCACCGCCTTACTGCGTATGGCAGACTAGTTCTCAATGCTATTCTAACTAATAACAGGTGTTTTTTTGACGTCACACTGTTTGAAAACCAATCATGGCGGTTTTTACAAATCTAGCCAATGCTGACACTTACTTCACTTATCCCTGCTATTTTTCCACCAGTTACCACAGTTTACGTGAAGTTCCGCGGAGGAATATTTTTGCACGTCTCGGATCTCCCTTCAAACTGAAAAGGTTATTTTGCCGTGAAGTATGGAGCAATTAGCAGGACCTTCATCCCGTTCTGACTGTGTCACTTGTGAAAATTGTTTCATTTCATATGGGGATTTTTGTGTACATTATTCAGGGAAAGTTGATTTGATAATTGCATTTGCTCAACGTCATGGTTTGATTTTGGCAGAGAAAAAGTGCCCTAATTGTGAAAATGTGTGCCGTATAGATTACAAGAAATTAGCATTCCGGTGTGATCGTAGTGTGGTTACTCGTGGGAAAAGGAAGAGGAGGTGCAATTTTTTCGTGTCTTGTTTCAAAGGTACATGGTTTGGAAAAGCAAAGTTAGATATTGAGACTAATTTGAAGTTTGTGTTCCTTTTTTTGCAAAAGGCCTTTTCATTTGAATTTGTTTCGTTTGAACTGAAACTCAATAATCACACTATCGTTGATTGGTGTTCGTTTTGCCGTGAGGTGCTTATTTCTTGGGGTCTGAGACGTTCTCGGAAAATTGGAGGCCCTGGATTAACCGTTGAAATTGATGAATCAAAATTTGGCAAGCGCAAGTACAATGTTGGACGCGTCATAGAGGGTCAGTGGGTGTTTGGTGGTATCTGCCGTGAAACCCGGGATTTATTTTTTGTGCCGGTGCAAGACCGCTCCGCTGAAACATTACTGGCTATTATCCGCCAGTATATAGCAGAAGGTACCACGGTGATATCGGATTGTTGGAAGGCATATAATTGTTTAGAAAAAGAAGGTTATAAGCACCTTACGGTTAATCATAGTGTTAATTTTGTTGACCCAGTTACAGGTGCTCATACTAACACCATAGAACGTACCTGGAGAGGCACCAAGGCCCTGGTCCCCAAATACGGAAGAAGAAAAGATCATTTTGTGGGGTATTTGGCCGTGGCCTACTTTAAATTGGGCATAACTGATCCTGCCAAAAGACTTCATCACTTCCTCCTGGCAGCAGCAGATTTGTATCCACCTACACCATAACAGTAAGGTATGTGGTAGTTTGCAGTTTACGTTAACGTTGTGCCCTGAAAATTACTGTGGCCTTAAGGGGGGGTCGCAGGGGGGGGCGGAGGCCCCCCCCCCCCGGTAGGCCTAGGTAGGGGTACAGGGCCCCATAGGCTAGGTTAGGTGGGTGTCTTAGGTTCGGTGGTGCCCTGAAAATTACTGTGGCCTTAAGGGGGTGTCGCGGGGGGGGGGGGGGGGGGGCGGAGCCCCCCCGGTAGGCCTAGGTAGGGTAGGTAGTTGTATTAGGTTCGGTAGTGCCCCGAAAAATCACTTTTCTCCTCCTCCCCCCACCCAAAAACCCCGCTTCCCACTGGGGTCCCCTATAATTGTAGTAGTAGGTTTATGCTTACATTTTCTGTGTAAGAGTTAGGTGGTTGTAGGAGGATTATCTCACAGTTTCAAGGTAACTGTAGCTCTAATTTACTGTTTTCTTTCGTTTTCTACTTTTAGAAACTTTTAAATCGAGCGCGGAGCTCTCCTACACATTTACCAAAGGAAGTTGCCCAATGGAATGAAAAAGGTGATACAACCAGTTGGTTCTGACTAAAGCGACTTCGAAAAATGTAAGTACTGTACAGTATAACTATAAATAATTGAAATAACGTCAAAATACTTGGACACCCAAGCTGGCATGCGCACATCCAGTACCGCTTGCCAGACCAGAAGAGCAGTGAGATAATGTAAAATTGTTAGCGGAGCAAGCAACGACAGAGCAAAAAAAACATTGAACCTAAGTGATTGATTAGATAATTAAAATAACGTAAATATATTCGGCCGTGTATCACTCGCTAGAACAGAGGATTAGTGAGATAATGTTAAATTACGAGCCACGACCGAGCAAAAACTAGTTATCAAATAATGCTAAGTCGGCAGATCAATACACTTCCGTAAATGGTGAGTATGACGTCCACGGTTACAATGAACTAATATATGGGAATGAAAATCGCATTTTCTATGAATATGCCATCATCATACAAAAGCCCCAAACTACCTACAACCACACAGCTAACAAATTTCCATCATTGGGGATTTTGTACTAAACTATAAATTTACCGAAATGCCCTGTTGTTCCTATTTGCCAACAATGGCAATGTTTTTGGATAAGCCAATTTTTTTAGTCATTGAAAATAACACTTTTTAGCAAATAACTTCTACAGTGTATAACTTTATGACTGATTTTGGGCTTAAGGATACATCAGGTATGGCCTAGAGGTCTCCACCATATTTATGAATTCGTAACTTGTCCCTCACTAAGAGAATATCAGGATGCATAAATCCTATGATAATTAGGTTGCACAGGGTATATACTTTGAATTAAAGTAATAATTATACTCACTATCCTTATTTGTGGTTTAAAAAACGAGGAAAATCTTCTATATTTGTAGATTCAAGACAATGATAGACCGCCATGATAGAAAGTGACAGAATTGGACTGTGGATTGCTTGAACTTCTTCTTGAATTTTTATTTTTGAATTTAACTTAATCTATTAAAATAAGTTTTTTTGTATATATCTAAGCTGTATTATTATAAATCTAGAGTTATTTGTTACTATACATTAAAGTAAATTTAGCTGGAGCTATGGATATTTACCAATTAATTAAGCTTTGAAAATTTGCATAAGAATTCTTGCAATTTTTCTATCTAATTTTATACTAAAACTAAATATATTACGTATTTAAATAGGAAAAAAGAAAGACTTGTTTTCGGATTCCTTTTCATAGCAAATACATTATTGTTTTCTAAGTGCTTCGATAATATGGAATTTAAAATTACCGTGGAATACGCAGTGTTATGTTATAAATTGCTAATAATATATACGACAAACAAATTTTCAATTTTCTAAGTGACACGACCAGGACAATATTCCATAAATTAGTAATTACCAATAGATCAATGTCACATTTTCGTAAAAAAGTATACAATCAGACTACATATAGGTACTGTGAAGAAATTTCGGTTTATATTTTGTTTCTCTCTAATGGTTATGAAAAATACTATAGTTACCCCTAATATTTCTATATTTTCGTTTTCTTACTTGAAGTTCCCTTACCATTTTCTATAAGCAAGAAACGGGTAGACTAAACTAGAGTTGCCTTTGATATATTATGTCTTGTCTTCATGACATAACGGCAGTAAAGACATGAAGCAGACGATATACGTTGCGAAAATGCTGGTTTTTCCTTAAGCAAACGTATTTAGATAAACTATTTACCCTTCTTTTGATTATAAATCAAGTATTGTATCAAACTGATTGATACCACAACGCTATCTATCTACTGTATATATCAATTTATGCATCAGAAACTTGGAGCCTTACTAAAGCCTTAGGACATGAAATAGTTACAGCTCAGAGAGCTATGGGAAGAATAATCATGGGAATTATACTAAGTTATAGAAAAAGATCAACATGGATACGAGAGCAAACTAAAGTAGAGGATATTCTAACATGTAAGAAAGGAGAAATGAGAATGGCAGATAACAGATGAACATTATGAATAACAGAACTGATCCATAGAGATTGCAAAAGAAGCAGGGAAAGCAAAAGAAGGTGATGGATAGATGAACTAAGAAAATTTGTGGGTATAGACTGGCATAGAAAGACCCTAAGCAGCCTTTGTCCTGCTCTATATAGGTAGGACTCGCCTCACACCAAATAAAGGTTTCACGTTTGATTTGCAGATGTGAATCCTATACCTGGTCGGTAGACGAATGTGAAGGAATAAACTAAAAACCGGCTTCCTGGCTAAGCAAGAAGGAAGGAAGATAAATGAAAACTCAAAGGCAACGGAGGAAATATTAAAGGGGTAGACCCACCTCATTCTATTAAAGCTAAATAAGTCCATACTCAGCAGTTTTACAAATTTGAGTAATATTCATCTCCATCATAGAGTGGCATCTTCTTTCTTTTATTTTGCTTTCAACTGAGAGCTCCTTTTCTGTCCCAAGATCCCCTAAGGGACATTTCTTTGCAAGCATTTACATTTGACAACAACGGATTCCTCAGGGAATGTTGCTCTCAAACAGAGAGGTATCTTAAGAGTTTATTAAATAAATGTTGGATTTCCTGAGGACTGCAAGACAAAATGTTATGAATTTATCTTGTCTTCCAAGAAGTAGCTTATGTCTTAGGTTTGAGTGTTTTTTGGGGTGAGGTTTTGTTGGTTTGCATGATGATGCAAAAATTTATTCTTACAACACACACACACACACACACACACACATATATATATATATATATATATATATATATATATATATATATATATATATATATATATATATATATATATATATATATATATATATATATAAATAGCAGAAGTGGGGGTTATTTTTCTATATGGTCACACTATAATACATGAACAACACGTGTATGTCTCTCTCTCTCTCTCTCTCTCTCTCTCTCTCTCTCTCTCTCTCTTCTCTCTCTCTCTCTCTCTCTCTCTCTCTCTAACTCTTATATATACATATGTATAAATATATATATATACATATATATATATATATATATATATATATATATATATATATATATATATATATATATATATATATATATATTTAAACTATAAGTCTGTTCAGGAAAGTTTGATTTTTTGAGGCGTTCTTGCTCTCACATCTCTATATATAAACTGTATATAAACTCCATGACTGTTTAATAATATTTAGTTGCATTCACCTCGCCTCTCAGTTATCACCAAACTGGCGCATCAACATAGTAATTGGCCTGTAGGGAGAAGGTACCAAGAGCTAAAAGAGGTGGATATGAATAGAGAATTATGGAGGGCCACTAATCCATTAAAGGACCAGCCTTAGGACAGAACACTTTAGCAGTAGTAGTAGTAGTAGTAGTAGTAGTAGTAGTAGTAGTAGTAGTAGTAGTAGTAGTAGTAGTAGTAGTAGTAGTAGTAGATAATGAAATACTTTATTGAGCCCATAACATTCCTCCTCTAGCCTTCTTTCATGTTGGAATTTGTCACTAAAATTCTGTTTTTTTTTTTTTTTTTTTCGAATTGAGAAGTAAATTTTTCTTCCAATATTGTTTTTGTTTCAGGGGAGTCTTTTCTAGTGTTCGTTGGTGCTTGTAACTCAAAGGTTCTTTTCCAAAGGGTTGAATATTATTTTCTATTCTGCTAATTTCAACGCAAAGAAATTTTATAATGTGAATTGCTGGGGGTTAACTTTGGCTTATTCTGTACTTTGATGTGTTTAAAGTATAAATACATTTATTTACATTTGCTTGGTAATGTTTTTGTCCAGTATTTTCATGAGGTAAATATTATTAGCATTGTAATCTATATTTTTCTTTGCTATTTTTTACATAGTTTATTAATTAATGGCAGCAGAAATAATAATAATAATAATAATAATAATAATAATAATAATAATAATAATAATAATAATAATAATAATAATAATAATAACAACATTTACTTATATTCAACAAATAATTCTCAAGTTTCATATGTAAATATGTATTTTAATTCAAAATAAGACTTTTTTCTACGCCTAAAGACCTCTCACTTCACACAACTTATAACTAATCAGTTATCAACACTTTAACTCCAAACAACTTACTTTAATTGAGCCTTTCCAATATTATTAGTGATATTAAGTCCCTAAAAATCAGCTGATTCTATTGTCTTCTTTCTATCGTTTTTTTTTTCTATCGTCTTCTTTCTATTCCTTTCTTTCTATCCCGTTGTTTCTATTCTTTTCTTTTTATCCTATTCTTTCTATTGCCTTCTTTCTATCCTCTCCTTACTATCGCCTTCTTTCTATTGTCTTCTTTCTATTGCCTTCTATTGTCTTTTTTCTATTGCTGTCTTTCTATTACCTTATTTCTCTCGCTTTCTTTCTACCTTCTTCTTCCTATACCTTCTTTCTATCGTTTTTTCTCTCTAGCTTTCTTTCTATCGCTTTCTTACTATTACCTTCTTTCTATCGCTTTCTTTCTATCGCCTTTTTTCTATCGCCTTCTTTCTATTGCCTTCTTTCACTCGCCTTTTTTCTAAAGCCTTCTTTCTATTGTCTTCTTTCTATTGCCTTCTTTCTCACGCCTTTTCTATTGCCTTTTTCTATCGGCTTCTTTCCATCACCTTCTTTCTATTGCCTTCTTTCTATCATCTTCTTTCTATCGCCTTCTTTCTTTCATCTTCTCCCTATTGCCTTTTTCTATCACCTTCTTTCTATCGTCTTCTTTCTATTGCCTTCTTTCTCACGCCTTTTCTATTGCCTTTTTCTATCGGCTTCTTTCTATCATTTTCTTTCTATCGCCTTCTTTCTATGTTCTTCTTCCCATCACCTTCTTTCTATGTTCCTCTTTCTATCATCCTCTTTCTTCAGCCATCTTTCTATCGCCTTCTTTCTACGTTCTTCTTTCTCACGCCTTTTCTATTGCCTTCTTTCTTTCATCTTCTCTCTATTCGCCTTCTTTCTATCACCCTCTTTCTATCGCCTTCTTTCTATCATCCTCTTTCTTCAGCCATCTTTCTATCGCCCTTCAACTGTAACTAAAGTGATATTTACCGGTCCACACGAAGACGCTCCATGGCTTCTCCAATTGCCGCCATTTGCTTCATTAAGTTCATTAGTCAATTGAAGAGGGACAACATGTGATGAAAGTCTTATCAAGACGTCAATAGAATTGGATATTGTGTTTTCATATATCTAGAGTTTCTATGGTGATGTTTAAGGGCCAGTGGGTACGATTAGTGACATGTTGGGCATCTTGATTCTAAGCGATGTCTTTGGATGACCTGTGTTTTGATGTCGTTTCGGTTTGATTAATTCTAGAATATTTTCCTTTTCTTTGTTTGTTTATTTGATTTCATAGTTTTTTTGTTCGTTTGTTGCTATCAATTGCCTAAATAATGCCATTAACTGTTTTCTTACAGATGGGAGAAGGCTCCAATTCTGCCTGCCTTTTCATAAACGGTTAATTTTTTGTTTAGATTGTTTTGATTGTTAAGGAAACCTTCATTGTTTTTTACATTTTTTTTGTCACGTCTCAGAAGATATGTAGCTTATTTTTAAAATTAGTAAAGGGCAATGCCCTTATCTATCTAAGGCCTGAATGAAACAGAACAAAGGCTGATGCCCTTGCTAAGCAAAGGCGTGAATGAAACAGAGAAAAGGTCAATGCGTTTGCTTTTCTAAGGCCTGAATGAAACAGAGCAAAGCTCAATGCCCTGCCTATCTAAGGCCTTAGTGAAACAAACAAAGGTTAATACCCTTACTTATCTAAGGCCTCAATCAAACAAAGCAAAGGTCAGTAAGTTTGCTTATCTAAGGCCTGAATTAAACAGAGGAGAAGTCAATGCCCTTGCCTAAGGCCTGAATGAAACAGAGCAAAACTCAATGACCTTGTCTAAGGCCTTAATTAAACAGAGGAAAGGCTGATCCACATGTCTATATAAGGCCTGAATGAAACAGAGCAAAAAATAGCCTTGCCTATCTAAGGCCTTAATTAAACAGAGAAAAGCTGATCCCTGTTTATATAAGGCCTGAATGAAACAAAGCAAAGGTCAATGCGTTTGCTTTTCTAAGGCCTGAATTAAACAGAGCTAAGGTCATTGCATTTGCTTATCTAAGGCCTGAATGAAACAGAGCAAAGGTCAATGCCTTTGCCTATCTAAGGCCTCAATTCAACAAAGTAAAGGCTGATGCCCTTGCTAAGCAAAGTCATGAACGAAACAAGACCGAAAACAAAAAGGAAAAGAAGAAGAAGGAAAGCTCCTGAGCGAACAAAACGAATCATCCTGTTTCGCCTCAAGTCTCCGTCGTTTCCATCAGACGCTACAAGTGATTGCATCGCATTAGTGGTGAGAGTGTCGCCGTACATCGCCAGGGAATTATCGCGGAAAACAAAAGATCCTAAATTGGCTTCTATTTTCTATCAAGTCCAGTCGAGGATTTACTCGGATTGAAATGATCACTGACGCTTTTAGATAAATCCTTTATTTTTAGGATTTTTTTTTTGTTTTTGGATTACGACTGGAGGGAGATTAAAATCTGGTTGCCGCTGAAAATTGTATATTTGGTTTTGAGGATTTTAGTGTTTAATTTAGTTTTCAGTATTTTTTTGGTGTGTTTTGGAGTTCTCAGTTGTTTTTAGATGTACAGAATTTGATTTTTAGGATAGGTTGATTTATTGTCTTTTTTCTTCCATAGGAGAAGCAAGAATAAAAGATAAACATTAATAATTATATATGTATGTATATAATACATATGTGTGTGTATTTATGTTTTTATGTATATATTGTCAAGGCATGTATCGAAATTCATATGTATATATGTGTCGATATATATTTATATGTTCGTATATATGTATTACGTATGTTATATTAAATATATATATATATATATATATATATATATATATATATATATATACATGTATGTCTTACTTATAACTGTAATCGAACAGTTTAACATGTTTTTTTTTCAAAAAGGCTCATAAAAGAAACACAGGAAATCTAAATAAATCACTACATTTCAATCAATACTTATTGGCCCTCTTCAGGGTGTAAAGTAAAAATGAGGAATATAGTGGACAGTGAAAGTTTATATAGGAAAGCAAAAAGGGTGTTTCCAATTATTCTAAAGTTGTTATAAGTGCTGGAAGGATTAGCCATATAGTGATTTATTTATGTTTCCAGTGTTTCTTTTATGGGCCTTTTTGAAAAAAACAGATATATATATATATATATATATATATATATGATAAATTTTGCACATTTTTACGTGTTTTTCATATTCAAATAAGCCATATATATTTTTGATACATTAATGTCTGGATTCTCTTAACGACCTCGGGATCAGAGCCCCAGGCGAAATCACACAAAGACAAGAGCTTGGCTCCAGCCGGGAATCGAACCCTGGTCGGCAAGCTTGTATAGACAGTGACTAACCCACTTGGCCACGAAGAAAGACAAAAGTAAATGACAATTCTTCTGTACTTATACCTGTCGAATTCAGGTATTTTGTACTTAGAATTGAAATCAACCCATCTTCACCATCGTAGCTAATTGGTAGT
>NC_090756.1:25573915-25581415 GCF_036898095.1 Palaemon carinicauda
TCATAATCCAAACTATTAGGGTCTCATCCTCATGAGAAATTCCTTTCTTCTGAAAATGAATGAAGGAATTTTTTATCATCTTATTGGAAGAGAGAGAGAGAGAGAGAGAGAGAGAGAGAGAGAGAGAGAGAGAATCTCTGTAGATTCAGATCGTTGGGAAAGTTATCTATAAATAATACTGACAAATATTATGATTTAAATAGCAAAGGTACTAGAAAATATGCTTGTTTTCATAGAGAACAGTTCCATGTCAACAAAAGAATGTCTGGACAGTTCCCTGTCAATAAAAGATTATATTGATATTCTATAATACCTTGGAGAGACTTCTTGTCCTTAGAGAGAGAGAGAGAGAGAGAGAGAGAGAGAGAGAGAGAGAGAGTCTGATACATGGAAACCAGGTCAGATATGAGAGATCTACATAGAAATAGCACTGAATCGAATCAATCTCCATTGGGCTCTGCTTCGCAAAAGAATTCAAAGATATGATTTCCAACGTTGTCTTCTTTTTTTCTTATTCATGAATGGTTTTTCATATTTTCTTATTTCTTAACTGTTTGATAGAATCTTTCTTCTTATATTTCTATTCATAATTTTTTCTATATTTTCTTCTGTTCTTTCTTGAATTCATATCTTCGTCTTGAAGTCTCATCTGTCTTTCTGTTTCCTTCATCACCTCTTCCTCCTTTTTCAAACTTTCTCTCTCCCTCCCTTTCTCTCTCTCTCTCTCTCTCTCTCTCTCTCTCTCTCTGAGAGGAAACACAATGGGGGAATAATATAGTGAAAGAAAAGAGGAAGATGATAGAACGTAAGATGGAGGAGAGAGAGAGAGAGAGAGAGAGAGAGAGAGAGAGAATATCCTTAGAAAATCCTCTAGTATCTGACAAGACTTAAAATTAAACTGTATATATATATATATATATATATCTATATATCTATATATATAAATATAAATATATATATATATATATATATATATACTTTAATCGATAATCAAGTATGTAAATCCTTAAGGAAAGAGTCCTTATCGAGGTCAGCAAAAAGGACTTTTATCAGGCCAGTCTAAATCACCACTTAATGGGACGTCAACCCAAAGACGTCCTGGAGAATCAGATGACTGACGAGCAAGTGAGATGGACCCCTGGAAATTGATTGGGTCTCCCTCCTTCACGTCGCCATGTTGGACCGGTATTAAAGATGGCCACACGCGCTCTAGCAGTTTCCCACTTGATTAGAGAGAATTAAAGGTTTTTAAAGGTTGCTCATGAATGGCAGAGGGAAGGGATAGTGATATTGCCCTATCAAGCAGGACGATGCCCTAGAGACTGAGCATAATTATGATCAGCGCCCAAGCACCCTCTCCACACAAGCTACGACCATGGAGGGATAGGCAATGGCTGCCGATGACTTAGCAGCTAGAGCTATAGGCTCACCCGACTCCTCCATCCTTAGCTCACAAGGATGGTGAGGTTGCAGCGACCAAAGGAACTGACGAGTTTGAGCAGGACTCGAACCCCAGTCCGGCGTTCACAAGTCAGGGACGTTACCACATCGGCCCCCACAACCCTGTTATAGATTCTTGCCTCTTGAATGGAAAAACTGAGGCAATACTAAATAAGCCCTCTGGGAGTGCAGACCTCCACCTCGGCAGCTTATTACAAGGGTTAATTCGATCGACCTTTTACTTGACCTTGACCTTGACCTTTGACCTAGGATTTTCAAAATTGAATCACTTCCACGTCTCAAAGTACAATTCATCCTTGAAGGTTTAACTACTCCATGAGTTAAATTGTGGTCAGGAAGTTGTTCGCAAACAAACAAACAGGGGCAAAAACATAACCTACTCCAAATTTCATTGGCGGAGGTAAGGATTACTGAAAAAGGTTCATAGAGGAATCAGAATATGAATAATATTGCTTTGCTAGCAACGCCACCTTCCCTAGTTGCCATATCTACAAAACAAGAGGATTTAAATGTATAGTAGAAATGAATGGAAAGATGTACAACCTGGAGATATGTAAACAGCGTGCAAGAATTGGCACTTTAAGGTTTCACATCTAAATTAACAATGGTTTCCCCCCCCCCTCTCTCTCTCTCTCTCTCCTCTCTCTCTCTCTCTCTCTCTCAGGGACCGTTAAACATGTGCCCTACTTCAAATACACATAAAGTTTGGTTTACACATATGTACAATTACTCAAAAATCCACTGATATACAATTTTTTGTTTATACACACACACACACGCACACACACACACACACGCACATACGCACACACACACACACACGCACACACGCACACACACACACACACGCATATATATATATATATATAATATATATATATATATATATATACTCACTCCAGAAATCCATTAATATACAGTTTTTCCTCGCATGATGGAGCCCTACCACACACACACACACACACACACTCTCTCCCTCTCTCTCTCTCTCTATCTCTCTCTCTCTCTCTCTCTCTCTCTCTCCTCTCAAATACGCACTCAAGACATTAAATTTTTCCAACACACGAAGCTACCCAAAGCGGACCACAATAAACCCGTTCCTTCCTCCACCTACTAAACCAGGTCAAGTTTATAGCTCACCTGAGGGATTCCCCCAGCATTCCAAAATGTCTTTTCTTTACAGAAGTCCCGGTAGGAACAGACCAGTCATGTCCCTACGACAACCTCTTGCGTCAATGCACCAGAAAGAAGAATGAGATCATGTACTGTGGTGGTCTCTCATGGGACGTCGGGTCGAACAATAACAAACTAGTGTTGCTTCTTCTTCTTGAGGAAATGAAGATGGAAGCTAAGTGATGCTCTTGGATCGTAAACTCTGGACGTTTTTAGGAAATCTCGAAAAATAGTTATTTTATTTTCATTTTTCTATCTGCATTTGTTAGTAGATAAAGTTCATGGACAGGGCAATACAAGATTGACTTTTTTAGCCCCCAAAAAAGAAAGAAAAATAATAAAAAAATGAAAAATTTCACAGAAATTCTCAACCTACGAATATTTTTTTTGTGGAAAAGTCTACGGTGGGCGAAACCCAAATATCAATCGCAGCGCTTCACTGCCTTCACAGAGCGAGTGTCATATTGCTCGTCTCGACAAATGAAGTGAAAAGCAGACATGGCCAAACGTTTTTTTTCCAGTTGTGGATTCTCATATGGCCTATATGCCATTTTCTGTATAGTAACTCAAGTTTTTTTAATATATATATATATATATATATATATATATGATAAATTTTGCACATTTAGACGTGTTTTTCATATTCAAATAAGCCATATATATTTTTGATACATTAATGTCTGGACTCTCTTAACGACCTTGGGATCAGAGCCCCAGGCGAAATCACACAAAGACAAGAGCTTGTGACCGGCCAGGAATCGAACCCTGGTCGTCAAGCTTGTATAGACAGTGACTAAACCACTTGGCCACGAAGAAAGAAAAAAGTCAATGACAATTCTTATGTACTTATACTTATACCTGGTTTAGTCACTGTCTATACAAGCTTGCCGACCAGGGTTCGATTCCGGGCCGGTCACAAGCTCTTGTCTTTGTGTGATTTTACCTGGGACTCTGATCCCGAGGTCGTTACGAGAATCCAGACATTAATGTATCAAAAATATATATGGCTTATTTGAATATATATATATATATATATATATATATGTATGGTTTCTGGAGAAAGTATAAAAAAACGTTTTTAAGAGGATGAATGTAATGAAAATGTTTCACGATTGAATGTCGAAAAACGTTTTATGAGAATGAATGTCGAATAAACGTTTCATGAGAATGAATGTTGAAGCAACGTTCCATGAGATTGAATGTCGAAGAAACGTTTCATTAGAATGAATGTCGAAAAAACGTTTCATGAGAATGAATGTCGAAAAAAACGTTTCAAGAGAATGAATGTCGATAAAACATTTCAAGAAAATGAATGTCGATAAAACGTTTCAAGAGAATGAATGTCGAAAAAAAAAACGTTTCAAGAAAATAAATGTCGAAAAAACGTTTCAAGAGAATGAATTTCAAAAAAAAACGTTTCATGAGAATGAATGTCGAAAAAACGTTTCAAGAGAATGAATGTCGAAAAAACGTTTCAAGAGGATGAATGTCGAAAACAAGTTTCGAGAGAATGAATATCGAAGAAAAACGTTTTAGATATCAACTAGACTTGGGAATGACATGAATGCAAATACGCCATACGCATTTTCCTGTGTTTTCTCTTTCAGTGGAATAAAGCAGAATTATAATCTATGCTTTTAATGTATAGAATATGTAAAATTCATAAGTTTATTAGTTTTTTTCGTACACCCCAAAAAACCTTGAAGAAAAAAGGATTTTTTAATGATATAAAAAGTTCTTTTAAAAAATAATAAACATATATAAAATATTGTAATGATAACGAAAGTTCTGTTCAAACATAATCATAGAAAAACAATATTGAAATGTAAACAATATACAAATGAATTATATAAATTTATTAATCAAATGAACAATTAGATAATCAAATATATAAATAAATAGTAAATTATGATAAAATTATTTTTCATCAAACGAGGCTCTTGCAAATTGCAATTGAAAATCCCCCCCAGGGTTCAAATTCCTGGAAAATACTAGAATTCCAGGCGAAGGTCTGGAAACATCAATTATTTGACTTCCAGATTCCAGGCGTGTTATGGATATGAAGGCTCATTAGGTGACGGATCGCGATGAAAGAATAAAGGTGACTTTATTCTTTTTAAGATGTGAAATGAATAAAATGGGTAATATGATAGAATTATCTTTTTTTTAGAATTATGGAAACAACTTTTGTGTGTCATTCTATAGAAAATCTCTCTCTCTCTCTCTCTCTCTCTCTCTCTCTCTCTCTCAAATGCGCACTCAAGACATTAAATTTTTCCAACAAGCGAAGCTACCCAAAGCGGACCACAATAAACCCGTTCCTTCCTCCACCTACTAAACCAGTTCAAGTTTATAGCTCACCTGAGGGATTCCCCCAGCATTCCAAAATGTCTTTTCTTTAAAGAAGTCCCCGACAGGAACAGACCAGTCATGTCCCTACGACAACCTCTTGCGTCAATGCACCAGAAAGAAGAATGAGATCATGTACTGTGGTGGTCTCTCAAGGGACCTCGGGACGAACAATAACAAACTGGTGTTGCTTCTTCTTCTTGAGGAAATGAAGATGGAAGCTAAGTGATGCTCTTGGATCGTATATTCCGGGCATTTTAGGAAATCTCGAAAAAAAATGTTATTTAGTTTTTATTTTTCTATCTGCATTTGTTAGTAGATAAATTTCAATGACAGGGCAATACAAGATTGACTTTTTTAGCCCCCAAAATAAAAAATAAAAAAAATAAAAAAGGATTCACAGAAATTCTCAACCTACGAATATTTTTTTGTGGAGAACTCTACGGTGGGCGAAACCCAGATATCAATCGCAGCGCTTCACTGCCTTCACAGAGCGAGTGTCATATTGCTCGTCTGGACAAATGAAGTGAAAAGCAGACATGGCCAAACGTTTTTTTCCAGTTGTGGATTCTCATAGGGCCTATATGCCATTTTCTGTATAGTAACTCAAGTTTTTTTTAATATATATATATATATATATATATATATGTATATATATATATATATATATATATATATGATAAATTTTGCACATTTAGACGTGTTTTTCATATTCAAATAAGCCATATATATTTTTGATACATTAATGTCTGGACTCTCTTAACGACCTTGGGATCAGAGCCCCAGGCGAAATCACACAAAGACAAGAGCTTGTGACCGGCCAGGAATCGAACCCTGGTCGTCAAGCTTGTATAGACAGTGACTAAACCACTTGGCCACAAAGAAAGAAAAAAGTCAATGACAATTCTTATGTACTTATACTTATACCTGGTTTAGTCACTGTCTATACAAGCTTGCCGACCAGGGTTCGATTCCCGGCCGGTCACAAGCTCTTGTCTTTGTGTGATTTTACCTGGGACTCTGATCCCGAGGTCGTTACGAGAAATCCAGACATTAATGTATCAAAAATATATATGGCTTATTTGAATATATATATATATATATATATATATGTATGGTTTCTGGAGAAAGTATAAAAAACGTTTTTAAGAGGATGAATGTAATGAAAATGTTTCACGATTGAATGTCGAAAAAACGTTTTATGAGAATGAATGTCGAATAAACGTTTCATGAGAATGAATGTTGAAGCAACGTTCCATGAGATTGAATGTCGAAGAAACGTTTCATTAGAATGAATGTCGAAAAAACGTTTCATGAGAATGAATGTCGAAAAAACGTTTCAAGAGAATGAATGTCGGTAAAACATTTCAAGAAAATGAATGTCGATAAAACGTTTCAAGAGAATGAATGTCGAAAAAATAAACGTTTCAAGAAAAATAAATGTCGAAAAAAACGTTTCAAGAGAATGAATTTCGAAAAAAACGTTTCATGAGAATGAATGTCGAAAAAACGTTTCAAGAGAATGAATGTCGAAAAAAAGTTTCAAGAGGATGAATGTCGAAAACAAGTTTCGAGAGAATGAATATCGAAGAAAAACGTTTTAGATATTAACTAGACTTGGGAATGACATGAATGCAAATACGCCATACGCATTTTCCTGTGTTTTCTTTCAGTGGAATAAAGCAGAATTATAATCTATGCTTTTAATGTATAGAGTATGTAAAATTCATAAGTTTATTAGTTTTTTCGTACACCCAAAAAACCTTGAAGAAAAAAAGGATTTTTTAATGATATAAAAAGTTCTTTTAAAAAATAATAAACATATATAAAATATTGTAATGATAACGAAAGTTCTGTTCAAACATAATCATAGAAAAACAATATTGAAATATAAACAATATACAAATGAATTATATAAATTTATTAATCAAATGAACAATTAGATAAACAAATATATAAATGAATAATAAATTAAGATAAAATTATTTTTCATAAAGCGAGGCTCTTGCAAATTGCAATAGAAAATCCCCCCGGGGTTCAAATTCCTAGAAAATACTGGAATTCCAGGCGAAGGTCTGGAAACATCAATTATTTGACTTCCAGATTCCAGGCGTGTTATGGATATGAAGGCTCATTAGGGAGCGGATTGCGATGAAAGAATAAAGGGTAACTTCATTCTTTTTAAGATGTGAAATGAATAAAATGGGTATTATGATAGAATTATCTTTTTTTTAGAATTATGGAAACAACTTTTGTGTGTCATTCTATAGAAAAAAATCTCTCTCTCTCTCTCTCCTCTCTCTCTCTCCTCTCTCTCTCTCTCTCTCTAATACGCACTCAAGACATTAAATTTTTCCAACAAGCGAAGCTACCCAAAGCGGACAACAATAAACCCGTTCCTTCCTCCACCTACTAAACCAGTTCAAGGTTTATAGCTCACCTGAGGGATTCCCCCAGCATTCCAAGATGTCTTTTCTTTACCGAAGTCCCGGTAGGAACAGACCAGTCATGTCCCTA
>NC_090756.1:25583915-25587310 GCF_036898095.1 Palaemon carinicauda
GATAACTGAAGGAAAGAAGAAGAAGAAGAAGAATGGCTGTCAATAGTAAAACCAAAGATAAAAACAATAAAGAATGCAGCAACACTTGGTATCAGGATCGTAAAGTTGCAACGTTCATCAATTTTGCATATGAATAGAAGAAGAAGTATTTCGGGAGACGGGTGGAATATATTTCTTGCAATATAGCTCAACCGCGGGACCGTAAAGGCCCTCTGTGCCAAATCGCAACTGGCAAGACGACTCCGCTGATGGCACTAATCCCAAGAGGATAAAGGCATTGTAAAGACCTGTCTAGTCTAGTTCCTCTTTTTGTATGCTAATGTAGTAATAGGCAACTCAAAAGAATACTTTGGGATATAGATTAACTAACTATAAAGTCATCGTTTCCACTCCAGCCTGAAGAAGGGTGGCGAACCTCCCTGAAACGCGTAAGCAGGTAACTTTTGTAATAATAATAATAATAATAATAATAATAATAATAATAATAATAATAAGGATGTTGCCAGCATCGTTTCATCATTTTCACTCCAGCCTGAAGAAGGGTGGCAAACCTCTCTGAAACGCGTAAGCGGGTCACTTTTATAATAATAATAATAATAATAATAATAATAATAATAATAATAATAATAATAATAATAATAATAATAATAATAGTGACATGGCCAGAATCATTTCATCATTCCCACTCCTGCCTGAAGAAGGGAGGTGGACCTCTTAAAACGTGTCGCTGAAACCTTTTTATTTTTCTAAAATGACAGATTCTATAGTTTTCTATTTTAATCAGAAAATAACAGGAAATTCACAAAGCCATCTTAACATTTTTCAGAAGGGGAATTCATTGAAATCCCTTTGAGATCCGATTGGGATATGAAGGATATAGCAAATATCGTGCGTTCAACGCTTCGACCACTGTGTCGACTTAACCCAACCGGCATGAGTTCAAACCTTTGTTAGAGAAATAGAATGTTCTTTGTTACCTGAGATATTAGATGTCCACTATCACCTTTCTCATTTGGGCTTACAAGGATCTTCTACGGTTTCTTAACCAAAGGAATATAATAAAAATGAGGGTAAAAAGGCCCTATAGTACAGCAATTTCCATCTACTTGCTTTATTTAAAGAGAGGGTAGTATAACTAAATTTAGTATGCTTCATATCAAATCAAATACCTGTTATAAAAAGATATATTAATTAGTAGTGTAGGCTCATTTGACATGAAATAAAAGTTCGTGTATTTTCTTTTTTTTTTTTTTTGGTAAAAGCAAAATTTCGCCTGATTCTGTTAGAATATGATATAAACATAAGAAAAAAATAGGGTGCCATTTTTTTCGCGCTCCAATGCCCTGAAATCCAAGATGGCTGCCATGATACAAAAATGGCATAAATTAGACATTACGATTGATATACAGTATCCTTATTACTAAAAGTCCTCAACTTAAAAATTTAATTGATTCCAAAAAGCTGTTTGTAAGTCGAATTGTTTCTAAGTTAAATTTTGGCCTAGAGTAGGCCTGACCTGAATCGCATACCTATGATTTCCAGCCACAAAAGTCAACAAATGGTCGGTTTTTATATGAAATGAATATCAGATCATTACAAATATCATTTTGGTTTATGTAATAAATGATATAATATTGATATATTACAGTATTTCTTTATATTATCTTTATTAGACTTGTTTTTGTATCTCGGGATGTTTGTAAGTCGAGGAATTTATATCTCGGAATGTTTGTGAGTCGAATGTTTGTAAGTCGAGGAATTTATATCTCGGAATGTTTGTGAGTCGAATGTTTGTAAGTCGAGGAATTTATATCTCGGAATGTTTGTGAGCCGAATGTTTGTAAGTCGAGGAATTTATATCTCGGAATGTTTGTGAGCCGAATGTTTGTAAGTCGAGGAATTTATATCTCGGAATGTTTGTGAGCCGAATGTTTGTAAGTCGAGGAATTTATATCTCGGAATGTTTGTGAGCCGAATGTTTGTAAGTCGAGGAATTTATATCTCGGAATGTTTGTGAGCCGAATGTTTGTAAGTCGAGGAATTTATATCTCGGAATGTTTGTGAGCCGAATGTTTGTAAATCGAGGGATTTATATCTCGGAATGTTTGTGAGCCGAATGTTTGTAAATCGAGGGATTTATATCTCGGAATGTTTGTGAGCCGAATGTTTGTAAATCGAGGGATTTATATCTCGGAATGTTTGTGAGCCGAATGTTTGTAAATCGAGGAATTTATATCTCGGAATGTTTGTGAGTCAAATGTTTGTAAATCGAGGTATTTATATCTCGGAATGTTTGTGAGTCGAATTTTGTAAGTCGAGGAATTTATATCTCTGAATATTTGTAAGTCGAATTATTTGTAAGTCGAGGAATTTTTGTAATCCCTGAATATTTGTAAGTCGAATGTTTGTAAGTCGAGAAATTTGTATCTCTGAATATTTGTAAGTCGAAATGATTTGTAAGTCGAGGGCTTTTGTATCTCTGAATATTTGTAAGTCGAATGTTTGTAAATCGAGGAATTTGTATCTCGGAATGTTTGCTAGTCGAATGTTTGTAAGTCGAGGAATTTGTATCTCGGAATGTTTGTAAGTCGAATGTTTGGGAGTCGAGGAATTTGTATCTCTGAATACTTGTAAGTCGAATGTTTATAAGTTGAGGAATTTGTATCTCGGAATATTTGTAAGTCGAATGTTCGTAAGTCGAGGAACTTTTGCATGAAGGCTTTAGCATTCTGTCAGACCGAGGAGGCACGGATGTTATTACAGCCTCAAATTACCAATAACTTCAATAATTGGATTCTCGAAGAAGCAAGCCCATGGAAAAGTTGGAGTCAAGAGGATGCAAATTACAATCTGAGAGAGAGAGAGAGAGAGAGAGAGAGAGAGAGAGAGAGAGAGAGGATGCTTTTATCTATGTGGGTTTCATATTGTTTTATTGTAAGATGATATACATTTTTAAGCCAGTCATAATTATCTTTCATAATCTCTACCCCAGCCAAGGAGAAACCCTTAGGAGTTGACTACTGACCTAGTGAGAGAGAGAGAGAGAGAGAGAGAGAGAGAACATTGCAGTTTACACTTCGTCTTCGCATCCTTATTGCATATGCATGAAAGCTCTCGTGATGTCATCGAGGCATTGTTCATTGGGCATAAAAGACGGAACATTTCAGACAACGAAACAAGGCGTAAAAGCGCTTGCTTAAACCGTACCCTTGAGCTTCTTACTGAACGGAAACTCCTTCTGGGTAATACTGAAATCTGTTAACTAAGATACGATAAAGAACGCGCTTTTTTATGAAATAAGGTGACCTCCATCTGGCAACACTCGACGAATATCAAATAATAATAATCTCTATGAATTTCTATTTGTATTAACTCACAATACTTTGTATTCCATA
>NC_090756.1:25587810-25652810 GCF_036898095.1 Palaemon carinicauda
TTGACTTCTTTGGGGGGAGGGGGGGAAATCCATTTAGAATCTTATGATAGTGTTTATGTAGTAACAATAAAGTTTAAACAAGGTCATACAGTAGAATTGAATTATTGAACGATGTCATACATCTGAATTAAAATGTTGAACAAGGTCACACAGTATTAAAGGTTAAAATAGGTCAAACAACAAGAACAAAATCGTAAACGAGGTCATTTGGCATTAAGAAGGATGTTTAAAAGGTCATACTACATCGGCATTAACTTCCATTCGCTTCCAAGACCAAATAGAGACAGTCAATTGGAAAGAATACAAGCTCAAATAAAAGACAACAACAATAACCAATTAAAAATCCAGATTGGAATCTCACAAGTTCCAGAGGCAGTTCATTCCAAATTCCTGTCAAAGGACAGATTTTAATTCCCAGGGAGAGCAGAGATCAGAGAGGATGAAGAATGAAAGATATGAAATATACTCGGGTTTAGCAATACCTTTGATGATCTCGCTTTGTGGAGGCTATGAAGAAAAAATAAAGGTTTATATATAAGCGTTATTTGCGTATGCTGTTCGTGTAATTAACTTTATGCTGGCCAGTAGGGAACTATTCTGTAATTGAGGCAAACGGGAGAAAACAAAATTGAATGTTTGTTTAATAGGTAAAGAGAATTCTTATTTTTCACTTAGTGGATTATGAGCTGTTTTCCACATCTGTTGCTGTTTGCAACATCTGTTTTGGCTGGAATTTTAAATGCCATTACAACTATACATTTAGATTTTCTGTCTCTCTGTATAATACAGTATACACAACAACAACAGCAATAACAACAACAACAACAACCGTTTTCCAATCCACTGCAGGAAAAAGGCCTCAGATATGTCTTGTATTCATGTCTGGGGTTTGGCCAGTTTTCGTCACCACTTTGGCCAACTGCGGATTGGTGATGGTGGGAGATTTTAGTCACATCCCTCACAGCAAACCAACCTAGTATTGGTGGCCCTGAGTAGCATAGTTTTGCTGATCACGGTGATGACGCAAACCCTCCCATCATGTTAAGGTATCCCCACTCAGAAGGGTGTGTGTATATATATATATATATATGTGTGTGTGTGTGTGTGTGTATATATATATATATATATATTATGTGTGTGTGTGTGTGTGTGTGTGTATCTACGTAGTTTCTTTAAGCTCCAAATCTTCTTTCGACATTATTAGCCCCCCTGTATAACAGGGTCGGCCGCTCGATAATGTTGTTGGCAGTTTGTGGTCAGGAACACCAGTAGGATATGACGTCATCATCTTATTTATAAATAATGAAAGGCAAATTAAAATGTCCCATATTTGATGTACAGCTCTCTCTCTCTCTCTCTCTCTCTCTCTCTCTCTCTCTCTCTCTCTCCGAAAGTTATCACCAATCCAGAAAATGCTCGAAGGAGTACACAAGCGAACACTACATCTCCCCCCTCCCCCCCCTCCCGCCAATACATTGCATTCTCGCAAGCAAATCCCCCGAGAGGCGCAAAGAAATGCAAATATCTCAGCGAAGGTTTATACGTCCCCCCTTAAAGCATATACAAAGCATTATCGCTGATTCTTGAGTTATTAAACTCGGTTTCGCAAAGATATCGGAGTCGAAACAAGTCGTATCGGTGAGTCCCGGGTTGAAAGGGGTTGGGGGGGGGGGCGAGTTTTGGGGGGGGGGGTGGGTGTCTGGTCTACCTCGCGAAATTCATGGACCCGTCTGTGTTATATCTGGTCTCTTTCCTATGCATTTGAATTTAGGGAATTTAGTATCTAAAGGTTTAAAGGCCACTCATGAATGGCAGAGGTCAAGTGACATTGCCCTATCGAGTAGGACAATGCCCTAGAGACTAACCATATATTATTATTATTATTATTTATTATTATTATTATTATTATTATTATTATTATTATTATCATTATTATTATTATTATTATTATTATATTATTATTATCATTATTATTATTATTATTATTATTGCTTGCTAAGCTACAGCCCTAGTTGGAAAAGCAAGATGCTATAGATGCCATAAGCCCAAGGCTTCAACAGGGGAAAATAGCCCAGTGAGGAAGGAAACAAGGAAAAATATAATATTTTAAGAAGAGTAAAACATTAAAATAAATATTTCCTATATAAACTATAAAAACTTTCACTAAAGAAGAGAAAGAGAAATAAGATAGAATAGTGTGCCCGCGTGTACCCTCAAGCAAGAAAACTCTAACCCAAGACAGTGGAAGACCATGGTACAGAGGCTATGATCAGCGCCCAAGCCCCCTCTCCACCCAAGCTAGGACCAGTGACCAGGCAATGGTTGCTGAGGATTCAGCAGATAAACCTGTAGACTCCCCCGAAACCCCTCCATCCTTAGCTAACAAGGATGGTGAGGTTGCAGTGACCAAAGGAACTTACGAGTTTGAGCTAGATTTGAACCCCTGTCTGGTAATTAGTACCCTGAGTGGGGATACCTTAACATGGTGAAAGAATTTGCATATCGCCATGATCAGCATAGCTGTACTAGTCAGGCCCACCCATACTAGGTTGCTTTGCTCTGAGTGATCAGAATAAAGTCTTCCACCATCACCCCTCAGCACTGGCCAGCTTGTTGATAAAATAGGCCAAACCCCAGACATGAATAAGTACATTTCTGAGGCTTTTGTCCTGCAGTGGACTAGAAACGGCTGCATTTGCTGTTGTTCTTGGATTAGTATTGGAGTTTCATTTGTTGTTATTTTTGTTATTGCAATTATAATAATTTATTTTTTTCTTAATCAAACTTGATATTGATTAGAAGTTAAAAAGTGCCAGACACTTACATAAAAAGTAAGGAATTTTTGCTGGTTGTAAAGTAGATTAAAAAAGTATGAGTAAATCAAGGACTTTTTATTAATGCTTAGAGTGCACCGCATGAGGTGCACTCTACCCTCACACCTGGTCTGCATACGATTGGCATTGATTTTACGAGACAATTTCGCTGAATGAACCAATAAGAAAACAATCAAAACAATGAATAAAGTTCCTGTTATATATTTTCTTTTGGGACATCAGAACGAGAGAGAGAGAGAGAGAGAGAGAGAGAGAGAGAGAGATCAAAACTTCAGAGAGAAAGAGACATATACATCAAAACTTAAGAGAGGAGAGAGAGAGAGAGAGAGAGAGAGTGAGAGAGAAAGAGAGATAGAAAGAAAGAAAGAGAGAGAGTGTGAGAGAGAAAGAGAGAGAGATATAAAAAGAAAGGAAGAGAGAGAGAGAGAGAGACGAGAGAGAGAGAGAGAGAGAGACCCCTCTCCATAAAAGAAAAAAAAACTACAAAATTGATTCTGGTCTTTTAAATTTCATGCTACGGGTTAAAAGGGGCCAAAAAGAGTGAACCAGCATGTTTTCAAATCTCCGCTCTGACTATTTTTCCTTCCTACCGAAGTTGAAAAAGGAGGTTTTTGCCTCTAGGGGCGAAAATAGAAGCATTTTTTGGTGGTGGACAGTGAAGGGCACTCTTTTGGTCATGGTTTGGAATGTAGGGAGGGGCCTGGGGGTGTTGGAAATGGAGAGGAGGGTTGGTTTGAATTGATTACAATCATTTTGAATATATATATATATATATATATATATGTGTGTGTGTGTGTGTGTGTGTGTGTGCAAAATTTATCATTAATTGAATGCCAAGTAACAAACTACCAATTAGCTACGATGGTTGAAGATGGGTTGATTTCAATTCTAAGTACAAAATACCTGAATTCGACAGGTATAAGTACAGAAGAATTGTCATTGACTTTTATCTTTCTTCGTGGTCAAGTGGGTTAGTCACTGTCTGTACAAGCTTGCCGACCAGGGTTCGATTCCCGGCCGGAGCCAAGCTCTTGTCTTTGTGTGATTTCGCCTGGGGCTCTGATCCCGAGGGTCGTTAAGAGAATCCAGACATTAATGTATCAAAAATATATATGGCTTATTTGAATATGAAAAAAACACGTAAAAATGTGCAAAATTTATCATATATATATATCTGTTTTTTTTCAAAAAGGCCCATAAAAGAAACACAGGAAACATAAATAAATCACTATATGGCTAATCCTTCCAGCACTTGTAACTAACTTTAGAATAATTGGAAACACCCTTTTTGCTTTCCTATATAAACTGTCACTGTCCAGTGTATTCCTCATTTTTAATTTACATCCTGAAGAGGGCCAATAAGTATTGATTGAAATGTAGTGATTTATTTATATTTCCTGTGTTTCTTTTATGAGCCTTTTTGAAAAAAAAAACATGTTGAACTGTTCAATTACAGTTATAAGGTAAAACACACATGTATATATATATATATATATATATACGAACTTATGAATATATATTGACACATATATACATATAAATTTCAATACATGCATTTACAATACATACATAAAATCATAAATACACACACATATGTATCATATACACACATATATGTAATTATCAATGTTTTTCTTTTATTCTTGCTTCTCCTATGGAAGAAAAAGACAATAAATCAACCTATCTTAAAAATCAAATTCTGTACATCAAAAGACAGCACAGAACTCCAAAACACACCAAAAAAAAAATACTGAAAACTAAATTAAACACTAAAATCCTCAAAACCAAATATACAATTTTCAGAAGCAACCAGATTTTTAATCTCCCTCCAGTCGTAATCCAAAAAAAAAAAAAAAATCCTAAAAATAAAGGATTTATCTAAAAGCGTCGGTGATCATTTCAATCCGAGTAAATCCTCGACTGGACTTGATAGAAAATAGAAGCCAATTTAGGATCTTTTGTTTTCCGCGATAATTCCCTGGCGATGTACGGCGACACTCTCGCCACTAATGCGATGCAATCACTTGTAGCGTCTGATGGAAACGACGAAGACTTGAGGTGAAACGGGATGATTCGTTTTGTTCGCTCAGGAGCTTTCCTTCTTCTTCTTTTCCTTTTTGTTTTCGGTCTTGTTTCGTTCATGACTTTGCTTACCAAGGGCATCAGCCTTTACTTTGTTGAAATGAGGCCTTAGATAGGCAAGGCTATTGACCTTTGCTCTGTTTCATTCAGGCCTTAGATAAGCAAATGCAATGACCTTAGCTCTGTTTAATTCAGGCCTTAGATAGGCAAGGGCACTGACCTTTACTCTGTTTCATTCAGGCCTTATATAGACATGTTGATCAGCCTTTGCTCTGTTTAATTAAGGGCCTTAGATAGGTAAGGCCATTGACCTTTGCTCTGTTTTCATTCAGGCCTTAGGCAACAGCATTGACTTTTCCTCTGTTTAATTCAGGCCTTAGATAAGCAAACTTACTGACCTTTGCTCTGTTTGATTGAGGCCTTAGATAAGTAAGGGTATTAACCTTTGTTTGTTTCACTAAGGCCTTAGAAAGACAAGGCCATTGACCTTTTCTCTGTTTCATTCACGCCTTTGCTTAGCAAGGGCATCAGCCTTTGTTCTGTTTCATTCAGGCATTAGATAGACAAGTGCATTGTCCTTTACTAATTTTAAAGATAAGCTACACATCTTCCGAGACGTGACAAAATAATTGTATAAACAATGAAAGTTTCCTTAACAATCAAAACAGTCTAAACAAAAAAATTAACGGTTTATGAAAAGGCAGGCAGAATTGGAGCCTTCTCCCATCTGTAAGAAAACAGTTAATGGCATTATTTAGGCAATTGATAGCAACAAACGAACAGAAAACTAAGCAATCAAATAAACAAACAAAGTAAAGGAAAACACATTACACTTCATCAAAATGACAACTGAAATATCAAACGACATCAAAACACAGGTCATCCAAAGACATCGCTTAGAGTCATGATGCCCAATATGTCACTAATCGTACCCACTAGCCCTTAAACATCACCATAGAAACTCTAGATATATGAAAACACAATATCCAATTCTATTGACGTCTTGAGAAGACTTTCATCACATGTTGTCCCTCTTCAATTGACTAATGAACTTAATGAAGCAAATGGCGGCAGATGGAGAAGCCATGGAGCGTCTTCGTGTGGACCGGTAAATATCACTTTAGTTACAGTTGAAGGGCGATAGAAAGATGGTTAAGGAAAGAGGGTGATAGAAAGAAGGAGATAGAAAGAAGGCGTTAGAAACAAAGCGAAAGAAAGAATATCATAAAAAGAAGGCAATAGAGAGAAGGCGATAGAAGGTGGAAGATGGCTAAGGTAAAAGGGTGATAGAAAGAAGGAGATAGAAAGAAGGCGTTAGAAAAAAAGCGAAAGAAAGAATATGATAAAAAGAAGGCAATAGAGAGAAGGCGATAGAAGGAAGACGATAGAAAAAAAGGCGATGGAAATAACGTGATAGAGAAAAGATGATAGAAAGGAGACAATATAAAAAGGCCATAGAAAGAAGGCGATAGAAAAGAGGCGATGGAAAGAAGGCGATAGATAGAAGACAATACAAAAAGGCGATAGAGAGAAGACAATAGAAAGATGGAGATAGAGAGAAAACTATAGAAAGAGGTTGAGAGAAAGTGATAGAAAGAAGGTGATAGAAAGAATAAAATAGAAAGAAGGCAATAGAAAAAAGACAATAGAAGAAGGCAATAGAAGAAAGTAATAGGAAAAAGACAATAGAAGAAGGCAATAGGAAAAAGACAATAGAAAGAAGACAATAGAAAGAAGTGAATAAAAAGAAGACGATAGAAAATAAAAAAAAATAAAACAATAGAAAGAAGACGATAGAACCAGCTGATTTTTAGGGCATTACTGTCTCTAACAATGTTGAAAAGGCTCAATCACAATAAGTTATTAGGAGTTAAAGTGTTGATAACTGATTAGTTATAAGTTGTGTAAAGTGAGAGGTCTTTAGGCGTAGAAAAAAGTCTTATTTTGAATTAAAATACATATTTACATATGAAACTTGAGAATAATTTGTTGAATATAAGTAAATATTATTATTATTATTATTATTATTATTATTATTATTATTATTATTAGTATTAATAAACTATGTAAAAAATAGCAAAGAAAAATATAGATTACAATACTAATAATATTTACCTCTTATGAAAATGATGGACAAAAACATTACCAAGCAAATGTAAATAAATGTATCTATACTCTAAACACAACAAAGTACAGAATAAGATTAAATTAACCCCCAGCAATTTCACATTATAAAATTTCTTTGCTTTGAAATTAGCAGAATAGAAAATAATATTCAACCCTTTTGAAAAGAACCTTTGAGTTACAAGCACCAACGAACACTAGAAAAGTTTCCCCTAAGAAAAAAAAATAAAAATAATATTAGAAGAAAATTTTACTTCTCATTTCGAAAAAAAAAATAAAATAAAAAACAGACTTTTAGTGACAAATTCCAACATGAAAGAAGGCTAGAGGAGGAATGTTATGGGCTCAATAAAGTATTTCATTATCTACTACTACTACTACTACTACTACTACTACTACTACTACTACTACTACTACTACTACTACTACTACTACTGCTAAAGTGTTCTGTCCTAAGGCTGGGTCTTTAATGGATTAGTGGCCCTCCATAATTCTCTATTCATATCCACCTCTTTTAGCTCTTGGTACCTTCTCCCTACAGACCGTCTACTGCGTTAATGCATCAGTTAGGTGATAACTGAGAGGCCAGGTAAATGCAACTAAATATTATTAAACAGTCATCGAGTTTATATACAGCGATGTGAGAGCAAGAACGCCACAAAAAATCAAACTTTCCTAAACAGACTTATAGTATATATATATATATATATATATATATATATATATATTTATACATATATATATATGTGTATATATATAAGAGTTAGAGAGAGAGAGAGAGAGAGAGAGAGAGAGAGAGAGAGACATACATGTGTTTGTTCATGTATTATAGTGTGACCATATAAAAAAATAACCCCCACTTCTGCTATATATATATATATATATATATATGTGTGTGTGTGTGTGTGTGTGTGTGTGTGTGTGTGTGTGTGTGTGTGTGTGTGTGTTTGTGTGTGTCTGTGTGTATAAGAATACATTTTTTTATCATCATGCAAACAAACAAAAACTCACCCCAAAAAACACTCGAACCCAAGACATACTTCTTGGAAGACAAAATAAATACATAACATATTGTCTTGCAGTCCTCAGGAAATCCAACATTTATTTAATAAACTCTTAAGATACCTCTCTGTTTGAGGGCAACATTCCCCGAGGAATCCGTTGTTGTCAAATGTAAATGCTTGCAAAGAAATGTCCCTTAGGGGACCTTGGGACAGAAAAGGAGCTCTCAGTTGAAAGCAAAATAAAAGAGAGAAGAAGATGCTACTCTATGATAGAGATGAATATTACTCAAATTTGTAAAACTGCTGAATATGGACTTATTTAGTTTTAATAGAATGAGGTGGGTCTACCCCTTTAATATTTCCTCCGTTGCCTTTGAGTTTTCCTTTATCTTCCTACCTTCTTGCTTAGCCAGGAAGCGGATTTTTAGTTAATTCCTTCACATTCGTCTACCGACCAGGTATAGGATTCACATCTGCAAATCAAACGAAAAACCTTTATGTGGTGTGAGGCGAGTCCTACCTATGTAGAGCAGGACAAAGGCTGTTTACGGTCTTTCTATTTCAGTCTATACCTACAAATTTTCTTAGTTCATCCATCTATCGTCTTCTTTTGCTTCCCCTGCTTCTTTTGCAATCTCTAGGGACCCATTCTGTTATTATTAATGTTCATCTGTTGTCTGTCATTCTCATTATATGTTCTGCCCATATCCATTGCTTTTCCATACATGATGTTAGAATATCCTCTACTTCAGTTTGCTCTCGTATCCATGTTGCCAATTTTCTGTCTCTTAGTATAATTTCCATCATTATTCTTCCCACAGCTCTCTGAGCTGTAGTTATTTTATGTTCTAAGGCTTTCAGAATTCTCTAAGTTTCTGATACATAAATTGATATACAGTATTCAGTAGATAGATAGCGTTGTGGTATCAATCAATTTAATACAATACTTGAATTATAATCAAAAGAAGGGTAAATAGTTTATCTAAATATGTTTGCTTAAGGAAAAACCAGCATTTTCGCAACGTATATCGTCTGCTTCACGTCTTTACTGCCGTTATGTCATGAAGACAAGACATAATATATCAAAGGCAACTCTAGTTTAGTCTACCCGTTTCTAAGTTATAGAAAATGGTAAGGGTACTTCAAGTAAGAAAACGAAAATATAGAAATATTAGGGGTAACTATAGTATTTTTCATAACCATCAGAGAGAAACAAAATATAAACAAAAGTTGAAGAAATTTCTTCACAGTACCTATATGTAGTCTGATTGTATACTTTTTTACGAAAAGGTGACATTGATCTATTGGTAATTACTAATCTATGGAATATTGTCCTGGTCGTGTCACTTAGAAAATTGAAAATTTGTTTGTCATATACATTATTAGTAATTTATAACATAACACTGCGTATTCCACGGTAATTTTAAATTCCATATTATCGAAGCACTTAGAAAACAATAATGTATTTGCTATGAAAAGGAATCCGAAAACAAGTCTTTCTTTTTTTCCTATTCAAATACGTAATATATTTAGTTTTAGGATAAAATTAGATAGAAAAATTGCAAGAATTCTTATGTGAATTTTTAAAGCTTAATTATTTGGTAAATATCCATAGCTCTAGCTAAATTTACTTTAATGGATAGTAACAAATAACTCTAAATGTATAATAATACAGCTTAGATATATACAAAAAACTTATTTTAATAGATTAAGTTAAATTCAAAAATAAAAATTCAAGAAGTTCAAGCAAGCCTCTGGGCGGTCTAATTCTGTCACTTTCTATCATGGCGTTCTATCATTGTCTTGAATCTACAAATATAGAAGATTTTCCTCGTTTTTTAAACCACAAATAAGGATAGTGAGTATAATTATTACTTTAATTCAAAATATATACCCTGGGCATCCTAATCATCGTAGGATTTATGCATCCTGATAGTCTCTAATGAGGGACAAGTTACGAAATCATAAATATGGTGAACACAGCTAGGCCATACCTGATGTATCCTTAAGCCCAGAATCAGTCGTAAAGGTATACACTTTAGAAGTTATTTGCGGAAAGTGTTATTTTAATGACTCGACAATTTGTCTTATCCAAAAAAATTGCCATTGTTGGCAAATAGGGATAACAGGACATTTCGGGAAATTTATAGTTTAGTACAAAATCCCCAATGATGAAAATTTTTTAGCTATGTGGTTGTAGGTAGTTTGGTGCCTTTGTATAATGATGGCTCATTCATAGGAAATAGGAATTTCATTACCATTTATTAATAGTTTGTAACCGTGGACGTCATACGAATCATTAACGGAAGTGTTTTGACCCGCCGACTGAAGCGTTATTTGATTGCTGGTTTTTGCGGTAATAGTATAGAACACCACGCTCTCCATTTACTCCAATATAATTTAATCCTGCAGTTCTCACCTTGCACAGTAATTAGGGGGTTATTTAAATTCTGGGAAAGCAATAATTAGCGAGATATGTTGAAGAGGGGAGAAGGGGTTATAAAAAGAAAATAGCTTGGTTTCCTCACTAAACGACTTGGAACTGACATGTCAACATCATCAACCAAACAGAATTCGAGATGCCAGCGTACATTTGATTTACTGTATATTCAAAATATACTTAATTAAAAATGGATTAATTACTCAAAAGTGTCCTTAAAATATGCAATTTACAAATAGTGACACTTTTGAGTACAGTAATCACAATTCTTGATTAAGTATATTTTGAATATACAGTATATCAAATGTACGCTGGCATCACAAACTTCTGTTTATGTATGCTGACATCACGATCTGTTTGGTTGACTATGTTGACGTCTGTTCCATGTCGTTTAGTGAGGAAACCGAGCTATTTTCTTTTTATAACCCCTTCTCCCCTCTTCAACATATCTTGCTAATTATTGCTTTCCCAGAATTTAAATAACGACCTAATTACCGTGCAAGGTGAGAACTGCAGGATTACATTATATTGGAGTAAATGGAGAGCGTGGTGTTCTATACTATTACCGTTTTTGCTTGTTCGTGGCTCATAATATAACGTTATCTCATTACGCCTCTTCCAACAAGCGGTACATGCCCGAATATGTTGACGTTATTTTAATTATCTAGGTTCAATGTTTTTTTGCTCTGTCGTTGCTTGCTTCGCTAACAATTTAACATTATCTCACTGCTCGTCTGGTCTGGCAAGCGGTACTGGATGTGCTCATGCTAGCTGCGTGTCCGAGTATTTTGGCATTATTTTAACTATCTATAGTTGTACTGTAAGTACATTATTCGAAGTCGCTTTAGTCAGAACCAACTGGTTGTACTGTATCACCTTCTTCTTTCCAATTGACAACTTCCTCTTTATTTTGTGGCAACTGGCAGACAGAACGGAATAGGACTTGTTGGGTGAACGCATGATTGAATAGGCTGTGAATCACTAGATGCCGATCACGTTTTTTTGAGTAATATACTGACTGCCTGCAGAACATATGAAAACATATGGCTTATATTAACTTCAAATTGATTGTGTTTTTTTAGCAACCAAAAGTCTTGAAGTTATTTTGACCAATCTGAGAATTGGTTATAACCGCCTCGCATATAAATATATTCTAGATTGAAGCGTTGCTCTAATGTACGCTCATTGCGACAGATTGCTGTCAAGCACATTTAGGTGCGCTGCTAAACACTTGGGTACCGGTGTTGAAAATACCTTCCCGATGGTAAATCCATCACTGATATTTTAGATGATGTTCAATATATGCTCGTGTGGTTTCTAAATTCAGAACTATTCAACCAAGATGCTTGCTGAGTAATCTCACTGGTCCTACTGCCTTTCTTCAAGCCTGAATTTGTAATCTAATCCAACTTTAAATGGATATTTAAACAAGATGTCTGTACACCATATTGGGTACTATTATTATAGACAGGCATATGACCAGTGGAGAATAGAATTTAGTATAAGAATAGGATGCTTTTTCATAACGTCAGATTGTATACGATTAGGTTGAATAAATAGGCTAGATAGAAGAACATGAAATAAGGTAAAATGGGGAGTGTTGTAGAAAAAGTCTTAGGGATATTAAAAAGATGAAAAATTAAATTTTCAATATTTAACTTAGCCGGTGATTATATAAGCTGCAGCTCTGCTGCTCGACAGAAAACTCTACGTAAAAAATCCGCCAGCGATCGCTATGCTAGTAGGGGGTGTACTTCAACAGCGCCATCTGTCGTGCAGGTACTCAGTACTCATTGTAAACAAAGAACTCAATTTTCTCTCTGTCGTGCTACCGGCAAGACCTACTAATTCGCTGTTGCTAACTGGATTTGTTTTCACAACTATTTGGTGAAGTACACGTTTCTAGTTTTGAGCTTTCACTGTGCAGGCTTTCTCTTCAATAAATCCTTGCATTCTTTTTTTGATATTGGATTATTTGTTGATGACTTTGGATAGTTTTTGAATTCCCCTTTGACCAATTCAAAATGGCTGACCCTTCTCAAGTCCCAAAATTCAGGAAGTGTAATGCTAGGGACTGTTCAAGGCGTCTTCCGAAGGCCTCTATCGATCCTCACACCGTTTGTTCCAATTGTCGGGATAAAACCTGTCAATTGGAAGATCGATGTGAGGAATGCGTTGGGCTTTCGGAATTCGATTTTCTCGAATTCCAGAAATATACACGTAGGCTAGAGAGAGATAGAGTCAGGAGAAGTTCATCTCGTTCAGTTGATTTTTCCTCTCCTCATGCCCCACAACCTATTCCTTCCCCTGTAGTGGTTGCTCCTAATCCCCCTTCTGGCACTCAGGAACCTTCGATGGCTGATATGATGCGTGCCATCCAAGCTCTGGGTGAGAGAGTTGAGTCCTTGGCTAGTGACCGTAACCAGCTCATGGCGGACGTCAAGGAGCTGAAGTGTAAGAGTGCAGTGGGAAGTGATAAAGTGAGTGATAGTGTTGTGGATAGTGTTGCGCTTGAGGGTTCGTCTGTTCGTGCCTGTCGTCCTCCTAGTCCGGGACCTCTTGCAAGCTCCCAAGTCCAGGGGAGAAGCAATGTCGTACGACCAATTGGTTCGAGAGGCTTTAATCAGCGAACAGACGTTCCCTCCGTGGTTTCGGGCGTATCTACCCAAGATCGCCCCACCCACACAAAGACGAGAGAGCCCATTTATTCCTCGTCTGCGGAAGAGGTTTCTCGTAAGAAACCATGGACCAAGGTCTCACGACCTCTTAAGCGCAAGTCGGTCCCTTCCGCGCAAGTCCAACGGCCCAGTTGTAGCCACTGGGTCAGTTCGGACTCGCTGCAGTTTTCCGATTACTGCTCACCTCCTAAGAGAGGCAAAGCGGTACCGCCTCAGGCAGTAACACCGTCTGTCGCCGCACCTGCTCCTGCAGACCCTAAGTGGTCTTGGCTGCAGACCATGCAGTACCAATTAACGTCTCTGATGCAGGACTTTCTTGCGGAGAAGGTTGCTGCTGCACCAACCTCTTGCCTACAACCAACCATGGTTGTGCGTCCTGTGGACGCTGAGGCGACCTTCTTGCGCACTCCAGCTGAGAGAGTCCCGCCACCCATGCGTTCCAGTGTACCCTGCCAGCCGCATGTTGACGTTCAGCGACGCACGGAACCTTCCGTTGACGTTCGCGAGGTACAACAACCGTCAAAGTTGTTTTGTTTTGACGCGGTGCGTCAACCTCCGCAACCCAGTGTGGTTGCCTCTGCTCGCCCACATCAGACTAGACAGTCTGGAGTAGACGCTGTGCGTCCCCGCGCTGCTATGGTTGTTGCCAGCTCACAGACTGGGCAACAGTTCCATGACGTTGCGTCCGGTTCAGTCACGCGTGCACCCGTGCGACCGGACTCAGCTGACCAGCCGATACCTACTCCATTGCCGCTTCCTCCTCAATTCTCGGATGATGGACTCTCTGATGATGACGATGCGGCACACGTTGATGAACCACATTCGGACCTTGACGAGCCCAAGTCCACGCAACCCTCTTTGGACTTTAGAAAAGTTCTTGCTCTGTTCAAAGAGATGTTTCCGGACCAGTTTGTGTCTGTGGCTCCACGCTCTCCTCCGTAAAAGTTTGCTTTAGGTACGCAGTCATCCTCGCCTGCCTTTACGAGACTCGTCCTCGCACGCTCGTCCAAGAGAGCTTTACGAGTTTTAGGAGATTGGATGCAGTCCAAAAAGAGTCTAGGGAAGACAGCCTTTACGTTTCCCCCTGCTAAACTCTCTTCCAGATCGAGCGTCTGGTATGCCACGGGAGAAGTTCTCGGCTTGGGAGTTCCTGCCTCTGCCCAGGGCGACTTCTCAAGTCTTGTAGACTCTCCTCGCAGGCTAGCCATGAGACGCTCTAAGATATGCTGGTCACCTTCGGACCTAGACCATCTGTTGAAAGGAGTATTTAGAGCCTTCGAGGTCTTCAACTTTTTGGACTGGTGTCTGGGAGCTTTGAGCAGGAAGATCTCCCCGACTGAGAAGGAATCTTCCTTGCTCATCATGTCCTGCATGGACAAGGCCATACGTGACGGGTCTAGTGAGCTTGCTGCATCGTTCGTATCCAGAGTCCTCAAGAAGCGTGAGAACCTTTGCTCTTTCCTGTCAGCTGGAGTGACACCGTGTCAAAGATCAGAACTTCTGTTTGCTCCTCTCTCTAAGTGCCTTTTTCCAGAGGACTTGATTAAGGAGATTGCTGCTTCTTTGATTCAGAAGGACACCCATGACCTGGTTGCGTCCTCTGCCCGCAAAGCCACCTTTTTGCCTACCTTGTCAAGACCAAGGATGGACACTCCAGCGTCCAGATTTATTCCGCCCTTTCGTGGCAGAGCCTCCAGCAGAGGAGGTGCTCGTGCCGAAGGGAGACGTGGGAAGAAGAAAGGAACCAAGTCCTTTAAAGGCAGAGTCTGACTGCCTCCTTCTTCAGACAGCAGTGGGAGCCAGACTCAAGAACTTCTGGCAGACCTGGGAGAAGAGAGGAGCAGATGCTCAATCTGTGAAGTTGCTCAGAGAGGGGTACAAGATCCCGTTTGTACGAAAACCCCCTCTAGCAACGTCTCCCATCGATCTCTCTCCCAGGTACAGAGGGGAAGACAAGAGACGAGCATTGAAACAGGAGGTGTCTCTCTTGCTAGAAAAGGGAACGGTAGTCAAAGTCCTGGACCATCAAACCCCGGGCTTCTACAACCGTCTCTTCTTAGTGGTAAAGAAGACAGGAGGGTGGAGGCCGGTGCTAGACGTCAGTGCGCTGAATGTCTTTGTCACAAAGCAGACGTTCGCCATGGAGACCACAAAGTCCGTTCTAGCAGCGGTCAGAAAGGAAGACTGGATGGTCTCTTTAGACCTAAGGGACGCATACTTTCACGTCCCCATCCACCCAGACTCCCAACCTTTTCTGAGATTCGTTTACGAAAAGGTTGTCTACCAGTTTCAAGCCCTGTGCTTTGGCCTAAGCACAGCTCCTCTTGTGTTTACGAGGCTGATGAGGAATATAGCCAAATTCCTTCATTTAGCGGACATCAGAGCCTCCCTCTATTTGGACGACTGGCCTCTAAGAGCTTCTTCCAGTCGTCGCTGTCTGAAGGATCTAAAGTGGACTCTAGATCTGACCAAGGAATTGGGTCTCCTGGTCAATATGGAAAAGTCTCAAGTGGTCCCATCCCAAACTATTGTGTATTTAGGGATGGAGATTCACAGTCTAGCTTTTCGGGCTTTTCTGTCGGCCCCCAAAACAAGTCAAGCCCAGTTATGCATCCAGAACATGCTGAAGAAGGAACGATGTTCAGTCAGGCAGTGGATGAGTCTGATAGGGACACTATCATCCCTGGAACAGTTCGTATCGTTAGGAAGACTACACCTCCGTCCTCTTCAATATCACCTAGCTGTTTACTGGAAAAAGGACAAGACGCTAGAAGCGGTCTCGATCCCCATTTCCGAGAAGATGAAGTCTTCCCTGACTTGGTGGAAGGACAGTATCAGCCTCAGAGAGTGTCTGCCCCTAGCTGTTCAGACTCCCAACCACGTTCTCTTCTCGGACGCATCGGACACGGGCTGGGGCGCGACATTAGACGGTCGGGAATGCTCGGGAACTTGGAACTCGAGTCAAAGGACAATGCATTTCAACTGCAAGGAGCTACTGGCAGTTCATCTGGTCTTGAAAAGCTTCAAGTCTCTCCTTCAAGGCAAAGTGGTGGAGGTGAACTCGGACAACACCACGGCTTTGGCGTACATCTCCAAGCAAGGAGGGACCCACTCTATGACGTTGTACGAGATCGCAAGGGACCTCCTCACCTGGTCAAAAGATCTAAACATTTCTCTAGTAACGAGGTTCATCCAAGGCAACTTGAATGTCATGGCAGATTGCCTCAGTCGGAAGGGACAAATCATTCCAACAGAATGGACCCTACACAAGGATGTGTGCAGGAGACTGTGGGCCACATGGGGCCAGCCTACCATAGATCTCTTCGCAACCTCGATGACCAAGAGGCTCCCAATATATTGCTCACCAATCCCGGACCCAGCAGCAGTTCATATAGATGCCTTTCTCCTAGATTGGTCACATCTAGACCTATATGCATTCCCCCCGTTCAAGATTGTCAACAAGGTACTGCAGAAGTTCGCCTCTCACGAAGGGACAAGGTTGACGTTAGTTGCTCCCCTCTGGCCCGCGAGAGAATGGTTCACTGAGGTACTTCGATGGCTAGTGGACGTTCCCAGAACTCTTCCTCTAAGGGTGGACCTTCTACGTCAGCCACACGTAAAGAAGGTACACCAAGGCCTCCACGCTCTTCGTCTGACTGCCTTCAGACTATCGAAAGACACTCGAGAGCTAGAGGCTTTTCGAAGGAGGCAGCCAGGGCGATTGCTAGAGCAAGGAGGACATCCACTCTTAGAGTCTACCAATCGAAGTGGGAAGTCTTCCGAAACTGGTGCAAGTCAGTATCAGTATCCTCGACCAGTACCTCTGCAACTCAAATAGCTGACTTCCTTTTATACCTGAGGAAAGAAAGATCTCTTTCAGCTCCCACTATCAAGGGTTACAGAAGCATGTTGGCATCAGTCTTCCGTCACAGAGGCTTAGATCTTTCCAACAACAAAGATCTACAGGACCTCCTTAAGTCTTTTGAGACCACGAAGGAGCGTCGTTTGGCTACACCTGGTTGGAATTTAGACGTGGTACTAAGATTCCTCATGTCAGAAAGGTTCGAGCCGCTACAAGCAGCCTCCTTTAAAGATCTCACTTTAAAGACTCTTTTCCTGGTTTGCTTAGCCACAGCTAAAAGAGTCAGTGAGATTCACGCCTTCAGTAGGAACATCGGATTTTCATCTGAAACGGCTACATGTTCTTTACAACTTGGTTTTCTAGCCAAAAACGAGCTACCTTCTCGTCCTTGGCCGAAATCGTTCGATATTCCAAGCCTATCAAATATGGTTGGAAATGAACTAGAAAGAGTCTTATGCTCTGTTAGAGCTCTTAAGTTCTATTTAAGACGAACTAAACCTTTACGAGGACAGTCAGAAGCTTTATGGTGTTCTGTTAAGAAACCATATTTGCCTATGTCAAAGAATGCATTATCCTATTTTATCAGACTGTTAATACGAGAAACTCATTCCCATCTGAGTGAGGAAGACCAAGCTTTGCTGAAGGTAAGGACACATGAAGTTAGAGCTGTCGCAACTTCAGTGGCCTTTAAACAAAATAGATCTCTGCGAAGTATAATGGACGCAACCTATTGGAGAAGCAAATCAGTGTTCGCGTCTTTTATCTTAAGAATGTCCAGTCTCTTTACGAGAACTGCTACACCCTGGGACCATTCGTAGCAGCGAGTGCAGTAGTGGGTGAGGGCTCAACCACTACATTCCCCTAATTCCATAACCTTTTTAATCTTTCTCTTGAAATGTTTTTATTGTTGTTTTTGGGTTGTCCGGAAGGCTAAGAAGCCTTTCGCATCCTGGTTGATTTGGCGGGTGGTCAAATTCTTTTCTTGAGAAGCGCCTAGATTAGAGGTTTTGATGAGGTCCTGTAGTATGGGTTGCAACCCTTCATACTTCAGATCCTAGGGGTCGCTCAGCATCCTAAGAGGATCGCGAGGCTCCGTAAGGAAGACGTACTTAAAAAGGCAGAGTAATTGTTCAAGTCGACTTCCTTACCAGGTACTTATTTATTTTATGTTTGTTATTTTGATAACCGCTAAAATGAAATAAAAAATCCTTAGCTCATAATAATGTAAACATTTATTGCTGGTCTCTACCCACCCCCCTGGGTGTGAATCAGCTTATATAATCACCGGCTAAGTTAAATATTGAAAAATGTTATTTTGATAATAAAATAAATTTTTGAATATACTTACCCGGTGATTATATATTAAAGGACCCTCCCTTCCTCCCCAATAGAGACGCAGTGGACCGAGGAGAAAATTGAGTTCTTTGTTTACAATGAGTACTGAGTACCTGCACGACAGATGGCGCTGTTGAAGTACACCCCCTACCTGCATAGCGATCGCTGGCGGATTTTTTACGTAGAGTTTTCTGTCGAGCAGCAGAGCTGCAGCTTATATAATCACCGGGTAAGTATACTGTATTCAAAAATTTATTTTTTTTCAATATTAAACTTACCCGATAATCATGTAGCTGTCAACTCCGTTGCCCGACAGAATTCTACGGAAGGGATACGCCAGCGATCACTATACTAGAAGGGGGTGTACTCACCAGCGCCACCTGTGGCCAGGTACTGCAGTACTTCTTGTTGACACCACCTCAATTTTTCCTCTGTCGTGCTTCCGGCAAGACCTACATGGATACGCTTATAATTTTGGAGTCTTGTTCACGGTTTTTGGTGAAGTATTGCTCTAAGATTTCAGCTTTCGCTATACTGGAAACTTGTTTCTTAGCTTAGATAGCTTTTAAATTGATTTGATTAATGGTTAACGATCTTTTGCTTTAATTGGAATCCCCCTTGACTGTTCTTTGATTCAAGATGTCCGACCTTTCTCAAGCTCCTCCCCAAAGACGATGTAGGACTTGTATTAGGCGTATTCCGAAGGCCTCGGTTGATCCTCACACCTTTTGTTCCGACTGTAGGGGAAAATCCTGTCAGTTGGAAGATCGATGTGAGGAATGCGCCGGACTTTCGGAACTTGATTTTGTTCGATTCCTCAAGTATACCACTAAGTTAGAGAGAGAGAGAGTTAGGAGGAGTTCGGCTCGCTCTTCGCTTTATTCCTCACCCCATGATCCTCAACCTTTTCCTCCCCCTGTAGTGGCTACCCCCGAACCTACTACTGTATTTGTGCTCAGCCTGATATGTCTGATGTTTTACGTGCCATTCAGGCTTTAGGTGATAAAGTGGAGTCGGTAGTGAGTGACCACAAGTTCCTCTTGGCGGACGTCAAGGAACTTAAGGTGAAAAGTGCAGTGGGAAGTGGTAGTGCCAGTGCTGTGCCGAGTGCTAGTGTCAGTGTCAGTGTTGTGCGTGAGGGTACTTCTGTGCATGCCAGTCGTCCTCCCAGTCCGGGACCTCTTGCAAGCTCCCAAGCCCAGGGGAGAAGCAATGTCGAAGGGCAAAAGGGTTCGGCAGGCCTTGATCGGCGCACAGCAGTATCCTCGGTGGTTGCGGGCGTATCTTACAGAGATCGTCACTTCCACTCTCAGACGATTGAGCCTTTATTTTCCTCGTCTGCAGAAGAATTTTCGGGGAGAAAACGCTGGACTCAGGTCTCAAGACCTCTTAAGCGTAAAGTCCAGACCTCACGAGTTCAACAGCCCGGATGTAGTCATTGGGCTAGCTCTGACTCACCGCAGTCATCAGGTGACTGCACACCTCCTAAGAGAGGTAAGGCGATGCCTCAACAGACCTCAACTTCTGTTAAGGCTTTGCCTCAACAGACCTCATCGTCTGTTGATCCCAAGATGGCTTTGCTGCAGTCCATGCAGTCGCAGCTTGCGGTCTTAATGCGTGAGTTTCAGGCAGAGAAGGTTACACCTCCTCCTGCGAGCGCTCCTCCTCCTCTACGCAGTCCAGTCTGCCAGACGTACGAAGTTGAGGTTCCTCAAGCTACCTCCATGCGTGAGCTACCGCGTTGGGAGTTGCCAGATACCAGCGTTGTGCAGCAACCTCCACCTTCCTTAAGGCAGGAACCTCTTACCACGCGACAACCTCCTCAACAATGGGGACAGGAGTCTTATGCCTTACAACCTCCTCTTCCTTTGAGGCAAGAGTTTCTTGCAGTAAGACCATCCTCGAGGCAGCAACCTCTTGAGGTACGACAACCTCTACCATCCTTGAGGCAGTCACCTCAGCTCTCGCAGCTGCTACCTCCACTTTCCTCGAGGCGAGAACCTCAACTCTCGAGGCAAGCACCTCAAGAACCTCAACTCGTGAGAAAGGAGCCGCTTTCTGCGCAGCCGCCACCTCAACTCTCGCAGCTCACACCTCAAGAACCTCAACTCGTGAGACAGGAATCTCTTACTGCGCAGCCACCTCAACCCTTGAAGCAAGCGCAACTCTTGAGACAGGAACCTCATGCAATGAGTCAGCCACCTCAACGCATGCATCTACCACCTTCTCCTCTACTTGACCAGTCTTTGCAGCCTGAACCTCAGGTTTTACTACAGTCGCCTCTCACCACACTTGCTCCTCAAACCTCCGCTGAACCTCCTTCATCCCAGCCTCATGACTTTGTCATTACCAGCCCTCATCCTCTTCAACAGAGACTTGAGGATGAGACCGCAAGTGTTTATGCACCCGCTTGTCAGGATTCTGCCGTTCAGCATACCGCTGTAACTTTACCTCTCGCTTCTCAACACTCAGGTGATGAGGTTTCTGAGGAGGAAGCTGCGCACCTAGATGATCCCTCTTCGGACGTGGAGGAACCCAAGTCGTTACCACCCTCCATTGACTTTCGCAAGGTCCTGGCTCTTTTCAGAGAGGTTTACCCGGATCATTTTGTTTCTGCTACCCCTCGCTCTCCTCCATCAGAGTTTTCTCTAGGCATGCAACCTGTTAAGTCGGCCTACACTAAGCTCGTCTTTGCTAGATCCTCTAAGAGAGCTTTAAGAATGTTAGGGGATTGGTTGCAGTCCAAACAGCAACTAGGGAAGACTTCATTTATGTTTCCTCCTACTAAGCTGACTTCTAAGGCGGGCGTATGGTATGCCACAGGAGAGGAACCAGGCTTGGGAATCCCTGCCTCTGCCCAGGCTGACTTCTCAAGTTTGGTTGACTCTCCACGTAGATCGGCTATGAGGCGCTCTAAGGTCTGCTGGACTTTTTCTGACTTAGACCACTTCTTAAAGGGTGTCTTTCGCGCCTTTGAGATTTTTAATTTTCTCGACTAGTGCCTGGGGGCCTTGAGCAAGAAGACTGCCCCTTCTGACAAGGACTCGGCCATGCTTATAATGTCCTGTATGGATAAAGCAATTCGCGATGGTTCCGGCGAACTTGCCTCCATGTTTGTTTCGGGAGTACTCAAGAAAAGGGAACAACTTTGCACCTTCCTTTCCAATGGTATCACCTCTTGTCAAAGGTCTCAGTTACTTTTTGCTCCGCTTTCTAAGTTCCTGTTTCCTGAGGAGCTTATCAAGGAATTGTCTGCGGCCCTTATTCAGAAGGACACTCATGACCTTGTGGCCTCTTCAGCTCGTAAGGCTAAGGTTGCTCCTTCGGTTCCTAGAACTTACCGCACCCCAGTGGCCGATACTCCTGCTACAAGATTTATTCCGCCCTTTCGTGGCAGAGCCCCCAGCCGAGGAAGTACCCGTCCAGACGCTTTCAGGGGCAGGTCTAAGAAAGGTCCCAAGCCTTCGAAAGGCAAACATTGACTCTCCTCCTCTCCAGACAGCAGTAGGAGCCAGACTCAAGATCTTCTGGCAAGCTTGGGAAAGAAGAGGTGCAGACGCCCAGTCTGTCAGGTGGCTAAGGGAGGGTTACAAGATACCATTCTGCCGCAATCCCCCTCTGACCACTTCTCCCATCAACCTCTCTCCCAACTACAAGGAAAAGGACAAGAGGCTAGCATTACACCAGGAGGTGTCGCTCCTGTTACAGAAGAAGGCAGTGGTGATAGTCCGGGACCATCAATCCCCGGGCTTCTACAATCGTCTCTTTCTGGTGGCCAAGAAGACAGGAGGTTGGAGACCGGTGCTGGACGTCAGTGCGCTCAATGCTTATGTCACCAAGCAGACGTTCACTATGGAGACGACGAAGTCGGTCCTAGCAGCGGTCAGGCAGGAGGACTGGATGGTCTCGTTGGATCTGAAAGACGCTTACTTTCACGTTCCTATTCATCCAGACTCCCAACCTTTCCTGAGATTCGTTTTTGGAAAGGTTGTGTACCAATTCCAAGCCCTGTGTTTTGGCCTAAGCACAGCGCCTATGGTGTTTACGCGTCTGATGAGGAATATTGCAGAATTCCTCCACTTGGCGGACATCAGAGCCTCCCTTTATTTAGACGACTGGCTGTTAAGAGCCCCCACAAGTCGTCGCTGTCTGGAGAGTCTCAACTGGACTTTGGACTTGATCAAGGAACTGGGTCTTTTGGTCAACTTAGAAAAGTCCCAGCTTATTCCCTCCCAATCCATCGTTTACCTGGGAATGGAGATTCGGAGTCAAGCTTTTCGGGCTTTTCCGTCGGCCCCAAGAATCAGCCAAGCCCTAGAGTGCATTCTGAGCATGCTGAAGAGGGACAGATGCTCGGTGAGACAGTGGATGAGTCTAACAGGGACCCTGTCATCGTTAGCCCTGTTCATCGAGTTAGGGAGACTCCACCTCCGCCCTCTCCAATTCCATCTGGCAGCTCACTGGGACAAGGATTTGACGCTCAAAGCGGTCTCTATTCCTGTCACCAAAGAGATGAAGACTACTCTCATGTGGTGGAAGACCAACATCCTTCTCAAGGAGGGTCTATCGTTAGCGATTCAGACCCCCAATCTTCATCTCTTTTCGGACGCATCAGACTCGGGCTGGGGCGCGACCTTGGACGGACAGGAATGCTCGGGAACATGGAACAAGGAACAGGAAACGCTTCACATCAACTGCAAGGAGTTGCTGGCAGTTCATCTGGCCTTAATGAACTTCAAGTCCCTCCTGCTAAACAAGGTGGTGGAGGTGAACTCCGACAACACCACAGCCTTGGCATACATCTCCAAGCAGGGAGGGACCCATTCGAGGAAGCTGTACGAGATAGCAAGGGACCTCCTCATTTGGTCAAGAAGTCTAAACCTCATTCTGGTAACGAGGTTCATTCAGGGCAATATGAACGTCTCAGCAGATCGCCTCAGCAGGAAAGATCAAGTCATCCCCACGGAATGGACCCTTCACAAGAGCGTGTGCAACAGACTTTGGACCTTGTGGGGTCAGCCAACGATAGATCTGTTCGCCACCTCCATGACCAAGAGGCTCCCTTTGTACTGTTCCCCAGTTCCAGACCCAGCAGCAGTTCACGTGGATGCTTTTCTGCTGGATTGGTCCCATCTCGACCTATATGCATTCCCGCCGTTCAAGATCATCAACAGAGTCATTCAGAAGTTCGTCTCTCACGAAGGGACACGGCTGACGCTGGTTGCTCCCCTTTGGCCTGCAAGAGAATGGTTCACAGAGGTACTACAATGGCTGGTCGATGTTCCCAGGACTCTCCCTCTAAGAGTGGACCTTCTACGTCAACCTCACGTAAAGAAGGTACACCCAAACCTCCACGCTCTTCGTCTGACTGCCTTCAGACTATCGAAAGACTCGCTAGAGCTAGAGGCTTTTCGAAGGAGGCAGCCAGAGCGATTGCCAGAGCAAGGAGGATATCCACTCGTAGAGTCTATCAATCCAAGTGGGAAATCTTCCGAAGCTGGTGCAGAGCCAATGCAGTTTCCTCTACCAATACCTCTGTAACCCAAGTTGCTGACTTCCTGTTACATCTTAGGAATGTTAGATCTCTTTCGGCTCCTACGATTAAAGGGTACAGAAGTATGTTGGCTTCAGTTCTCTGCCACAGAGGTTTGGATCTTTCCTCCAACAAGGACCTACAAGACATCCTTAAATCTTTCGAGACTTCTAAAGAACGTCGTTTGTCCACTCCAGGCTGGAATCTAGACGTAGTCTTAAGGTTCCTTATGTCTCCTAGGTTCGAACCTCTCCAATCAGCTTCCTTCAAAGACCTTACTCTCAAAACTCTTTTCCTCGTCTGCCTTGCGACAGCCAAAAGAGTTAGTGAGGTTCACGCCTTCAGCAAGAACATAGGATTCACATCCGAATCAGCAACATGTTCTTTACAGCTCGGATTTTTAGCTAAAAATGAACTTCCTTCACGTCCTTGGCCTAGATCGTTCGAAATTCCTAGCCTTTCCAACATGGTGGGTAACGACCTAGAGAGAGTTCTTTGCCCTGTCAGAGCTCTGAAATACTATCTTAAAAGGTCAAAACCTATACGAGGACAATCAGAGGCCTTATGGTGTGCCATCAAGAAACCTTCGATGCCTATGTCCAAAAACGCAGTTTCGTATTATATAAGGCTTCTGATTAGAGAAGCTCATTCTCACATGAAGGATGAAGACCTTGCTTTGCTGAAGGTAAGGACCCACGAAGTGAGAGCTGTAGCCACTTCGATGGCCTTTAAACAGAACCGTTCTCTGCAGAGTATTATGGATGCAACTTATTGGAGGAGCAAGTCAGTGTTTGCATCATTTTATCTCAAAGATGTCCAGTCTCTTTACGAGAACTGCTACACCCTGGGACCATTCGTAGCAGCGAGTGCAGTAGTAGGTGAGGGCTCAGCCACTACATTCCCTTAATCCCATAACCTTTTTAACCTTTCTCTTGAATGCTTTTATTGTTGTTTTTTGGGTTGTTACGGTAGGCTAAGAAGCCTTCCGCATCCTGGTTGATTTGGCGGGTGGTCAATTCGTTCTTGAGAAGCGCCTAGGTTAGAGGTTGTGTAGAGGTCCTTTAGTATGGGTTGCAGCCCTTTATACTTCAGCACCTTAGGGTTGTTCAGCCTCCTAAGAGGAACGCTGCGCTCAGTAAGGAAGACGAACTTATTAAAGGCAGAGTAATGGTTCAAGTCGACTTCCTTACCAGGTACTTATAATTTCATTGTTATTTTGAATAACTGATAATATGAAATACGGGATACTTAGCTTCCTGATATACATGTACACTGGTTTTCACCCACCTCCCTGGGTGTGAATCAGCTACATGATTATCGGGTAAGTTTAATATTGAAAAATGTTATTTTCATTAGTAAAATAAATTTTTGAATATACTTACCCGATAATCATGATTTAATTGACCCACCCTTCCTCCCCATAGAGAACCAGTGGACCGAGGAAAAATTGAGGTGGTGTCAACAAGAAGTACTGCAGTACCTGGCCACAGGTGGCGCTGGTGAGTACACCCCCTTCTAGTATAGTGATCGCTGGCGTATCCCTTCCGTAGAATTCTGTCGGGCAACGGATTTGACAGCTACATGATTATCGGGTAAGTATATTCAAAAATTTATTTTACTAATGAAAATAACATATTATCAAAATAACATGTTAAATGGATTTGGTAAGAAATTATAGAAAGGAAAAACCCAATAAAGGAACAAAATGTAAAATACGAAATAAAATTATAAGAAAATAGATGAAAAGAAAGCAGAGATAACAAGTTTTTTGGTATGGCATAAGAGATTCCGGAAGTTAACTTAGTAAGGAGGCCTCTGTAGCACAGGAATGATGTAAGGAGGCCTCTGTAGCACAGGAATGAATACAACCTTGAACATGACAGATTTAAAAGATTATGGAAACAGGAATGAAAATAATAGGCATATGTTAGGTTGTACAGAATTAGGAAAATTTAGTACGGTAGTAGAATTAGTAGCATAGGAGTTAAGGAATTGAAAACGCCATCGAAAGAAGTTGCCCGATATATTAGACGTTGCTATGGGTGTTGAAAATAAACTGTGGGGGGAAAACATGGAAGCAACCTAATGTAGGGTCTGGGTCTTTCTTACTTACTTGGGGGTTGCTTTGTGGTGTGCCCCACCTCCATTCCTTAACGTGACCTATGACCTTGTATCACTTCAAAAACTGTCATTAAACCATCTATGTACCCTCAATTATTACCTCTGCCAAAGAAATTGGAAGGAGGGTATGTTTTACCCATGTTTGTGTGTTTGTTTGTAAATAGCTTCCTGGCTACAATTTTAATCATAAAGTAATGAAACTTGCAGGGATTAACTTGTGTAAAAAGGTGAAAAGTATTGAATTTTGGAAGGTCAAGGTCAAAGGTCAAGTAAAATGCCCAATTCATGTAATCAGCTATAAGTTTGGACATAATTGTCACTTAGACTTCAAACTTGGTTGATATTTGAATGTATGAAAATCCACGCTAATTATTACATGTTAAGGTCAAAGGTCAAGATTAAGGTCATGGAAAAGGTTTGGAAATAAGCTGCCGCAGCGGAGGTTTGCTTTCTACCGAATGCCCCTCTAGTTCCTAATAAAAAAGTTTGGGTATGGTTCACCATCCTGTGGAAATTACAACTAGCATTTGGTAAAAGTTGACAGATCACAGTGCAGAAGGGAAGGTCATTATTTGAAACTGGTTGCCACGAAAAGTAAAATCTACCTAGACAGAGCGTACACCAACTGTCCGTACTAAGGCGTAGGCATCAACTAAAGCAAGTTTTCTGGAATTATAGTACAGTACAGTTAAAATCCAGAATCGTTGTTGATTGGCTGAACCCACAACTAAAGAACCAATCAGTTTTAGGTATGACCGCTCCCACAATTTGAAATATAAAACCAAAATATTTTGTTTTACTTATTCAGAATGCATCAGTAAAGAGTAGGGTCCAGTTGTGAGCCCCATCGAGTAATATCTTTCAGATCTCATTGAAAACTGGTAAAATCTTGTTACAAAATATATCCATTGTGAAATATTTTGGTTCCTCAAATCTGATAGATTCAGTACAGCTTAATTTCTCGCTTGGATTGAGAAGGTTTAATCATAAAAGGGAAAAAATCAATATCCTCTCCTAGTTTATACTAGTTTGTTCCGTAACTGAAATACAAACCACGCTATTTACATGGGGTAATTACTTCAGCGTAGCTGAACGACGAGCCATAAAAGTTTTAACGAGGGTTTCGTACCGCGCCGCTAGTTAGCGGGGAGTAGGGAGGGGTAGCTAGCTACCCCTCCCCCCTCGCACACACCGGTGAATACTTCACTTTACTTTTGGCTCGGAGAGACGACAGACCTGTCTGCGCTCCCCTCGTTTTTAACTGCCATAATTTTGTTTGCTTTCTCTTTTCAGTGTGTGTGTGAAGTTAGCCTCTATTTCTCATCATGCGTACGTGCCCTAGACTATCTGGCCGCCCTTGTGGGACCTCTATGTCGGCCTTGGACACGGATCCTCACTCCTTATGCCCTAAGTGTAGGGGCCAACGGTGTGATAGGTCTAACGTGTGTATTGAGTGTAGGGAGTGGTCTACCTCCCAGTGGGAAAGGTTTGCCCGGCGACGTAAGAAGAAGGCTAAAAGGGATCTTTCTCCTTCGGAGGTTTCACGGAAGAGAGAAAATCCCAAGACTTCTTCTTCCGCCGCCCTCTTCTCCTCCGAAGCTCCCACTCGAGCGACCTCTTCCGAGAGGCCGGCGAGTGGTAGCGTAGACCGTAGTGCTATTAACCGATCCCAGGGTGAGGGAGAGGTAGTTGGCTCCCATAGCGAGGCGGCTGCCCCTCCCCCCCCCAAGGAGGAATTTGTATCTAATAATGATCTTTTTCAGCTTTGGGCTTCCTTTGGGGCTGCAGGGTTTGCCCTCCAAGGAAGCTTTGTTTGACATGATCAAACTGGGTGCGGCCGTCAGACAATCGTCAACTTCAGCGGAGATAGATCCTCTGTCTGCGGTTGACATTTTTGTGACGGAAACATCCCATGGGTCTAGCCAAACGCCCGTTCCTGTGGCCGAGGTAGCTGAAGGCTCTGTCTCCCCCTCCGAACATCCTTCGAGGGAGGAGCTTAGTCCCACGGTCTCTCCTGCCGGTGATTCTCCCTCTCGGGGGAGTTCACTAACAGAGACTCCTCTTCGGAGGCCCATCGATGGTCAGCCTGCTGATCCCACGGCCCCTCGTGGGCGTATAAGGCGGAAGGTTCATCCTCCCCTTTGCCGTAGAGGACTTCCTTCCCCCTTCAAAGGGGTTAAGAGGCGCCTCTTCGGCTCGTCGTCACCACATTCCTCTGCGGAGGAGACGACTCGCCGTTCTCCTGTCCTGCCAGCTACCAACCTAGACCTCTCCAGGGACCGTTCGCGATCCCCTTCGGAGGATGGTCGTCCCTCGGGACATTGTGACCTGTCGCCCAGACCATCTACCTCTAAACCTGATGCGTTTGACGCACCACCTGATACTGCCACTGCGCAGTCCCCAGGCCCTTCGGGGCTGCAATGGCTTGAGCGCAAAACTGCGCCTCTTGCCCCCTGCCGATGTTGCTGCTGTTCCTGACTTAGCGCCTCGGCGCTCACCCTTAGGCATTCGCGCCTCCGCTCCTGTTACGCACCAGGGTTCCCCTGCGCGCCCACACCCTTCGGCGCCCTGTTGCCATCCAGCAGTTCCTGAGGCAGCGCACAAGCGCCCACTTGCGCATATGCGCTCACCTGCGTATACACGCCCTGTTCCTGACACGGGGCTCCTGTGCTCACCTGCGCATACGCGTCCACCGGTGCCCCAGCAGCTACCTGCGCTCACGCGCCCTCCAGTGCCTCGGCGCCCCCCAGTTCCTGTTTCATCGCGCACAGTCCAGGAGGCACCTGAGTTGGCGCACAGGCGTCCTCAGGTCCCTGCGGACTCGTCGCGCCCATCGGGGGAAAAGCACGACGCGCGGTTCCAGCTCCAGCGCCCAACCACTCACCAACGCGCCCACGCGTTGCTTTGGCTTTGGACTCATCGCGCCCTCCTTGGGAGACGCGCGACACGCACCCACGCGCAGCTCCAGAACCAGCGCCCACGCGCTCACCAACGCGACCACCCGTCGCTACATCTCAGCGCTTCGCCCAAGAGGCTCCCAAGTTAGCGCACGGGCTCTCACGGCCGCCTCTGGGCTCTCCCTCTAAACCTCGCGAGCTTACACCTGATGCAATCGCGCACGACGCTCCGGTAACGCGCCCTGTTCCTGCTACTGTATTTAGAACAACTAAGGATGCCCTTTATCAAATGCCAGAGCGCCCTCATCCAATGGTGCGCCCCGCGCAGCCGCCGCAACAAAGCACTCCGGTGCGACAGCATCCTGATACGCGCCATGCACGCCCACGATCGCCGGCGCGCACACAGGCGAGTATGCTGATCTTATCCGACCAGCGCCGACCATCTCGCCCCCAGGTCGCTCGTGACCCTGCTCCAGCGCTAGCGCGCTCTCAGCCGGTTCTTACGGACACTCGCTCAGGCGCCCCCGTTATCCCGCGCCCTTCGGGGCCGCACCAGGTCACTGCGCGCCCGCACATTCGGCCTCCTGATCGCCACACGCCTACGCCATCGCCTACGTGCTCTCGCAACCATGTTCCTGCTCCAGCTGCTACGCGCCCGCGCGGTTACCAGCGCGCCATCGCTCCTGAACACCCGCCTGCAGGCCCTCGCGCCTGCCCGCGCGCGCGCGAGTTTCCAGTATCGTGCCATCCATTCACGCGCGACCCCGATCAGGGCCCGTTTTAAGAGCCCCAGCGCGAAGGCCGACAGGCGGACTCTTCTTCGTCGCGTTCCCCTCCCCGCAAGCGCAGACCAGCACGCTCGCCAAAGGAGGGGCGCTCCCCGAACAGGTCTAGGAGTTCTTTTTTTTCAGCCCTGCAGGCGAACCCTCGTTTGTCGACTCCTCCCAGGAATCCCTCGATCCCCTTCCCTCCAGAGGGGATGTTCGACAGCGCGACTGTCAGACAGCAGCCCTGGTTCGGCACCCTAGTCAGAGCCCTTGTGCAGGTGATTAAGCCCGCCCTCTCTGATTCGGGTCACGAACCAGTGGCAGCTTCCTCCCCCCTGAAGAAGAAGAGAGGAGTCTCTCCCGTGGAACCTCCTCCGAGGCCTATTCTGTCTCCGCGCAGATCCTTACGCAAGGCTCTTCCTCCCCCTCAGACCCTCTCGCCCTCCCCTGCGGAGGAGGATTACCCCTCCTCAGGAGAGTCGGATGAGCTGGAACACTCCCCCATCGCACCAATGGGAGAGGCTCCTCCTCTCCCTGAGAGGTCTTCTCGTCTAGAGGTGGAGAAGGACCTAACCCCTTCGCTTCTCGAGTCCTGTAGCCCGCCCAAGAGGGAGCTTAAGGACTCTTAAGACGATTCCCAAATCGTCAGCGAGGATCAGGCAGGAACCTTCTAGAGCCGTTGAGGATGTCCATGTGTCCCCCCCAGGAAGAGCCACTCTAGACGGGAGACTTCGCTGCAAGTCCTTCGGGAGGAGAGCACCAGGAGGTACTTCGAGATCCTCGAGGAGTCTTCTCTGAGTCTTCCCTTACACCACTCCGTGGAAGAACTCACAGGGCGAGTCCCTCTAGAGAGACACTCCAACCGGCACGTGTCCTTTTCGCCCACTGAGATCCTAAGCCTGGAGAAGGTCACCAAGTGCGCCATGCAGGTGACTTCGTGGCTCGACATCTGGCTGGGGTCTCTGGGCATCCTGGTGCGGTCCGAGGCCCTCTCCAAAGAAAGCACCAGGAAGGCGCTTAAAACCTTTCTTCTCTCGGGCACACGGACCATTGAGTTTCTGGCCCACCAAGTTTCGAGCTTGTGGGCCAACACGATCCTCAAGCGTCGGGACGCTGTGGCCGAGAGGTTCCATCATAAGGTACCCAGTGCGGAGGCTAGCAGGCTCAGACACTCTTCCATTCTCAGTAAGAGCCTGTTTGAGCCTAAGGACGTGGACCTCACAGCCGAGAGGTGGAGGAAATCCAACCAGGATTCCCTCATCCACAGGGCCCTGACATCGAGGCCCTACAAGCCTCCAGCAGTTCAGCAACCCCGTCCAGCTAAGGACACAAAGAAGACGACCACCGCAGAAGCCCAAGGTGTCTAAGCCCTTTCCTGCCAAGAGCAGAAGGGGCAAGAAGTCTTCCAGGGGAGGCAAAAACCCTAGAGGTACCAGCCGAGGCCAGAAGCGCTAGGGTTGGCAATCCCCTTGTATGTCCACCAGTGGCGGGATGCCTACGGAGTTTCGTGACAAGGTGGCAGCAACTCGGAGCAGATGCCTGGACGATCTCCGTGATCTCTCTAGGTTATCGCGTCCTGTTCACAGCCTCTCTACCTCCCCTAACAGCGAACCCAGTGTCGTTGAGATCTTTTGCCATGGGATCGGCAAAAGGGCAGGCCCTCCGGGCCAAAGTCCAGACCATGTTGGAGAAGGACGCTCTCCAGGAGGTTGTAGATGGGTCCCCAGGCTTCTACAGTCGACTCTTTCTTGTGAGAAAGGCGTCCGGAGGCTGGAGACCAGTCATCGACCTCTCAACCCTGAACGGGTTTGTCAAGCAGACTCCGTTCAGCATCGAGACGGCAGGCACGGTCAGACTTGCAGTGAGACCATGAAGACTTCATGTGCACACTGGACCTGAAGGACGCGTACTTCCAGATCCCAATCCATCCGTCTTCAAGAAGTACCTGAGATTTTGCCTAGACAACAAGATCTACCAGTTCAAGGTGCTGTGTTTCGGTCTCTCCACAGCTCCTCAGGTGTTCACCAGAGTTTTCACCATCATCTCTTCGTGGGCCCACAGGATTGGCATCCGTCTCCTTCGTTATCTGGATGACTGGCTGATCCTAGCAGACTCGGAGGCAACCCTTCTTCGCCACCGAGACAGACTCCTCGAAGTTTGCCAGGATCTAGGGATCGTGGCAAATCTCAAGAAGTCCTACCTGCAGCCCTCTCAGAAACTGGTATATCTAGGCATGGTCATAGACACCAATCTCCACAAAGCCTTCCCATCAGACGAAAGGATAGAAAGGCTGAGGAAGGTTGCGAAACCTTTCCTCAGTCGAGAAGAACTCCCAGCCCAATCGTGGCTTCGTCTCTTCGGCCACCTCTCCTCCCTGACCCGTCTCGTTCCCAACAGTCGCCTCGGAATGAGATCCCTCCAGTGGCGACTCAAGTCTCGGTGGAGTCAAGGACTCGACTCCCCGGACGTCCTGATCCCCATGGGATCTGCGGAATGAGCGGACCTCAGTTGGTGGGTGGCAGACGAGAACCTGCGAAAGGGAGTGGATCTTCTCGTCCCTTCCCCGGATTTGATGCTGTTTTCGGACGCATCTAACAAAGGGTGGGGGGCCCACGTTCTGAACCACAGGACCTCAGGCCTGTGGTCAGAATCAGAAAAGTACCTTCACATAAACCTGCTAGAAATGAAGGCCGTTTTCCTGGCACTTCAGAAGTTCCACCAAGTCCTGGCGGGCCACTCTGTGGTGGTGATGAGCGACAACACCACGGTCGTGGCTTATATCAACAAGCAGGGAGGTACCTTTTCGGAACGGCTATCCCATCTTGCAGTAGAGATCCTGAGATGGTCCGAAGTCCACTTGATTTCACTAGCGGCTCGCTTCATTCCAGGCAAAAGGAATGTGCTCGCCGACAGTCTGAGCAGAGCGACGCAGATACAGTAGTGAGTACCGAGTGGTCTTTGGATCCTCAGATAGCCAACAAAGTCCTGACTTTGTGGGGTTCCCCGACAGTGGATCTGTTCGCTACGGCACTGAACATCAAGCTGCCGCTATACTGCTCCCCAGTCCCGGACCCCAAGGCTCTCTGGCAGGATGCCTTTCAACAATTGTGGGACAACGTCGATGTGTACGCCTTTCCCCCGTTCTGTCTGATGAGGAGGGTACTCAACAAGACCAGAACATCGGTCAATCTCTCTGTGACCTTGATAGCTCTGCTATGGCATCATGCAGAGTGGTTCCCGGACCTTCTGCAGCTCCTCACGGAGATCCCGAGGGAGCTCCCTCCACGTTACGAGCTACTCAAACAACCACACTTCAACATCTACCACAGAGCCGTAGCTTCGCTTCGGCTTCACGTCTGGAGACTATCCAGCATCTCCTCACAGAGAGAGGTTTTTCGCAACAAGTTGCAAACAGGATGTCTGGCCACCTGCGCAAGTCATCCGCAGGAGTCTACCAGGCGAAGTGGCGAGTTTTCTGTGGTTGGTGCCGTGGAAGGGGTATCTCTCCCCTCGATGCCACTTTACCAGCAATAGCGGAGTTCCTCGTTTATCTGCGGGAAGAAATGCTCCTTTCAGTCTCGGCAATGGAAGGCTATCGCTCAGCCTTAAGTCTTGCCTTCAGGCTCAAAGGAATGGACATTTCCTCCTCGCTGGAACTGTCTCTTCTCATACGGAGTTACGAGCTTACCTGCCCTCAGTCGGAAGTGAGACCTCCTCCTTGGAACACGGTTCGAGTTCTCAGGTCTCTTAAGAGACCTCCCTACGAACCATTACGCCAGGCTTCTGATCGCCACCTTACCTGGAAGACGGTGTTCCTGCTAGCTTTGGCCTCGGCCAAGCGAGTCGGCGAACTTCAGGTCTCTCCTACGACGTCGCCCATTCAAGGGGATAGGGGGAGGTAATGTTCAGCTTCGTCCCTGAGTTTGTTGCCAAGACTCAGAACCCGGGAGTGCCGGACCCAAGGTTCGACTCCTTCCAGGTTTCGAGTCTCCGTTCTGTAACAGATGACCCAGACCATCTCCTATACTGTGCCCAGTCAGGAGTCTGAAGTTGTATCTTAAAAGAACAGCTGCTGTCCGCCCCCAGGTGCGAGCTTTGTTTGTGAGCACCGGGGAGACAAAGAGGAGGGTCACCAGGAATACCATCTCGGCCTGGATTCGCAAGGTAATTCATCTGGCCTTGAATCCTGACCCTCCTCCGTCAAATCGCCCTAGGGCGCATGACGTCAGGGGCGTGGCTACGTCCCTTAGCCTTCAAGAAGAATTTTTCGGTGACGCAGGTCCTGCAAGCTGGGGTGTGGAAGCGTCAGACCACCTTCACGGGCCACTACTTGCAAGACGTGACACACAGGAGGTTCGATACGTTCTCTATCGGCCCTGTGGTTGCTGCACAACAGCTGGTTTAACCTCAGGCTCCTCATCGGACAAGTAGCAGAAGGTTGAGGGCATTGTTACCCGGTTTTAGTCTGTGTGAATGAAAATATCTGTCTGGCCCTTTTCTTTTCTTCTTTCTCTCCTCCCTTGGAGAAAAACAGCATCCTGGGTCCTTTGCACAGCTGACCTCGAACCTCTGCAGGTAAACCATGCTCCCTTGTGTACCTAGTATTAAGTTGCAATACTGTCATGTCCCCATACCCTGACGAGGTGGTATTGGGAGAGTCCTAGCCTAGATTTCCATCTGAAGAACTCCAGGTTAACTTCCTAGGACGAGTCACTGCTCACCTTCACACACAACTTACATAGGCCGCAGCAGTCTCACAACTGCCTGCGAGGAGCAGGGGCCCCCTCAACCCACGAGTTCTTTCAAACTCGGGGTCGGGGTCCACTCGCAAGCCAAAGCCAGTATGGCAGGGTACTTACCACCCTTCTTAAGGGTTAAGTCACCCCATGTAAATAGCATGGTTTGTATTTCAGTTACGGAACAAATGACAAATTCGTAGATAATTTGTATTTTTCCTAACTATACAAACCTTAGCTATTTACAGTTATGTGGCCGCCAGCCCTGTCCCCCAAGATAAGTTCAACCTCTAAGTAAAGTGAAGTATTCTCCGGTATGTGTGAGGGGGGAGGGGTAGCTAGCTACCCCCCGTTAACTAGCGGCGGGGTAGGAAACCCTCGTTAAAACTTTTATGGCTCGTCGTTCAGCAGCGCTGAAATAATTACCCCATGTAAATAGCTAAGGTTTGTATAGTTAGGAAAAATAAAAATTATCTACGAATTTGTCATATTACTGGTCTTTTGGTACTTAAAGCAAATAATCAAACCATTGTTCTCTAGTCATGGGTAGTGCCATAGCCTCTGCACCATGGTCTTCCACTGTCTTTGGATAGAGTTCCTTGCTTGAGGGTACACTATGGCACACTGTTCTATCTTATTTTTTTTCCTTTTGTTTTTTAAAGTTTCAATAGTTTATATATGAAAGATTCATTCTAATGTTACTATTCTTAAAAAAGAATATTTTAATTGTTGACTACTTCTTTTGTAGTTTATTTATTTCCTTTCCTCACCGGGCTATGGCTATTTTCCCTATTGGAGCCCTGGGCTTATACAGTAGTATCTTGCTTTTCCAACTAGTGTTATAGCTTTGCAAATAATGATAATAATCTGGTCAGTAGCGCCATTAATTCTGCCATCAGGTGATGTAGGTTAATTGAATTCTGATGTTGAGGTTCACAAAATCTTAGGCAAAAGCTTTGCCTCTGGTTGAAATATTTTGGAAGTTCTAAACTTGGATAACACGTTTCTTTTTTAATTGAAATATGAAATAATTTACTTAGCATGACTTAGATTGTCTAACCTGATATAGATTAGAGAATATTCATATGCATATATAATTATTGTAATTTCATAACAACTGTGAAGCTATAATGCATTGTCTCATATATTGTCGGTGCGGTTATTTCAGAAACAAAAGCCCAGTGACAGATGCTTCGAAAGCCGGTGACCACCTATAATGTAGAAGCCGTCAACCATGATTGTGTTCAGATGAGTCCCGACACATGGTCATCCACGTGTGAACCTGGATGACAATAGGAAGGAGAGTGAATTTGGCACTTACGTCTGATGGTAAACGCTTCAAGAATGACTGGACGTGTGGAGGTTAGTGGCAATTGCAACATCTTGGTTTGAAGCGTATTGTTTACAGTATTGTGTTGTATTTCACATGGTATTGTGGGTTTCTGTGCCATACCCTTTTGGCACTGAATATGAAAATACAAGGCAAAAAAGAAAATTGATACAGTAATGATATAGTGATGCTGATGATGAATAATAACAATAATAAATATATATAAATAATAAAGATAATTATATAAATTGAATAGAATTTATAAGATAGTTCAGTTAGTACTAGGTGTAAAAAGATCTTGTGAAATTTATGCAAATTATATATTGCATTTGAGGTTCTTGGAAAATCATTTTTCTTTGGAAAAGAGTAAGGGTTCCAAGAGTATTTCCAATACTAATTGATTACTTCATTTCAGGCTCCTGAGGCTGACATCCTTCGCGCCCCATACGGAGGAATACATTTGACCAACACAGTGGCTCTCGGCTACCAAGACAAATCATATGACGTCTAATTTCAAGCTGTTAGTACGAACATCCTTCACGTGTGATGCAAGAGAAGATATTTGACCGACACATCGTCTGGTAGCAAGAAATTCATCGTGTGTTAGTGATTACCCCTTTACTAAGAGGGGGACAATTGGTTTTATATTCAACTATGTTGTTCTTCACCTGGTAGATTTTGCAAAATGTACTACAATGCAGCTACTTCCATTCCAGTTACCTTTGGCTTAGTTTTGCCTACTTTGATTCCCAATTCTCTCTTCATTCCACTTTTGAGCATTTTAAACATTTCCACTCTTCTCCCCATCAATCCACTTTTGAGAATTCTAACCATTTCAACTGCCTCTTTCCACTATTCTTGGGTTTATGACATTCTACAGATGTATTTTTCCAGACTCCATTTTATCAGTTGATGCCTATGTATCTGTAACATAAAGTACTGTAGACCTTATGTTGCCAATTCATTGCCTGTCTCTTCTGATGAGGCATTTGTTCTTACACTAAATACAAACCCGAATTCTTTACTATAGGAGATATTCTAGCGAGAGCTGGAAGATATGGCAGAAAACCTTAACAAGGTCGTTAACGACCGAGCCTGTAGTCATCCCCCTGTTGGGGGTGGGGGACTGCCGGCCAGTAGCTACTGAGTACCTTCAATCGAATTCTAGCCGTTGCAGTGGTAACACCGCTGCTCCCACTTTTGTTTGACTGGAAGACTAGCCTTTCTTTAATTGTTTTTTTTTCATTAATATTTTCTTTAACTCTTTAAATAGATGTGATGTCCTCTAATATGAGAAAGTGTCCCGGGATTCCCCCGAAAACTTGTGGCACATCTATGTCACCACCAGAGGTGGATCCTCATTCCCTATGCCCTTCATGCAGAGGTCATAGGTGTGCTGAAGGTTCCTGCTGCCAAGTATGTAAGGAATGGTCGCCTACGCAGTGGGATAAGTTCATGAAGAGGAAGAAAAAGAAATCCAAGAAGGATTCGTTACCTCCAGGTTCGCCGTTGAAAGGTAAGGAGTCTCGGGCCTCTTCTTCGGCCTCTCTATTTCTTCCTTCAGACTCTTCCTTGCCTCCTTCCTCTAGGGGGAAGTCAAGGAAGAGCGGCACCATTGACTTAACACCCATTCCCCCGGGGCAGGCGAATCAAGTTGCCCCCCCCCCCCCCCCCCCCCCCCCCGTGGGATAGTTTCTTCAATCATTGGAAATAATTCTATTACCGCTTCTATTCCAGATAACGTGCGAGTGGTATGGCCTGCCCTTGGACCTCCTGGTTCTCCTTCGGTGGAAGTGTGACACCAGTTCCTCGCAAGCACAGTTTTACCTCAGGTCCCTTCTGTTTTGGAACCCTCGGGAGTTCCGGACCTCGCCGATATCCCGTCAGCTCAATCGGCGGCCGCTGAAGTGTCAGCGGAGGTAATAACGTCAGCCCCTGCGGAGCCTACTTCGCCCCTCGCTTGCATTACTACGAAACAACGTTGTAAGGGTGATCATCGCGATACCTCCTCCTCCTCCTCCTCCTCCTCCTCCTCCTCCTCCTCCTCCTCCTCGTCTTCGTCCTCCTTAGAGGATAGGAGAGAGAGAAGAGGAAAAGGAGATCGCCAAGACGCCTTCGTCGGAGAGAGAGGCGACATAGGAAGAGACGTCATCGTTCTCGTTCTTCCTCGCCTTCTATCTCTTCACGAAATGTCTCGCCGAGAAGCGATAAGCGCTCTCGTCACAAACATAAGAGGAATACTTCGTCGCGCTATCGCTCTGCTTCGCGATCGTCTTCCTCTCACGGGGAATCATCTAGGCGCTACGGGGAATCATCTAGGCGCTATAAGAAGAAGAGCTCTACGAGACGTTCGCACTCTTCTTCACGAGAGAGTTCTCTCAAGCGCAATAAGCGCTCCCGTTAGGGCGAGGTTAAATCTGATCGTGCCCAAAGCGCAACCAAGGAAAGACAGCACTCTGAGCGCAATTCCTCTCCTTCACATTTCTTCGTGAGGAGCTCAGTTCGCGCTGGGGAAGCGAGAGAGAATACTTCTTCTCGCCGTCGCTTAGTATCATCAGAGAGAGAGCGCTCCCGTACGTCAAACTTCCGAGCGCGCCGCAAATCTCCGGACATATTCGCGCGAGGTCATTCTCCGCGCCCTCGCGTTTCAGACAGAACAACACCCATTCCTGTACTTTCTAATGAATTACGAAATATGGGCTTTGCGAGAACTTCGGAAGAAGGCGCAGGGGTTCAGCCCTTCTTCTCTTCGGCTGAGAACAGAGGAGAAAGGCCAGACCGCCGATCAACGCATTCTCTTATTGAGACAGTACTGTTAATTCGGTCGCCTTCGCCTAAACCTTCAACTTCCAGGCAGTATCTTGCGCGTGCGGTGCCATCAACCAGCACTCAGCCTTCCTCTGGATTGTCGGCAATGGAGTAGGCCTATGTTACCTCGCCGTTACCTTCAGACATTCGGGCTTCGACCGCCCTCCCTCACGAGGAATTAGCGCGACCTGAGGATTCCTCGGAGGAACAGCCATCAAAAGATTTAGAGTCCGCCTTTCTGAGGGCTCTAAGAACGATGTGTAATATCTCAGGTCTCGGAGATTTACACCTGTTGCCTCGTCATACCGACGCTCCAGCTTTAGACAGACTGTCATCCTCCACCAAACCCTAAGACCAGAATCGAACTTCCTTGGTCTATTCACACTGCAGGCCATCTGAGGAAGGTCTCGCAGGCGGTCTCGGGGGAAAAGAGTTCCTTGAATTCTCAAGGATCCCATAAAATACTGCAGTTTCCTTTTTCGAGGCAAAGGCGCTTTTACAAGGTCAGAGACGCCAACCCTTCGCCTCTGGCAATACATCCCCTCACAGCAAGGCTTATACCTGGCTGCTCTGCAGAGAGAGACTCTTCCCTTCTAGTCTCCTTTACCGCACCAGAAGCCTCGACAATGGAAGCAGCGTCAATGTCTCTTCTAGAGGCACTTTCCTGGTTTGACACATGGTCTGGCACAGTGGGCTACCTTGCAAGTCACGAGGACCTTTCAGACTAAATTTCCATGCAGTCCCTGCAGGAAGTCCTGGCTGCTGGGGCCAAGACAATGGACTTTCTAACTGCTACGGCTGCAACGATGTGGGACAACTGGATTCTCAAAAGGCGGGAATCGGTAGTCTCCAGACTAGGAACATCGGTAAATTTGAGAAATCTGATTTGAGAAACTCTGATATTCTACAACCTCTCCTCTTCTCTAGACAAGCATTCTCCTCTACCTTAGAGACTTGGAGGAAGGAGAAGCAGGACACTGCAATGCAAAAGGCTGCTTCTTTTCGTCCAATGTAACAGCAGCCAACTCCACAAACCAAGGCAACAATCGCAACTCCACTGCCAGCCAAGAACCTCAGCCGCCCCTCTTTTACACCCAAACCTATTGGCAGAGGAAAGTCGGCTCCTCCTAAGGCTGAAGGCAGAGGGTGGAACCCTTGACAGAAATAGGGTCTCGACTTTCCCCTAACAATGCGTAGGTGGATGCCTGCAGGGGAGTTGGAGGAGGTGGAAAGCTATGGGGGTCATGCAATGGACCATAAGGGTGCTTAATTGGGGATACCACATTCCCTTCATAGACTCTTCTCCTCCTCTAATTCCTCCCCCGATCTCGTCCTCCCAGGTCCCTTGGTGGTCTACCCTTAAGTCGGCACTCTTTGGTGTAGATGCAACAGTTCCTCCTTTACTTAAACCAGATGGCTCAGTCACTCACTGTCCAAAGGAAAAGGCAACCCTTTTGGCTGATGTTTTTGACAGTAAACAGAGTAATGAAAAACTTGAACTTCCTCATTCCTGTTTTCCTGAGGCTAAACTAACTAGTTTAGCTTTTCGATCTCGTGAGATTAAAGCTCTGTTGATGGACCTTGATGCTTATGGAGGTGTAGACCCAAATGGTATTTTTCCTTTGTTTTTTATAAAGACAGCAGATTTCTTAGCTCCAAAGTTATCTGTTATTTTGCGCAAGTTAGCAAGAAGAGGAGCTTTTAGCACTAGTTGGAGAATTGGTAATGTTACTCCTCTATGTAAATGTGTTTGTGGTAGCTCAAGTCCCACTGATTACCGCCCAATTTCCATAACTCCCATATTATCTAAAGTTTTTGAACGTCTTCTGGCAAAACGTCTTAATAGGTTTGCTGAAGGTAATCATCTACTCCCTAGTTTGCAATTTGGTTTTCGTAAAGGCCTTGGAGCATGTGATGCCCTTCTTACAATCTCCAATGCTGTACAGAAATCCCTTGATTGTGGTGGGGAAGTTCGTATGATTGGCCTTGATTTTAGTGCTGCCTTTGACCGTGTTAATCATGAGGCCCTTGTTTTCAAACTGAAACAGTTGGGAGTGGGTGGGTCGTTTCTTAGCATTATTACTGATTTTTTAAGTAATAGATCTCAAAGAGTTGTTGTTGATGGGCACCATAGTGATTATAGGAATGTGATATCCGGTGTTCCACAGGGTAGTGTTCTTGGCCCATTACTTTTCATACTATATACACATGACATGTGGTTTGGCCTAGAAAACAAGCTTGTTGCATATGCAGATGATGCTACTCTCTTTGCATCAATTCCATCCCCTGAATGTAGATCTAGGGTTGGTGAATCCCTTAATAGAGATTTAGCTAGAATTAGTGCATGGTGCAAATTATGGGGTATGAAGTTGAATCCTAACAAAACTCAAAGTATGATTGTAAGTAGGTCAAGGACGGTGGTTCCTCAACATCCGGATCTCAGTATTGATAATGTTTCTTTAAATATGTATGACTCTTTCAAAATTTTAGGCGTGATTCTCGACAGTAAATTTACTTTTGAGAAACATATAAGGTCTGTGTCTTCTTCAATTTCACAAAAAATAGGCTTATTGAGAAAGTCTTTCAAGATTTTCGGTGATCAATCTATTCTGAAGAAGTGTTTTAATTCTTTCATTCTACCTTGTTTTGAGTATTGTTCTCCTGTCTGGTCTTCAGCTGCTGAGTCTCATCTTAATTTGTTGGACAGAAACTTACGGTCTATTAAATTTCTTATTCCTGATCTAGATATTAATCTCTGGCACCGTCGTTCAATTAGTTCATTATGTATGTTGCATAAGATTTTTCACAACTCTGACCATCCTTTACATTCAGATCTCCCTGGACAATTCTATCCTGTTCGTAATACTAGGCAGGCAATTAATTCTAATAGCCAGGCCTTCTCCATCACGAGGCTCAATACTACGCAGTACTCTAGAAGTTTTATTCCATCTGTGACCAAGTTGTGGAATGATCTTCCTAATCGGGTGGTTGAATCAGTAGAACTTCAAAAGTTCAAAGTTGGAGCAAATGCTTTTTTGTTGACCAGGCGGACATAGTCTTTTTATAGTTTATTTATGACATATTTGTTTTTGATGTTGTTGATAGTTTATTATATGACATGTCTATTTTGACGTTGTTTCTTATTTTAGAATGATTTATTGTTAATTCGTTCTCTTCATTTATTTATTTCCTTATTTCCTTTCCTCACTGGGCTATTTTTCCCTGTTGGAGCCCCTGGGCTTATAGCATCTTGCTTTTCCAACTAGGGTTGTAGCTTGGATAGTAATAATAATAATAATAATAATCCCGGGAAACAGCAAGCCCTAGCTTTGGAGATACAGAGCATGCTTCTAAAAGATGCCATTCAAGAGGTCTCCGACTCTTCCCCGGGGTTTTTCAGTCGCCTCTTTCTGGTAGAGAAAGCCTCGGGAGGTTGGAGACCAGTGATAGATCTTTCGACTCTAAACCAGTTCGTGAAGCAGACTCCATTCAAAATGGAGATAGCGGCCTCCGTGACCCAAACAGTACGTCCAGGAGACTTCATGGCATCTGTAGACTCGAGAGATGCTTATTTCCAAGTGCCAATCCATCGCACATCTCGGAAATTCCTACGCTTCCTGGCTTGGGGTCAAATCTACGAGTTCAAAGTCCTGTGCTTCGGTCTCTCGACCGCCCCAAAGGTCTTTACGAAGATCTTCGAACTCGTATCTTCATGGGCACACAAAGATGGAATTCGTCTGCTAAGATATCTGGATGATTGGCTACTCCTGGACTCATCCAGGGAGCTAGCTCTGGATCATCTGAGAAGACTTCTGAATCTTTGCAAGGATCTGGGGATCCTTGTAAATCCAGAGAAGTCTTGCTTAACTCCGACCCAAGTCTTGAATTATCTGGGTATGTCTATCTACACCCAGGCAGGGAGAGTGTTTCCGTCGGAAGACAGGCTTCAGAGACTGGATCAGTCCATCGCCCATCTCTTGTCTCCACTACCACCTTCAGCCATGTCGTGGCAGTGTCTTCTGGGCCATCTTGCCTCTCTGGAAAAACTGGTTCCAGGCGGGAGATCGAGAATGAGAAGTCTCCAATGGCATCTGAAGACCCATTGGTCTCAAAAGTCAGATTCCCCATTCTTGGCAGTGGAGGTTCCAAGTCTGGTGCTACAAGATCTTCATTGGTGGTCGACCAGAGAGAACACCCAAAAGGGCATTCCCCTCCAAAACCCGAGTCTGAAGTTAAAACTCTTTTCGGACCTAGGCCCCAAATTAGCATCAGGAGTTCGGTGTCCGATAGAGAGTTCTCTCCATATAAACTATCTAAAATTATTAGCTGCCTAGAAAGGCCTAAAATTCTTTGTAGAAGATCTACGCGGACGAGAGGTGGTTCTGATGAGCGACAACTCCACAGCCGTCTTGTACATCAACAAGCACGGGGTACTCTGGCAAGAGACCTCTGTCTGTTAGCAGTCCAGATCTGCCAGTGGGCAGAAAGCCACAACATTTCTCTTTCAGCCAGGTTTATTCCGGGCCGGAGAAACATCGTGGCGGATCAGCTGAGCAGGCATCACCAAGTGCTGAGTGGAGAATGGTCTTTGGATCCCCGAGTAGCGAAGACATTAATAGCTTTGTGGGGTTTACCCACAATAGATCTGTTCGCCACCTCTCTGAATGCGAAACTTCCCCGCTACCAGTCCCCAGTTCCAGACCATCAGGCAGCGATCCAGGACGCCCTCCAACACTCCTGGGACAACTTGGACGCTTATGCTTTCCCTCCTTTTTGCCTGCTCAGAAAGGTGATCAACAAACTCAGGATCTCACGGGACTGCAAGCTAACACTAATAGCTCCGGCTTGGCCAAGCAAAGAGTGGTACGTAGATCTCCTTTCCCTGCTGGTTCAAGTGCCGAGGTTCCTGCCTCCAGAACCCCGTCTGTTGACGCAGCCACATAGTGGTATCCCCCACGGGAGAATCCTTAAACTTCCTTAAACTTCTCGCGTGGAGGCTGTCCAGTCTCTCCTCAGAAGCAAAGGCTTTTCAGGAAAGGTGGCTGAACACATGTCCAGGCACCTGCACCAATCTTCCACAAACCTCTACTAAGCAAAATGGAAAGTGTTTGCAGCTTGGTGTAGAGGGCGAGGCGTGTCTCCACATGATACCTCTCTTCCTTTAGTGGCAGACTTCCTAGTTTACCACAGGGAGGAGAAACTCCTTTCAGTCTCGGCAATTAAGGGCTATCGTTCAGCCTTAAGCCTCATCTGCAGACTGAGAGGAGTTGACCTTTCCACCTCAGAAGATATCATCTTGTTGATTCAAGGTTTTGAGAGATTAGACCACCACCTTGGGACGTGTCCCTGGTCTTATGCTCCTTAAAGGGACCTCCATATGAGCCCTTAAATAAGGCATCTGATTTCTTCCTCACCTTTAAGACCGTCTTCCTAGTAGCTCTGGCCTCGGCAAAAAGGGTTAGTGAACTTTACGGTCTATCCTACGAAGTCACCCATACTAGAGGATGGGGGAAAGTCTCTCTCAACTTCGTGCCAAGTTTTGTGGCCAAAACCCAGAATCCTTCGACTGCCGATGAGAGGTTTAGAGAATTTCAATTTTCCAGCCTCAATAGGGCAACTCAGGATACTGACCAATTGCTTCTGTGCCCGGTCAGGGCGCTAAGGAAGTACCTGAAGTGCACCAGACCTTTCAGACCACGCCTCCGTCATCTCTTCCTCAGTACCAACAAGGTTAAGAAGAGAATCTCTCGCAACACCATCTCTTTCTGGCTCAAGAAACTTATTGCGAGAGCCATTCTCGGAGACCCTGAGGCAGCTCAACCCAAAGCCCATCAAGTTAGGGGAGTGGCTGCTTCGCTGGCGTTTAAGAAGAATTTTTCAGTCTCCCAAGTCTTAAGAGCTGGAGTCTTACTATTTATCAGATGTGACACATACAGTAGGTCTCTAAACACCTTTTCTATAGGACCTATTGTGGCAGGTCAGAAGGTGCTGTAACTACCTTTATGCCCTTTCAGGGGACACTAGGTTTTAGAAGAACACCCATCTACCTTCTGCTCTTTCTTCTTCCTCCCATCTGGGTATCCTAGTCTGTGACCAGTTTCGGCTGGACTCATCAATGGAAATCAGGTATGAAACTCATCTGACTCCTCTCACAGGGTATAAGTTATACTCGTAGTCACGAGGGTTCCCCTTTTCAAGGTCAGGGGAACCCTTTGTATGAAAGGATCCTGGTTTTGCTCCCGACACTCTTCATGCTGAAACTTTGGTGTCTACGTATTTACAAACCTTCAGTCATGCTGGATTTGGGGATCTACAAAGAAAGTTAATGGGAGATTGTTCATTAATAGAGTCTAGTCTGAGGACTATCTTTTCTAGGTATAGAGAACCCTTCGTCCACCCTGACCTCAAGACTAAGTCTCCTATAGTAAAGAATGAGCATTTGTTTTTAGTGTAGGAACAAGTGACAAACTTATAACAGAGTTTGTATTTTTCCTAACATACAAACCCAAATTCTTTACTGAAATCTTCCCTCCGTCACCGTCCCCTAATATAGTCCTAGCTAGAATCCGATAAGGTACTCAGTAGCTACTGGCCGGCAGTCCCCCACCCCCAACAGGGGAATAACTACCGGCCCGGTCGTTAACGACCTTGTTAAGGTTTTCTGCCGTATTTTCCAGCCCACACTAGAATATCTCCTATAGTAAAGAATTCGGGTTTGTATGTTAGGAAAAATACAAACTCTCTTATAAGTTTGTCATTTTTCTAATTGCCTGTAGTCCTGCATTTCATCCATGTTGCAGCTAATCTCTTCTACTCTCTCACTTCTTGACTCAGTCTAGTGTGGCCCATGGGTAACAAAAATATTCTACTTCTTCTAAGAGCTGTCCATCAATCTCGGCACTGTTCTCCACTTTCCTCTCTTAGCCATTCCTTTTGGTGGTACATTTGGGGCTGAAAACATTCCCTAGCTCCTTCTAGATTTGTAATCCAGAGCACAGCACGTATATGGCACCTTCTAGCATTACATTTTGGAGACGGTGCAACTGTCGAGCCAGTTTTTGATATGTTCAGAGCATGCTCAACCATTCTTATTCCTATAAGATTCCTTTATTGTAGGCCATCCTCTTTTCCTTTGTATTCTTTCTATTGCAAACCATATTCTTTTCCTTTGTATTCTTTCTATACATGTCTCTATTCACATTTTCTTTATCATGGATGTCTGGTTCTGCTGTTTTTATGAATATGGTTGTTATTTCAGATGGCCCTGGGCACTTTTCTATTTGTCATTGTCCTAAGTACTTTTAATTTCCTGAGCTGTGTTTTTTTTCTCTCTCTCTCTCTCTCTCTCTCTCTCTCTCTCTCTCTCTCTCTCTCTCTCTCTCTCTCTCTCTCTCTCTCTCTCTCTCTCTCTCTCTCTCTCTCTCTTTTGTTTGACTAACATAACTTAGTTCCCTTTCTTGTCTATGTCCAGAAAATTTCCAGCCTATTGCTTTGAGTGTTCCATACAGTTAATCTTTACTCTCAACATCTGCTTTTTCCTCCTTTGTATACTAAGCGCTCTCATATTTCACTCAATTGTCAGTCTGTTTTCCAGCATATTGACTTTGGTTTCTCATTTGCAGTTTAATCAGAGTCATCATTTTCGAAATAGCTCATTATCTTGGTTATTGGTCATTTCTTTGTTGTACAGGGTAGTACAGACCTTCTTTATCTATCATCTGTGTGTGCACTCTCGATTAGAATTAGTTTAGTGTGTTCTCAAAGCATCATATATAATTTACTTCTTTTGTGACTTGTCTAACTATAATTAAAGTTCTAACACCACTCTCTCCATCCCATTTGCTTTTTCTAAGAATCTGGGCTTAGAAATATATTAATCTATGTACAATATATTTTGAAAACCCAAAGTAGGCTTTGGAACATTGTACCAGAATCAAACACATTTTTTTGTTTTCTATATTACTTTATTCTCTATCTACACTTACATACATCTCATCCATTTACAGTTTTACCTTGAATATTAATCTAAACCTTAACCTTATCACTAAATTTCACAGTGTATTACACCATCAAAATTGACTTATATTGCAAATATAGCACCATAGATATAACACTGCAATATTACAGTACTGTACTTCACATTACAAAATTTAGACAATCTTTTTGTGTTGCCTTTACATACTCTACTTCCTCCCCCAAATTATTCTTTCTAATAAGTCACTTATATTTACATATATACACAAAATCATATTACAAATTGCTTCTTTTCTTTTCAATTCACTTTAAGTTACCATGAAACACTTTGCAGATTTCAACAACTGCTCTTTTCATATGAAAGAGAATGTCCATCAGTTTTTTATACATTTTACCCTACCGGAGACATTGTCACTTTCAAGTAATTATCACTCTACTCAATGCCTTTGCAACTGTTATATCAATCACTTTTATATCATTCTTTGATTCCTTCATTTGTAACTCCCATAAGATTCTAGACATTTGAATTTGTATAAAAGAATATTCAGTCTTTTGTCTCTGCAGTCTCACTTCCTAAGTTCTAGCCATTGCTCACTGTACAGCTTGTACACGTATCTGCTCTGATTCTTGAGACGTTCATTTGATCAACTCAACATTCCTGCGAAAGAAGATAGAATTGTGAGAACACGCAAATACATAGAAATTTAAAATTTAACAAAACCTGATATCATTCTAAACACCTTGTAATCTATTACATTTGGTACACAATTAAGAGTTACACCTTTTTTGGGCCAGTTAGTTAATGTATATTGCAGTGTGGTCACTAATTTTCAGTTTGTCAATTCTTTCCTTCAGGGGTCTAGACAAAGAGACCTAGGTTTCCCAACTCTTTTCTGTCAACTTGTTCTTCACTCATCACATGTCGAGGAGCACTTAGTCTTTGAGTTCTCAGTTTTTATTCCAACTTCTCAACATCACATCTCTGGACCAGTTCCTCATTTGGCAATATTCCTGTTATCAATCTTGGTTCTTGTAATATTTATCACCTTGTATTATATTTGAATCCCATTCTCAGGAACACCGCTTTCAGTACTTTTAAATCCTAATAAAACCAAGCTTTGTTTTACTTTTTAAACTCTTATGTTGTTTTCCAAAACTTCTGCCCATCCTGTGTGTCTGTTTGGTTTCAGTCTACCTTTGACACATGTGCTGTATCAAATAGTTTTTCCCAAATTCATAGCATTTCTTCTTGTTTGGTCCTTACTTGCAGAAAGTAGGCCAAGGCAGGTATTCACTGTATCTGTAGTCACTGGACTTTTGCAAACATGTCCTCTACTTTTTGTTGCATTAAGAATCTTATTCCATTTGTGCCTTGTCCTCTTTGGAATAGCCACCATCCTCTTTGCCCTATTCTTACTCAGTATTTGAAGTCTGTTACTTTTAGTTATAGTCTGTAAATCTTGCTTTCCCCTCATTTGTAATACAATCTTCCAAATTTGATCCCACCTTTTCAGAATCTCTATTTTCCTTATCAGTACTCAAGTGTCTGCTGCATAACAACACACACTCAAGTCGTGTGTCAGTATCTTGTCAGTAATATAACTCAAGTCCTTTACTTCTAAGACCTCCCCATCTATTACAACTTCATTCTTCCCTTTTCTATCTGCAATTGCTCTTTCTCGGGTTGTGGAACCTGTTTTCCATCATCAGTATAAGCTTTGTGCATCTGGTCATTGTCGACATAACCTTAAAAAAGGTTCTCTTTATCATCTTGACCTTTCTGAGACATGAAATAAGCTCTCTTTACACTTTTGGGCAGAACTATGTGTTCTTTTATCTCCCTATTCTTACCCATGATTTTTAGTCCCTTTAGTAGGTTTTCTTAATCCTGGTACTCTCACATTTACTGACTTCCTGACCAACTTCATAATCCACTCTCATTATATGGCCAAATCATCTCGTGTCTTTTGAGAACTCCAGCTGTCCTACAGCCAATATATTGTGTATTCTTCCCACTTTTCTCAGCCCATTTCCATTTTACTTGTTGATTCTCTCATATTTCTACTGCATTTAGTAATACAGACTTCTTGTATCCATCCCAAAGCTGTTCTTTCTACTGATGGAACATTTTTATTATGATAGTCGAGATATCTCCAATTATATGCTGAAAATTCTAACTGTTCAGTCAACTGATTTGCAGTCCAATATCTCTCCAATGTAACAGAAATATTCTACCTCTTCTGAGAAATTCTCATCTCTCACAACAAGGCATAGGGTACACAGTAAAGAAGCTATCTCACACAACCATGTAGCCTCTTTATTTGATTATACTTTTTTCCTTTTCTTCATTTTCAGTCATAACTTTATTTACGAGTACAGCATGTTTATCTTTACTCCGCTTGCTAAGTTCCACTCTTTCACCTAAATATTTCCGTCATCTTTTCCCCAGATTCTGATTTTAAAACTAGGTCATTAAAATGAAGCAGCTCCCAGTGTTATGTAGTTACTGTACTGGCTTCAAGCATCTTAACTATACTCTGTGCCCTTACAGAGCACATTTAATTGCTTCGGTACTTTGTTAAAAGTTTTGCTGCTGCTTTTTACTTACTAATGATGGTGTCTGCTAATCACTTTATGCTGCTATAATTACTTGCTAATACTTTTTCTCTTTAATTTGAAATGTTTCCATGATGTTATTCTTTTGACTGGATTTTTTTTATTTATTTCTACTTTACACTATCTCTACCTTATGGTCACCCTCTTCGTATCCTTAAATGTCTCTCTTTTTATAAAGTGTGTTCTATACTTTAACCTTCAACAGAATGGGTTTATGTCAGATCAGCAGGTTTAAAGGTTCCTTATGGGTCCTTGTTTGTTCCTATATGAATAGGAACCTTTGTCTTTTAGTAAGAGTATGCTTACAGTAAAACTGGATATAACTGTTGAAACTTAACGAGGTGATGTTAATTAGCTGGAGGGTGTCGGGTAAGACCCACCCATTTGACAGGCCGCTGAGTTCCCATGGATAGGACAGACATATTTTTGCCGTTTTCATCTGGGTGTTTTAATCTTAAGCTTTTACTTATAGTTATAAATGTGTTAGCAAAAAGTTGTATGCAAGGACATTTAGAAGTACAGTAATATTTGCAGTTGTTTCCCAATAGCTGTGGATGTCCAACAGTTTTCTGTGCAAGCCTGCTGATATCAACATTCTTGTTCCTGTTGGATAGCATTCCTGTTTGCTGTTTGTTCCCTCACTTGTGCGTCCTCGTGGCGACGTCAACATAATCATTAAACATCTGTGGTCCGTCGGAGGAAGAAGGTTTTGCTGCTGGCGAATGTGAAGGGAACCATCATTCTTATCTTCTTTCTCTTCCCAATACTGTAAATATACTAAGGATGTATTGACTAGTTGTGACATTTTTTCATCGAGTTCCTGTGGTCTCTTGTGAGTGTGAGAAATGTGAGGACTTCCTCAGACTTTGTCATAGACCTTAGTCACTTTCCTTCTGATTAACCCTTCATGAAGTTCTTGCAAACGGAATCTATGAGCCTGTTTATCTCCCTGTCTTTTATCTATACATAATAGGACACCAGATGCTCAAAACTCCTAGTGCAAATGCTTTAGTGATCATAACGTTCGAGTCAAAGGACACCTGTCACCTTCTTTCTGTTATTATTCTATGTAAACATCTTGAGATCTTCCTACGCCCCGAGGCCAGTCTACATCATGTAATCCTCCCCCGCTTTGAGACCGGACAATGTCCTTGGACCTTCCCTCTTGTCCTCGTGTTTGAGTCAAAGAAGGTGACTTCACGTGTTGGTGGCCGGGGCTTACCTGCCAATCTCCACCTAACTACCACCATTTTGGTGAGTTTTAACAGCCATATCCAGCTTTGATGTAAGTTTATTAAAGGACTCAGTTTTTTTTTATAGTTAAGAAAAATACAAATTACTATTAAAACTTTATTTTTCTGTATTTTGTTGAAGATCATTCTCCTTATTCATAATACAGTACAGTACAATCTTTCTACTTTACCCTCTATTGAACTAACCATTTTCTGGTAATATCTTCATTTACCCTGTCGTAAATAAGGGATTTTGACGAAGGAAAAATCTATTTCTGGGGAGAGACCTGTGGCGCCCGGTGAAAAGAGTCCTTCTTATATACCTTTTCTGATAAAACCTTCCAATTATACCAGAGAAAGATAAAAGCATGGAATGCTGAGGTTACAACCCTCGCGCGAGCACCTTTAGGGTGTCGTGTATAAAGCAAAGGCGCGTGAAATCCACTATTCACAGGTTGTCTTCCATTTAGTTAATTCCTTCGTCAAAGGGATGGGCCGATACAAAGGCCCTTGCCAACCACCATCGCCACACCACCCACGCCACGACGCGAGCGCCATCTGAACAACATCCTTCTGTATTGGCCATGATGGCTTGGAAAGGAAAGGGTGGGATTGTGTAAAATAAAGGGGAAGGGTTTCACCGGGCGCCACAGGTCTCTCCCCAGAAATAGATTTTTCCTTCGTCAAAATCCCTTTTCTGGGTCGATCTGTGGCGCCGGGTGAAAATGTACCAGAGAATGCCTTCCAAGCCCAACAATAACTAATTTAATGAGGGGAGAGAAACAACACCATGTAAAGAAAATCATAAATAATTAAGGTAAACAAACATGATAACAGGGAAGCCTCCGAGTATCAGAGGAAACATGCTACAAAACTGACATGGCTAAGAATATCCCAACCCTGTAACAACGGTAATCAATAATAGTTACAAACATAACCTAATATGTAATAAACTTAGGGTTAACGAACTACCAAGGAAGCGGCGTCGTGGTGCGAGTGGCGGGTAGGAGGGAGAAGAAAAGAGATGGATGAAAGGAAGAACAAAAGATCACTGGGGAGAAATACGGCTCCCAGCTGCAACTGTTGGGTATTTAAGAGCCTGTAAGTTCATTAGATAGTGGCGTTTGAAGACCATAGGAGATTCCCAACCCGTGAACTTTATAAGGTCATCAAAGTCCATCTTCTGGGGGAAATGATCCCGGATTGGCTTGTCAAACGAAGTATAGGATCTATAGCCTAATACCACGTATGGGAATGGTACCTCCTTGTTCCCTGATAAACAAGGGGCCAGACGATCGGGTAGCAGTCGTGGCTAAAAAGGCCCTGAGAGTGGTGACCGGACATAGAAAAGTATCTTGGAGAAGAGGAATAACTTTCCAAGGGGACCACCTATTTTGGGGGTTAACGGCCGAATCATATTGGCGAATTGTCGAGTCCCTTTTGACTGATTCGATGAAGAAATCGTTTTCCGGTTCAATGTTCGAGTCTCTACGAGCTGCCAACTTCCTGTAGTCCACAAAGTTAGGGTTTGGACATCCTTGAGTAATCCGACACAGTGAGTTTGGAATACTCGGGTCAGTTTGAGGAACGGAATCCGGATGGGACGGAGTTTCTACTCGAGGAGGAGAGGAAACCAACTGTTCTTGGGCAGTGAGGTGGTACTAAAACCACTGCGCCCCGGAAGGAGCGCAGTCGGTGTTAAAGTTTTTAGAAGATTCACTGGGAGAGATAGGGAAATCTTCCTCTAATGGTTCCAATCCCGGGGTAATGCGTCCATGGCATGAGCCCGAGGGTCCAGGATTGGGGTCACATAACAAGGTAGTTTGTGATTGATCTGAGATGTGAATAGATCTACCTGGATGCCTGGAACGAACCTGAGTATCCACCGGAGTGAAATTCTGACTCCAGGGAACTCGTCCTGGATAGTGAGCCCGTTCTCACACCCTGGCCTCCCGCTAGGTGAGGTGCTGACAGGAACCAGTTCTTTTCTGTTGCCCAGGCGAAGAAAGTGACCAGGACCTGATTCAGGTTGGGTGACTTGGATCCTCCCCTGTTTCCGTAGTGTACCTCGTCTGTGCTGTCTGACACTACTCTGATGTGGGTCGACCTCGGAGGAGTCTCTCTCTTCAAGGTCAAGAACACCGCCATGGCTTCGAGAACATTGATATGGGACTGTTTCATGGCTAGTGACCAAGAACCTGAATCATCTGATGTTCGGAGAAATCCCCCCATCCACTTAGAGACACGGCTGAATGGAATGTCACTTGTGGAGGTGGGAATTGTAGAGGAACCGCTTTGGAGAGGTCCTTCGGTTCGGACCATGGGCGTAGTCTCATTTTCCCGACAGAGGGGATCTTAGAGACCTTGTCTTCTTATAGGTACTGTAGCTCTCTTTCTCCAAAATCGATTGATGTCTTGAGTTTGGCTTTTATTAGGAGATCTGTTACTGAAGTGAATTGGGAAAGGCCGAGGATACTTTCTAGGCTCTTTGGACACCTGTTTGTGCTTGAGAAATCCTTGATCTTGGGACCTATTCCTCTTACTTTTGGAAGGGAGAGACAACGTGTGCTTCGAAAGGTCCCACTGAATGTCTAACCATTCTAAGTGGCCTGATGGTCGCAGGCGAGACTTATGGAGATTGACCCGAAATCACAGGTTGTCGAGCGATCGAAGAAATTCCTTCGTAGCTCTGTTACCTTCTATGGCCGGCCGGGCCCAAATGAGCCAACCGGCCAGATAAGCAATGATCTGTATCTCTTGGTTCCTGAGTTGTTCTAACACTGCCTCTCCCAGTTTCGTGAATATCCTGGGATCAATGTTGAGGCCGAAGGGCATGTCTTGAACACAAAGGCTTTCCTGCTTAGGTGGAAACCCAGATAAGAAGAGAAGTTTCGAGCTATAGGCGCAAGCTAATAGCGGTCGGTAAGATCGACAGAGGTGGTGACGGTCCCACGGGGAAGTAAGGTCCATACCTAAGAGATAGTCGTTTGATTGCTTTTTCTTGAGTAACCCTGTGGTGTACTCTTTCAGGACGGGAGTGTATTTCTGGGAGAAGGTCACTGGCGGAGGAGGAGGACCTTGAGGCCATTTTCATCTCAAACCGTTAGAGACCATGCTATGATCCCACAGACCGAGTCCAATGGTCACGAAAGTGGTAAAGTCTTCCCTCTACCAGGACCACCGCGTTGTGAGGGAGTGAATCTAGGTCCTTCCCTTCTCCGAGCCCCCTTTTTCCTAGGTCCGCTTTGATGTCGGGACTGTCTTCTACTCCTGTAGCTTCCTCTCTGGTGTCCATGAAAGGAGCCTGAGGGTTCGGATCTAGGGCTGCATGCAGGCAAAACATCCCAACGGAGTTGGGCTGTGTACTTCACACTTATATTTGCCTTGCCTTTAGCTAAGGCTGGTGTTTGTATTTATTTTAAGGGCATGTCACTGCTTCCCCGACCCTTGGAGGTCGGCGGATTACTTTAAGCTTATTATCCTTATGTCATTAACAGAATTGGGTGCATTACAAATATACAGACAATTGAATTTTAAAGTGCCAACAATGGTATGGGGCAGTATCAACTTAAAGTTAATAGTTAGTTGTTTGGTCAAGGCAATATGGGTGCTTAGGTAATTCAGTGAGTGCCAGAACTCTAAAATAATAGGTTTTTATCCCTTATCAGAGTTTCAAGCATCACCAGACTCATGTCTCCTTTCTTTTACAGAAGGCCCGTTGTACTGCTGAAGGATGCTCTGCCTCGTTCAGCGACCCCGTTGGGCATGACCTCTGCCGGTCTCATGCCCACTGCTCCATTCCCTTTATCCAGGAACCGGGACAGGCCCAATACCCAGTGTGGTTCCCGGATTTGTGCTCGTTCTGTTACGAGTTGTCGTCAGTTCTGCTGAATGATGATGTAAGTGGGTTTTCCCTTTGTTCCTTATTTCTCGTTGGCAGACACTAATATAGACATGAATATGATATACACAGTATATTTAGGAGGGCAAACCCCCTCCTCCATCACTAATCACTGCAAATCTTACAGGCCGATGATGTCTCTCTTCGGTCAGCAAGGGCTACTCTTCGGCCGTGGGTGTCGGGCTTTGGCAGGAATGCCCCGTCTGGCGCTCCCTATCTCCTCGATGGGGATATGGCCTCCCGTCTCTTCCCAGGCTCGACTACTGCTGCAGTCTCTCCTGACCTTGCTGCCCCTTTAATTGAAGAAGTCAGGGCTACCATTTCCGTGGAGGACGAAACCCTCGTACCAATGGACATGGCTGGTCTGGATATAGACGTAGAACCCAGGGACGAGCAGGTAAGTGGTGCCGAGTTGGTGGAAACCCTTTTCTCTCCTACTCCCTCTTCTACCTCTTCCTTTCTAGGTTTTGATAACTCTAAGGCTTCTCCTCGGGATCCCTCTGCCTCCGTACGACCCAAGGTGAAGCCACTTCGAACTTATAAGACTTCAGCTTTGCCAGTATCAACGTCACCGGTCCCCGGACCCTCGACAGCTCCTGATATTCATATTGCTCCTCGTAAAACCACTACTCCTAAGAAGTCTAAGTCTACCAAATCCAAGAAAAAACCAACGGGTGACTTTCAGGTACCCTGGGCTGATCTCCTCCCCATCCAACTGATCAAAGGATTGGTCAGGGATCAAGTTCAACATCACTCTGGTGCAATAACAGAGATTAAGGATATGATGGCTACTCTGATCCGCGCCGGAACTCAGTTCCCTCCCCCTTCTGCCCCAGACGCATCGAAGCTGCCGCCCTTCGATAAAAACAATCCTTGGCGGTTTGCTTTGCATGCTCCATTCGTAGATGGCTCCCTAACTCTGGAGGGCATGGGCACCCGCCCTCTAGAGGACCTGGAGTTCTATCCCCCTGGCCTAGCATTCCCGTTCAATGGTTTTGTACGGTTAAAGGAACATGCATTGGTCCGTATGGACAAGGTACCGAAGGAAACGGTCATATTTCCAAAAGAGCAGGCCCAGGCTATCTGGGCCAGAACACTATCAGAGTGGGGGTGTATTAACTCAAAGCTCACCCCTCACAAGGGTTCCTACACTATTTTTACGACAGCGGCCTCCATCTCTTTGCCGCTCATAGACAAAGTCACAGAGCTGACTATACAGGCCATCAAAGAAGGCTCTTCCATGCCGGCTCTCAAGGAGACGGACCCCACCTCTTTGCTTATTCCGGGTTCCTCGGCAGCCTGGGATGCTGCGGCCTCTACCTTCACGGTGGGGAAACTAGACCCGGACTGTGCCTCTACTCTTTTCTCTGAGAAGCTTCCCAGATTAATAGAGAGTCTTCTCAAAACTGAGTTCGAGACCCGTACTAGACTTGCTAGGTCCCTCCAATCCATCACCTCCATGGAGTCCCTTGCATCTCTTTACCCAGAGGAAACGCTGTTCAGAGTCGCCACAAAGAACCAGCTGCTATCCTACCAAATAGATCTCCATGACTTCTGGTCAGCACGGGTTAGTTGCAGGAAGTTCGTTCTGTCGGAGGCCACCATCAGGCATGAGCCGAACAGACTGATAGCTTCCTCCTGCTGGGGTAAGACCCTCTTCCCTCAGACCGAGGTGGATAAGGTTCTTCAGGACGCAGCGAGGGCAAACCAGAATTTGCAGGTAAGGTGGGGTCTCTCAGCCAAAAAGAGGTTCGAACCCCAGAGACACACATTCTTCAAGAAGAAGCTGAGGTTTAGTCCTTACAAAGCGGCCCGGGGTACCTCGTCCCCACAGCCTTCCGCGGCCTCGACTTCTCGACAACAGGCGCCTCCTCAGCAGGTAGTCTACCTTGCTGCTCCCCCTGGTACACAGCCCAACCCCTCTTGGATGCCCTCACCTGCATACAACCCTGCCTACGAACCCTCCGGTTCCTTTCGTGGATACCAAAGAGGGAGTTCCAGAGGTAGAGGACAGTTCCGCCAACGCGGCGGGCCCAGAGCAAGGGGTTCCCGTGGAGGGAGGGGCCCTAAGTTCACTCCCTCCCAATGATGTGATGCCGGTAGGAGGGAGACTTTATCACTTCCGGGATCATTGGACCTTCAGTCCATGGGCTCACAGCATAATATCAAGGGGCTTGGGTTGGAAATGGTCACAGGGATCCCCTCCTCCACCGGTGACCTTCTTCCAGAGACCCACTCCCATCCTGGAAGAGTACACTGCGGAGTTACTCAAGAAGAGAGCAATCAAGCGGGTTCGATCCCTGAAGTTCCAAGGCCGCCTGTTTACAGTCCCGAAGAAAGACTCGTCGGCGTTGAGGGTAGTTCTGGACTTGTCGAAGCTCAACTCTTACATCCTTTGCGACAAGTTCCGTATGCTGACTATCTCTCAGGTACGGACCTTACTTCCCCGTGGGGCCGTCACCACCTCTATCGATCTTACCGACGCCTATTATCATGTCCCAGTAGCTCGAAACTTCTCTCCTTATCTAGGCTTCCGTCTCGGCAAGAGAGCCTTCGCATTCAAAGTCATGCCCTTCGGTCTCAGCATTGCCCCCAGGGTATTCACGAAACTGGGGGAGACGGTGCTCGAGCAACTCAGACACCAAGGGATACAAATCGTCGCCTATCTGGACGATTGGCTCATTTGGGCCCAGTCGCACCAGGAATGCAAAAGAGCTACGTCGAAGGTATTCCATTTTCTCTCCAAACTGGGCTTCCAAGTCAACCTCCGGAAGTCCCGCCTACAACCATCAAGCCTCTTCGAATGGTTAGGCATCCGTTGGGACCTCTCAAAGCACAAGCTCTCCCTTCCTCCCAAGAAGGTGAGGGAGATAGCTTCCAAGGTCAGGAACTTTCTCAAACACAAACAGGTGTCCAGAAGAGCTTTAGAACGAGTCCTCGGCCTACTCCAGTTTGCCTCACTGACCGATCTCCTATTAAAAGCCAAACTCAAAGACATCAATCGAGTTTGGAGAAAGAGGGCGACAATACCTTTAAGAGACAAGACCTCGAAGATCCCCTCTGTCTTGAAAATGAGACTACGACCATGGTCCGATCGGAGGAACCTCTCCAAGTCAGTTCCTCTACAGTTCCCCTCTCCACAAGTGACAATTCATACCGACGCGTCTCTGAGTGGTTGGGGGGGTTACTCCCAACATCAGATGTGTCAGGGCTCTTGGTCACCCGCCATGAGACAGTTCCATATCAATGTTCTCGAAGCCATGGCGGTGTTCTTGACCCTGAAGAGAATCTCCCCTCCGAGGTCGACCCACATCAGAGTAGTCTCAGACAGTACGGCCGTAGTCCACTGCCTCAACAGGGGGGGGTCCAAATCACCCAACCTGAATCAGATCCTAGTCACTATCTTCACCTTGGCAGCCGACAAAGACTGGTTCCTGTCAGCAACTCACCTAGCAGGAGTCCAGAATGTGATAGCAGACGCATTATCCAGGACGAGCCCACTGGAATCGGAGTGGTCCCTGGACATGCACTCCTTCCGGTGGATACTCAGGCTGGTTCCAGGTCTCCAGGTAGATCTATTCGCGACCCGACTCAATCACAAACTCCCGTGTTATGTGACACCGAACCTGGACCCTCAGGCTTATGCCATGGACGCATTAACCCTGGATTGGAACCATTGGCAGAAGATCTTCTTATTCCCTCCAGTGAATCTTCTACTGAAAGTCTTGCACAAACTCCGCTCCTTCAACGGGGTAGTAGCTTTAGTGGCACCTCACTGGCCAAAGAGCAGTTGGTTTCCTCTCCTCCTCGAGTTGAAACTCCGTCCCTTCCGGATCCCATTCCCCAAACTGACCCAGGTGGTCCAAACACGGACTGTGTCAGATTCCTCAAGGATAGCCAAAACCCTAACTTTGTGGATTTCATGAAGTTTGCGGCACGTAGGGACGCAAACATCGACCCAGATAATGTCCTCTTTATAGAATCAGACAAAAGGGACTCAACGATTCGCCAATATGATTCGGCGGTTAAGAAACTAGCGGATTTCTTAAGGACTTCAGACCATTCGGTTATGACTCCTAATTTAGCCATCTCCTTCTTTAGGTCCATTTTTGACAAAGGCCTAGCAGCTAGCACTATAACCACCATTAAGTCAGCTCTGAGGAAAGTCTTCCTGGTTGGGTTTAACATTAACCTGGCGGAGTCTTATTTCTCATCTATTCCAAAAGCATGTGCTAGGCTTCGACCTTCGGTCCGTCCTCAAAAGGTCTCTTGGTCTCTAAATGATGTCCTCAAACTGGCCTCCGACACGGACAACGAATCCTGCTCTTATATCACTCTTCTTAGGAAGACTTTATTTCTAACAGCTTTGGCCTCGGGTTCCAGAATCTCAGAACTAGCAGCTCTCTCACGAAACTCAGAGAACATGGATTTCCTCCCTTCAGGTGAGGTACTTCTTTCACCAGACAGGGCGTTCCTAGCTAAGAACGAGGACCCCCAAAATAGGTGGTCCCCTTGGAAGATTATTCCTCTTCTCCAAGATACTTCTCTATGTCCGGTCACCACTCTCAGGGCCTTTTTAGCCAGGACTGCTACCCAATCGTCTGGCCCCTTGTTTATCAGAGAACAAGGAGGTACCATTTCCATACGTGGCATTAGGCAACAGATCCTATACTTCATTAAACAAGCCAATCCGGGTTCATTTCCCCATGCTCATGATATCCGATCGATAGCTACCTCCATCAACTATTTCCAGAATATGGACTTTGATAACCTTAAGAAGTACACGGGTTGGAAATCTCCTATGGTCTTCAAACGCCACTATCTAAAGAACTTACAGGCTCTTAAATATCCAACGGTTGCAGCTGGGAGCCTTATCTCTCCCCATTGATCTTTTGTTCTTCCTTTCATCCATCTCTTCTCTTCTCCCTCCTACCCGCCACTCGCACCACGACGCCGCTTCCTTGGTGGTTCGTTAGCCCTAAGTGTATTACATATTACAGTAGGTTAATATGATTGTAACTATTATTGTTTTCCCTTGTTATTAAGTTGGGATATTCTTAGCCATGTCAGTATACAGTACAGTACAATCTTTCTACTTTACCCTCTATTGAACTAACCATTTTCTGGTAATATCTTCATTTACCCTGTCGTAAATAGCCCATTTTTATCATGTTTATGCTGCAGAGTAGTACTGGTTGTATGCCCCCATTTTAAATTTTACAAAACTTTAATTTTATATTGTATGTTTATTCATTTAAAGTTGATTTCTATTTTTTAAATAAAATGTGTTTGATTGTTTTATTAATTTAGTAATTCTCTCTTTATGTCACTTTCACTTGCTAAATTACCTCTCAAATAATCAAATGTCAATTTTGCCTGTCTTTGTAGCCAAATTCCTGATTTTTAAATGAGTTATGTGATAGGATAACTTTGTAGAGGGACATAGTAACTCTCCTGTCATTTAGTTTGGTGTGACAAAGATAGTCACTCCTCTGTGTTGCTAGAGCCTCTGAGTTATACCATTCTAAGGTTTAATTATTATTTATTATTCTTGAGTGTTCTACACACTCGTTACTGTCTCATGCAGACCCATTAATCATAACTATCTCTGATTTAGTGATGAATTACCCCTGATGTAACTTATGAAGTTTTAAGATGGTCGAATAAAATCAATGATTGTATGCTCATTTCCAAGGATGAAAAGCCGGTCTCCTTTTACATGTGTCTATTATGACAACTGAACCTCTGGATTTATTTGCATGACTGTTGAGAAAGCGAATCATGTTGGTCCACCTTTCAATTCATAAATTTTGTACCTTTATTTTGTCACGGTTTTTCTCTCATAGTCGTCGACCATTTCTTGCTTTTTGTTGTAGGTTTGCAATTATCTGAATATGTTGAAGTCATTGTCTCCTTTTTACCTTATTGTATAGTTGAATCACATCTTGGCAATGGAATAGTATTTCTTGTGCTAACTACCAATTGAGTTTTTATGTTGGGTGCTCTGGGGCTTTTTAATTTCTTTACTTTGTTTTTGGTTTGGTATAATTATCATGCCTTTGAGATGCTTCCCATAATTGATATATTTATAAATCTTTCCTGTCATATCTCTTTATTGATTTGTTTCTTTTTTTATTTTTTTGTGTCCTATTTGATTTTATTGCTTTCATGTTGTATGCATGGCATATGCATTGTTTGTCTTAGGGCACGAGCTAATTGTTAAGACACTACTGCTAGAGAGTTACTGGGTCCTTTGACTGGCCAGATAGGACTGTATTGGATCCCTCTTTATAGTTGAAGGCTCATTTTTCCTTTGCCTACACATACACCGTATAGTCTGGCCTATTCTTTCCACAGTCGTCTGTCTTCATATACCTGACACTTTGATTACTGAACTATTCTTCTTCGCTCAAGGGGGTTAACTACTGCATTGCAATTGTTTAGTGACTACTTTCTTCATGGTAAGGGTAGAAGAGACTTTAGTTATGGTAAGCTGCTCTTCTAGGAGAAGGACACTCCAAAATCAAACCATTGTTCTCTAAGTCTTGGGTAGTGCCACAGCCTCTGTACCATGGTCTTCCACTGCCTTGGAGTTGAGTACTCTTGCTTGGGAGTACCCTCGGGCATGTTATTCTATCTTATTTCTCTTTCTCTTTTTTTTTTTTTTAAGTTTTAATAGTTTATATATGAAGGGTTTGTTTTGGTGCTGTTACTCTTCTTGAGATATTCTATTTTGGTTGATCATTGCTTCTCTCGGAGTTTATTTGTTTCCCTGTTTCCTATCCTCACTGGGCTGTTTTCCCTGTTGGAGTCCTTGGCCTTTTAGCATCCTACTTTCCAACTAGGGTTGTAGCTTAGCAAGTGATAATAATGCATGTTGTTTTTGTTGATGTGAAGGTTGCAGAGGGAAATTTGCTTAGGCTACCCATGTATGGTCTGTCGAATGTTTAGGTTCTCTATTAGGAGAGATAACCTTTCCTTTGTGTGTGTCCACTAAGCAAAGCATTGTGTTACCTGCCACTTTTTGACAACTGACTGTCATTCCATGTTTGTGAAGCATAAATATTTTTAATTCAGGAAGGAAAATCATGATTATGCCTTAATGAATGTTTCTTCTGCTACTAATTGAATTTATGTGAATTTGAGTGCTCTTCAAACCTTGAGGAACTTGATCATCAGTTCTTTTGTGATGTACTTCAGCAGGGTGTTAAATTTACTCATTGGTCCACTTTACTTCTCAAAACTTGCCAATACACACCCGATGTACTATTTCATTTTGAGAAGGTTTCTCACCCTCTCTGGACTGCTCTTAGTCCTGTCTTTTCACCCCACTGGCTATTCATCTAAGTTGCTTATTCAGCTCAGTGTGTATACTGTTTCTACTATCCTTGCTGACCCCTCTGTACCAGCCTGAACCTCTGATCATCTTTTATAATCCACCTTGTTTTAAGGTCTGATATTTAAAAATACATCAATAAATCCTCCTGGGTTATCAGGCTGCTAAGATTCCAGAGAATAATTTTGCCTTGAGGTAAGGTATTTTTCAAGAGCATTAATGGCAGTTTGTGGTTGTAGTGTGTTCTTTGACTTACCCATTACTGCTGCTGGGGATCTCTGCTGTTCTTGTGGGGAATTTGAGTTCTATCTGGCTGTTTTTCTGCTATCTAAAATTTTATTTCTTGCTGCTCCTTTGATATCTGACTTAGCTACTGGTGCAAGTAATACTGCTGTGGTTCAGGAAGTTGGTGACTGCGTGTTTGTTTGATGGGGTACTTGTTCTGAGGCCTGTTGCTCAGTGGTTATTTATGGTATGACCTGTATTTATTGCTGTACCAAAGGTCAGTCTTACAATTTTCATTTGCTTATACTGTATGCAAAATTGGCCGTCTTCTACAATTCCTTTAGTGCTGATAGTGTCTGCTCCCTTATTGCCATGAGTTACCCACATCTTTACGTCTTTCCATGGCTGGCTTCTCAGTTACCAGCCGTACTCTAATCCTCGGACATTTGTAATTGTTTCCCACTGAGTTTGTGTATGCAACTGCTGAGAATGATCTGCCATCAAAATTGTCATTTCCAGTCAAGGTTCTTGAGTGATGTGTTTTTCGATGTACCCATTTGTTTTTCATGATTTTTATCACTGACAGCATGTACGTAGTGGTGATGGACGGCTAATTTTCATGTAATTCAGATGACACTTTGTTATATGTACTTTTCTTAAGGTGTTATGTTCCTGTGTCCATTCTGCATTTAGTTGATGTCATTCTTTGCCTTCAAGTCGACATCAAAACCAGTTTGAATTTTTCATCCTAGAAAAGTCTCTTCTGTAATTCCTTTTAAAGGAAGACACTGCTAGACGTCAAACCTTTTATAACAGCATCTATGTTAGGTCTTCCCCTGTGATGAGGTAATGCATTTTCTATTTTGATCCTACCTGAATTTCATGGTCATGTTTGAATTAACAGATCAGGATATCAAGGAATCAACCTGTTAAGTACAAGTTATGTTTTATTTATGGATCTAATTTGAGCATGCACATAATATTCAGTCGGGTGTTGACTTTCAAGCAGTTCATCTTTCAAAGCCCCGTTGGATGGCATTGTAATCAACATTGCTAGAGTGGTGTATCTCTTCAACTTACACGTACAACGTAGGTCTTCTAGCTTACACCTGTTTATGTTTCATTTCTTCCTTGCTGGCCAGCCTCTTTTTAACTTCATAGTGGAACTTTGGGGTTTTTCTTCTATACCCTGGTGTTTTGCAATATGGTATGAACTTCATAAATCCAGTTATTTCATTTTGAAGGCTTCTGAGGTTACATGTTTGGGTAAATTTGACACTGAATGAAGGTTAATTATGATTAATTGGTTTGTATAAAGAAATGGTTTTAATGCTTAAAGCTTCAATTTGTTAGAAAGTATAGAAACCCACAATGAAGTAGAGCTCATCTTTTCTCAAAGAACATTATTTCATTTTGGTTTTGCTCTTAGTTGTTAACCAGCCCAAAAAGTGTCAGATTTCTCAGAGTTAAACTCTTCGGCACTGCTTTAGTGCCGGTTGTCAGGTTGTTGAGGTTTCCTCTTACCATTTCTTATTGTATGACTGGGTCATGTTTGTGATATTGAGCCCATTTCTAGTCCCTCAACTTCCCACTGTCTTTCTTGCCTCTTGCTCTTCAGCCTCTTCTAACATTTACTTTATAGCACAACTAATGTGGTTTCCCCCAACTCTACTTAGGTGCTTAATGGCCTCACAGTCCCTAGTGCCAGGCTGTACAACCCAAATATATAAATCCAAATCTGACCATTTTATAGGGCAAGTACAGTACATCCTCTTCGTTTACGCTTTTCTGATTATGAAACATGAAGTTTACTTCTTGCTGGGCTTTGCTTTTAGCAGCCTAATTGAACTAGGTCAGTGTTCCTGTCGCTCGTTCTGGACTTTACGTTTTGAGTGTCTGGTTAGTCTTTCTTGTTACACCCCTTGTTACACGTCAACTTCTCGACCACAAAATATCCAGTGGCAACGTCTGAATTAAATCTCGTGGACCTGTGAAGTACTTTACTGTGTCATGTGAATTTTTTTACTTATCATCCTTCCCTAATCTCCCAACTGGAATAACTGACAAATTTATATATCCTTAATTGTACATAGTAGAACAGCTAAACGAGTGTTTCATTTTTTGCCTTTCATTGTACCTCCGTTCCAGTCTCTCTCTTTTCCACCTTTTATTGTAGGCCACTTCATAGTGTAATCACAGATTTTCTCCCACTTGCATCTTTGTTCTGAAAGACCTTTTTGTCCGCATTGCTGGGCAATTTGTTTCCAATTCCTAAATCAATATCTAAATATAATATAACTTATGAAATTGGTGTTCCTTTATGATTTGAGAAGGTACTTCCTGTCACTATTAGAGAGCAATCAAAACTGAGAGGATGTACCATTGTCAGTTGTTGCTTAGACTGTTTAACAGAGCTTGTTGCTTGGACTGTTTAACTTAGCTTGGTGTGTGGACATTTTTTACTTTTAATTTTTCTTGGACTGTTTAACATCCTTTTTGCTTCTACTGTTTAAGTGAGCTTATCCAAAACAGAGGCCACCGGTATTTATGGTGTCGTCAAAAGGACTAGGCTTCGTTCTTGGTGTTTTTCAGGTGTACCCGTTCCAGGGGTCTAACAATTCTTTCGTTTGAATTCGAGGGAATATGTCCTTCCATGGCTACTTTAGTGCCAGTATCTGAAACACTGCCTGAGGTTTGCTCCTGAGCAAAATTTAGTTTGTATTCTCTTTGAAGCATCATCTGTTATGAGCTCCTATTTTGAAGGATAGGCTTCTTTAGATTTTCTTTGATTATTAGATGCGGTTTTTTATTGAGAATTTTATATCTTTTATAATTTCGTATTAGAGTGATGAAATCAGGAGTTATATGCTTCAAGGACTGAAAATGGCATTTGTAAAATTTGAGAGGAATGTAGATTGAAACAATCTCTCTCTCTCTCTCTCTCTCTCTCTCTCTCTCTCTCTCTCTCATAGACTTATCTTTAGAATTATCTTAAATCTCTCTCTCTCTGGCTCATCTTTAAAATCTTAACTCAAAGCTCTCTCTCGCTCTCTCTCTCTCTCTCCTCTCTCTCTCTCTCTATCATAGGCTATCTGAGGTTACCTCAACTAAAATCTCTCTCTCTCTCTCTCTCATTGGCTTATCTAAGGTTACCTCAACTAAAAT
>NC_090756.1:25655310-25680310 GCF_036898095.1 Palaemon carinicauda
TTATATCTGAGACGAGCCATTTTACTTACTTAATCCCTCATAAATATCTAAGCTTAAATATACAGATAAATACTTAGTCTTACTTATAACTGTCTATTGGAACATGGCACAGAAATGCAGTTTTTTTCCAATAGAATTTCTATGTAGCAAAAGTCGAAGAGTGACTGTCATAGAAACTTTCTAAGTCCAGTTCATCCATGAATAACACACGAGAAAATCTAAGGGGTGTAAACACACTTATCGACACCCTACTTGCAGTTTTCCTTGAGATTTTACACAGGAATTGGTTCGTTTTGTTTATAGAAAATGAGTGTTGCTTTATATGACCTCATAGTTAAATAGGATACCCTAAGCTATGGCGAGCATTACTGAGGAAAATATTGACTTAGTAAGAATGATCGACTTTGAACTGTTAATAACCGTAAAAATTATTGACTTTGAGCTGCAAATAAGCGGAAGAATTATTGACTTTGAGCTGTTAATATCCGTGAGAATTATTGACTTTGAACTGTTAATAACGTATGAAATCTTAACTTTGAGCTATCAATAACTTAGGAAATATTAACTTTGAGCTGTTAATAACGGAAGAATACTTAACTTTGAGCTTTTAATAACGTAAGAATTCTTAACTCTGAGATGTTAATAATAATCATTAAATTGTATTTATCAATTGATAACGCCAATCTATAATTATTTTCGGAGCTATATATAATCAATATTTACTTTTATTTCTCGATTTAAACGATATAAGAAATTATTTAGCAAGTTTATAATACATCAAACATCCTACTCCTAGACATTTTCCAGCATTTTGACATCAAATATAACATCAAAGGTGTCAATAGATGATGCAAAATTTAAATAATCACATGATTATATGTGTTATAATCACGAAATGGTTTAATTTTGCCACAAATATTGAGTATTTGATATAACACCTGTCAGTAAAATGCAAATTTTGGTCTAGAAATATTCTGAAATATTCTATACAAGTGATTGAAAAAATTTCGTTTCTTAAAATTCAAGTTATCAAAATTTACTCAACGATTTAAGTGTTAGATTTCGTTCTTCCAAATACTTTATAATTTGAATATTAAATTACTTTCTTTTAAATGGGCATACTTTACAAATTAAGAGTTAAATTTCGCTCTTTCAAATGCTTTACAATTTACCTATCAAATTTCGATCTTTCAAATAGTTTAAAATTTAAGTATTAAATTTCGTTTTATCAAATACTTTACCATTTAAGTATAATTTTCGCTCTTTCAAATACTTAACAATTCACTTATTAAAATTAGCTCTTTCAAATATTTTACAATTTACTTATTAAACTTCGCACTTTCAAATACTTTACAACTCGCTTATTAAAATTAGCTCTTTCAAATACATTACAATGTTCTTATTAAACTTCGCCTTGACAAATACTTTAAAAAATAAGGTATTGATTTATTTTTTTCAATTATTTTTCCTGGCCATTTCTGTGTAAATTCGAATATTAAATGTTTTTAAAAACTCTGTTTTATGACGAATTATTTAATGAAAAGACAAATTATTTACTGATTTCAGTTTGATGTTTCTTATTGATTTGGAATAAATTACTTTGAGGTTACTAATTTTACTTCGATAATTTTACTTTAAATTATAGATTTCGATAATTTTACTCGACATTTAAAGTTACTAATTCTATTGACTTATATTAATATTCTGTAGTTTTTAATTTAGCAATTTTAATAACTTGGATTATTTTACTTTTTAAGTTAACTTTATTGAAGGAATTATTTTGCATTTCATATTATTAAATTCATTGACTCGGATTAATTTTCTATACTTTTCAACTTAATTTGACAGACTTGGATTCTTTTACTTTACATTAAGTTATCAATTTCATTGATTTTGGATTAATTTTCTGTACTTTTTAAAATACTAATTTTATTGATATGTTGAATTTTTAGCAAATTTCACTTTTTTTTTTTAATTTCCTTTTTCTTTTTATCTTTTCATAAGTTTATCTGCATTTTCATTTATTTTTGTCTTTCTAATTTATCTATTTGTCTATTTTGATTTTATAATTGAAATAGAAATGAAAATTGAAAATACGGTTTTTCGAATAGAAAAATACTTAAAACTTGTATATCACACTGATTAATATCATATGATTACATAGCACCTTGGAAATTTATATTCAACGATTCTAAATTAACTTTTTGGACATTTTGAAAGCGCATAGACTTACCCAAACTAAACTCGAAATTTAGCTTACTAAGAGAAAGGTTATTTAACAATATTTAATTTGAATAGACCGAGATTTGATAACTTTCTGATGTGATAAATTACTGTAAAATCTAAATAAAATTTTATGGAGGATAAATTAAGTTAATACATAGATTATACACATTTAACGGCTTGGAAATTACATTTACTGGGGGATAAATTACTGTAATTCTTAAGAATATATTTAATAGCGCAAAATTCCGAGGGAAAAATTACGTTAATTATATTCATTTAATTAGATTTTTTTTTTCTTTGAAGGATAAACTACGTTACTTTATTAAATTTCTTGACGTCCGAAATGTTTTTGAAAGGCAAATTTTAACTAAATTTTGAATCAAAGAGCCGATTTTTTTTAGAAGATAATCAACGTTAATTAATAAAACGTCTATTCTAAAAGCAGAGTTAAATTACATTTCAATTTTCTTACCAAAATCCAAAAAAAAAAAGAGGGAGGGGTTAATTTCGTTAATTCAATCCATTAAGAATATCTATTCAATCAAATTTCCTATTAAAAACGGATCATTAACATAACACAAACCACAATAAATTATAAGCCTATACTTAATCGGGTGCTATGCATTCACTAAGAACAGTTTACCAAACTTTATCTACAAACTTTGATAAATATGAAAAATATTTCATCCAGATGTCTTTGAAAAAAAGGTTACGGGAATTTCACAGATAAACCAAACAAAATTTAAGTGTTTTTATTTTATTTATCACAAGTCATCCTTCAGTTTATGTTATAACAATACAGTTTATTACACCAAGACACACTGTCTTCTCAAAATGCAGACAAGGGACTCAAATAGCTATAAATCGTTTTAGGCCTAAAATACCATTTCATGTAAGTGATTGAGTCAGGTAAATCGCAGCAGTAAAGCCTTCAATGTAGGCCTACGTGTGAACTACCTGTCATTTTAGGGCCTGTGGGAGAGGCCTTGTTAAATCCATTTCAATGACTGGTAATTAGAGAATGGACTAGTTTGATTCCAAAATTCCTTTGGCTCTTTTGAAATTGTGAATGATATATGCCTATATTGTGCCTTACAAGTATAGGGATACCCATTGAGAACAACATAGGCCTATATTGTGCCTACAAGACTAAGGAATACACATTGCGCACATCAGAATAGGCATATTATATAGTGCTCTCGACAATATAGGCCTATATATATTGTATACTTTGTGCTCATCAGAATAGGCTTAGGCTACATATACTGTATGTTTGTGATTCTCAGGAAATGCCTACAAATATATATTGTGCTCATCAGAATAGGCCTAATATATATTGTGCTCACAGCAGGCGGCCTAAAAATATAGTGTTCACATGAATATGGCAACACATTTATATAGTATTCTCTAGAAACGTCAACAAATACTTGAAGAAAAGGCCTACAAATAGTATGCTGATAAGAACAGTATATAAATCACTCTTGCTCTCACTGAATAGGCCTACGAATATAAGGTGGTGGTTGTATAGCTTATCAGAACAGGACCACAAAACTGAAAATTTCAAGTTTTCCATAACTGACTAGAGGGATATTAGCAAATATTGATGTTTAATATTGCTTGTAATACTTAGAATAGACTGAACATGAAGAAATATTCTTCTATCATAATGTTAAGTCAGAAATACCATTGCTAAATTCATGAACAATTAACAATGGTTTGGAACAGACTACCTAAAAGGTTTGTAGTTCTTAACCTACACATACTTTACGACCTTGATTTAAAATGATAATACAAACAGACGAATCTATAAGTTGAAATTTTCAGCCTTTATTTCTCGTCAGTTTTTAGATTAGATACTAAATTTCATGTGAAATTTCCCACTTCCAACAACCATAAAGAAAAATTATTTTAATTTTCAACACTAGTTACAAATAATGCAATAAAAGTATTGTTATTATAAAGTGGGTTGAAGGAGTTCATGTCTTATTCAAAATTCAATTAGCCTCTTATCCTCATTTTACTAACTTCGTTATTGAGCTAATTCTTGCCACCACGACTCTAAAAGAACTCTCCCAATCCGGAAGATTTCCCAAGTTCACCGTTTCTTGACAAAACAAAATTGAAATTTTTGAGTTTCTATGGAAAAAACAACTGTCAAACTGAAAGACTTTCTAAACAAGAACAACTTTGAACTGACCCCTTCTAGGGCAAAAAAGTACACCAAACTGATGACACTTCCTGGGAAAAAGACTCCAAAATGCTTCTTAAGGATATAACTTTTGAACAGAGACAAAGGCCCTCTCTAGAAAGCTTTGAAAACTATTCTAGGCCATAAAACTTCCCTAAACTCACTTCTTAAGGGGAAAAACAACTTGCAAACACAAGATGAAAAAATTTCCTTTCCTGGCCAAAACACTCGTCCCTCTAGCAAAAGCTCACTCTTAGTGGACAGGAAACTCCATTTACAGGTAAAAAGCTCTACATCTATAGAAAAATAACTTCCTGCATAGTATAAAAACCTTTTCTATTGGAAAAGCTCTCTCCACTTTTCAAGTAGAATATATCAGTTTGGGGGCACAAACTTCTTATCTCACTTGGCTGGGCAAAGTCATCTCTCTCTTAGAAGAAATATCTGCGCAAAGCACAAGAAAAAACCTTTCTTCTTTAGCTAAAATAATTCTTCTTACTCGACAAAAATCTCTCAAACCTTACAGGCAAAAATTTAATTTTATAAGCAAATTCCTGTCAACTTTGTAACCAAAAGCTTTTCTATGTTCTAGGTAAGACTTCTAAACTTTCTAAGAAGAACGATTCTTCAACTTTCCAACAAAAATCCTCTTAAATCCAACAAACATTGTGAAATAACATACTCTTTGTTTGATGAAATACAAACAAAACGGTCTTGCAAAGTAGCAATTTCTCTACAAGAAAATTTCACTCTTTCCAAGAAAAATGAGAGAAAAACTTAAAAGAAACTCGAAGCAAAACAAAAGCCTTGACCATCACACTTTTGGAAAAACTAACAATTTAGTCTTAAATGAAATTGGAATTGAATCACTTCTATGTTAAGATTATCTCCCAAAAAATCACCTATACTCTAGTAAGATCTCTAGAACTGCCAAACAGTCCAAACTACCTAACCACCATTGTATTAAAACATGTTTAACCCTTAAACCATTCTACCTAAAACATGGTATCTTGGGTAAAGGAATTTTGAACACACTGTTTAGCTAAAACTCGTACGAGAATTCAGACTTCTAAGATGGAAACTGAGTTTAATAAGACAAAAATAAAAAATCACAAACCGAGATAAAAACTCACACACCAAGAAACATTTTTCCCTTATAAGATCTTCCCAGGAATAAAATCAATCTTGGACTTTCTAATGAAGATATTTACAGATATAAAAGCCTTTTGAGAAAGATATAAAGACCCTAAATTAAACATTGTCTACCAAAAATTTTTTTCCTGTGGCTAAAAGCAAGTTTTAAACAGCATTTCTTCTTGTTTCCAACCGTTATCCTTACATCTATCACAGGCTCCCTCTACTACCAAGCCTACTCTCTCCATATTATCCTTCACCTTATCTCGCCATTAAAAAAAAGGCATTTCTTGAATGCTAAAGGGGGAAAAAATCTTCTTGAATGCAACAGGGGCTTAGGCAATCTTCATAAGTAAAAGAACAAAAACTTGTTAGTAAAATATCAGATCTTAAAAAGCTCATCCAGAAATGTTAAAAGTAATCATAAGCTAACAGAAGTTTGAGAATCTTAAACTACCAAAATCTATCTCAAGAACATCCCAAGAAAAGTTTGTGAATCTTAAACTGCCAAAATCTATCTCAAGAATTTATGAAACCAAAAGTATCGTAAATCAAAATCTAATTGGAATAAATACTTTTTGACTAACTTGAATGCAAGTTCGAGTGTGCTCAAACGAAGACCTGAAGTAATCAAATGTCTGAACACGACTTCAAGATACCAGTTAACATATAGTAAGGTCCAAAGTTTATAGAAAATTAAATTCAACCAAAAAGAAATAGTCTCAAACTCCATATCACAAAGTAACAGAAATAAAACTCCACTATTTGGCATTTCTAATTACCAGAACTCCCCTGTCTCGAATTGAGTTTTGGGTATCCCTGCTAGAGAATTGATATTGTATATCAAAATCCATCATTACAAATCAAATTCTGACTGCCAAACTTTATTGTTGACTCTTAATGGTTAAATACTAAATCCACTATCACCACAACTTCTGAATATCAAAACTAATATCATCAGATAACATCTTTATACAAATTATCACAAAATATTAATAGATCTGACAAAGGTTGCTTTGCTAAGAGATTTTAATACTCATGTTAAAAGAAAGGGCTAAGGTATAGTCTGTGTTGAGCACAATATTGTCACTACAAACAAAATATTCCAGCTCGAGCAAAAGCTAAAGAGCACAGGGATGCATCCAAGATCCAAGCACTAGCATATGGTAGACTATGTTATAACCAGGTGGAGTCACACCAGGACCTACTTATCTCAGCGAGTCCTGACTTGCTCTAATGATGCGAGTAGAACATTGGATAGATTACAAGCTACTGAAATCCATCTAACAATTCTAAATTTAAACTCAAATCTGCATGCAGATAAAACTGTTAGAAAAATTCTTTCCCCGCTGAAATTCCCAAGGGCCCCTCTTCCTCAGTAAGATCCAGACAATGCATAAAAAGTTCTGCAAACCGATATGAAATGCTGCAGAAGCAACTACTAGCTTTACTAAGCACTTTCCTGACTACTGATTCGATAAAAACTATAACACCATAAACCAATTACTTGAAAAATGGATAGCATAGAACATATCTTTCAAATTCCCAATCCTTTGCACTGACCCAAATATAAGGAGACCTGAGGTGTGAGACAACGTCAGATACGTTTGCTATAGAACAGCTATTGGGTAAAAAGGGTTAAAAGAATTACGAACTTAGCTATAGAATTATTTTTTGAGTATAAATCACTGGAGTCTATACATTTGATGGCAAAACCATCCTCAAATAGGAGAGACAGACTCTAAGCCACTGGTCTGAGCATTTCCATGGTACTGTGAACTATTGTAGTTAATCTCTGCTTAATCTATCAATCACCAAGACCTCCACAAGCTTCCAGAATTACAGGAAGTCTCGAGTGCTATGCAAGCATTAAAGAAGGCAAAAGATACCGAGCTAAATTCAGTTTCTAGAATTACATGAGGTTCAGAGTGCTATACAAGCATTAAAGAAAGCAAAAGATACCGAGCTTAATTCATTCTAGGATAAGTTTCAAGCACAGTGCTACCTTCTGAAAAATCAGCTGCACAAGATCGTCCTTTATGCAAAATGATAGCAAATAAAATCCTGGATAGATTCCTTAATAGTTTCTCTATAATAAAGGAGAGAAGCTACTGCAACAGTCAAGGGATTTTTCTTCTATTTACAGCCTGGTAAAGTATTAACAAGTGTTTTACTTTTGCTTTTGACTAAACATGTATCTCAACTTGTGCCACCAGAGACCCATTGAGGATTTACGCGAGAGAGGGACTATCTAAAGTCTTGACTCTGAGACAAATGCTGTAGAAATGTCGAAACCCAAAATACCCCTATTCAAAGTCTTTATTGACCTTACCAAGGTCAATAAAGAACGGTGGTTCATAAAAAAAAAAGACAATTCATGGTCAATTTCTGAAGAAAAAAAAAATTCAACTTTTTCATTCCAATTAAGAAGCAAAGGTTTGATTTGGCCACTTTGAATCCTTAGCTTTCTCTGTGAAAATGGGAGTAAAACAAGATGTTTTGGTGTGTCCCCTTTTCAATCTGTTCATTATCTCGACAATGACGTAAGAACAGGAAAACTTAAAAGACAGGATCCAAGTAGGACATTGGACAGATGGAAACCCTGTTCAACATCAGATGGTTAATAGCCCCTACGAAAAAGTCTAAACAATAACTGGATCTAAAATAAAATAATGTTGCCATTTTGGGAACATCCTTAATATAATACATCGAAAGACATCTTATCGCCAATGTACCAGGTACTTGACTTAACAGAGAAACACAAGGAAAGAAGAAGTCACAGTACAGCAAACTAGGCCAGATCAGAACGAGGCAGTCTTCACTGTTAAGGATATACATCAGATGATGCTATTTTCCAAATACCTCTGAAGCACAGTTTCATCAGCTAATGAGATTTATTATGATGATGATGTGCTGGGTGAAAATAGCTCCGAGTGCTTTTGGTAGGCTGAAGAACAATTTTTCTTTATAAAATACACCTAAGACTGACCACTAAAATCAAAGTCTATATAGAAGTATGTATTCCTGCTCTACATTAAGGTGTTGGGGCCTAGAGTCTATATTGACACCACCTCCAACAACTAGGTCTTCATATTTGCTGTTTGCAGAAAATTATAAGCCTCACTTGGAAAAATGAGACTACGCAAACACACATTCAGAAATGAACGTAATGCGCAAAACAAAGGTGTTCTCATCAAACATGAATTTCTTAGTCACATGATCCATATACCTGAAGAACTGCTCCAAAAGAAAATTTTGTACGAGCTACTAAACAAGGCCATTGAAGACCAGGGGACATTACGACAAGATATAAAGACCAAACCAGATCAAGCTTAAAGAAAAACAAAATTCCACTAACTGTATGATCCAAAGAAAGTAAACAATGGAGATAATGACAGAGCAACGAAACATTTCACATAAAAAAAAAGTTGTAGGGAAACGCCAAACAAAAGGTCTCAGCAACCTATAAAACTTATTTGAAGTGTCCAACGTGTGGCTAGGTATGAAAGCCAAGAACAGCCTGGCACGGTATGAAGGCCAAGAACAGCCTGCCAAGGTATGAAGGCCGAGAACAGCCTGCCAAGGTATGAAGGCCGAGAACAGCTTGGTAAGGTATGAAAGCCGAGAACAGCCTGGCACGGTATGAAAGCCAAGAACAGCCTGGCACGGTATGAAAGCCAAGAACAGCCTGGCAAGGCATGAAGGCCAAGAACAGCCTGGCTAGGTATGAAGGCCAAGAACAGCCTGGCAAGGTATGAAGGCCAAGAACAGTCTGGCTAGGTATGAAGGCCAAGAACCGCCTGGCAAGGTACGAAGGCCAAGAACACCCTGGCAAGGTACGAAGGCCAAGAACCGCCTGGCAAGGTACAAAGACTAAGAACAGCCTGGCAAGGTACGAAGGCCAAGAACAGCCTGGCAAGGTACGAAGGCCAAGAACAGCCTGGCAAGGTACGAAGGCCAAGAACAGCCTGGCAAGGTACGAAGGCCAAGTAGGCAGGCCAAGAACAGCCTGGCAAGCTATGAAGGCCAAGAACAGCCTGGCAAGCTATGAAGGCCAAGAACAGCCTGGCTAGGTATGAAGGCCAAGAACAGCCAGGCTAGGTATGAAGGCCAAGAACAGCCTGGCAAGGTATGAAGGCCAAGAACAGCCTGGAAAGGTATGAAGGCCAAGAACAGCCTGACAAGGTATGAAGGCCAAGAACAGCCTGGCAAGGTATGAAGGCCAAGAACAGTCTGGCTAGGTACGAAGGCCAAGAACAGCCTGGCAAGGTACGAAGGCCAAGAACAGCCTGGCAAGGTACGAAGGCCAAGAACAGTCTGGCTAGGTACGAAGGCCAAGAACAGCCTGGCAAGGTACGAAGGCCAAGAACAGCCTGGCAAGGTACGAAGGCCAAGAACAGCCTGGCAAGGTACGAAGGCCAAGAACAGCCTGGCAAGGTACGAAGGCCAAGAACAGCCTGGCAAGGTACGAAGGCCAAGAACAGCCTGGCAAGGTACGAAGGTCAAGAACAGCCTGGCAAGGTACGAAGGCCAAGAACAGTCTGGCAAAGTATGAAGGCCAAGAACAGTCTGGCTAGGTATGAAGGCCAAGAACAGTCTGGCAAGGTACGAAGGCCAAGAACAGCCTGGCAAGGTACGAAGGCCAAGAACAGTCTGGCTAGGTATGAAGGCCAAGAACAGTCTGGCTAGGTATGAAGGCCAAGAACAGCCTGGCAAGGTACGAAGGTCAAGAACAGCCTGGCAAGGTACGAAGGCCAAGAACAGTCTGGCTAGGTACGAAGGCCAAGAACAGCCTGGCAAGGTACGAAGGCCAAGAACAGCCTGGCAAGGTACGAAGGCCAAGAACAGCCTGGCAAGGTACGAAGGCCAAGAACAGCCTGGCAAGGTACGAAGGCCAAGAACAGCCTGGCAAGGTACGAAGGCCAAGAACAGTCTGGCTAGGTATGAAGGCCAAGAACAGTCTGGCTAGGTATGAAGGCCAAGAACAGCCTGGCAAGGTACGAAGGCCAAGAACAGCCTGGCAAGGTACGAAGGCCAAGAACAGCCTGGCAAGGTACGAAGGCCAAGAACAGCCTGGCAAGGTATGAAGGCCAAGAACAGCCTGGCAAGGTACGAAGGCCAAGAACAGCCTGGCTAGGTACGAAGGCCAAGAACAGTCTGGCTAGGTATGAAGGCCAAGAACAGTCTGGCTAGGTACGAAGGCCAAGAACAGCCTGGCAAGGTACGAAGGCCAAGAACAGCCTGGCAAGGTACGAAGGCCAAGAACAGCCTGGCAAGGTACGAAGGCCAAGAACAGTCTGGCTAGGTATGAAGGCCAAGAACAGCCTGGCAAGGTACGAAGGCCAAGAACAGCCTGGCAAGGTACGAAGGCCAAGAACAGCCTGGCAAGGTATGAAGGCCAAGAACAGCCTGGCAAAGTATGAAGGCCAAGAACAGCCTGGCAAGGTATGAAGGCCAAGAACAGCCTGGCAAGGTATGAAGGCCAAGAACAGCCTGGCACGGTATGAAGGCCAAGAACAGCCTGCCAAGGTATGAAGGCCAAAAACAGCCTGGCAAGGTAGGAAGGCCAAAAACAGCCTGGCAAGGTAGGAAGGCCAAAAACAGCCTGGCAAGGTATGAAGGCCAAGAACAGCCTGATAAGGTATGAAGCCCAAGAACAGCCTGGCAAAGTATGAAGGCCAAGAACAGCCTGATAAGGTATGAAGCCCAAGAACAGCCTGATAAGGTATGAAGCCCAAGAACAGCCTGGCAATGCATGAAGCCCAAGAACAGCCTGGTAAGGTATGAAGGCCAAGCACAGCCTGGCAAGGTATGAAGGCCAAGAACAGCCTGGCAAGCCATAGCAATGCATGAGAAATAGCACCCTTCTGAGAACTCATTACACTGTATTCTTCATATACTAAGGAATTTCGAATGACATCACGATGGACTTAGTATAGCTTAGATGAACATACACCATCACGAACCAATTCTTCCAGAGTTCAATAATACAATGTCATGAACTAGTTTTTCTTAGTTCAGAACTAAGACAAAGAAATTGTTTATGACTCTAGTATCACAATGAACATGTACTTTCAAAATCGAACCTTATGGTTTACCATTACATTTTACAGTCACGAACTAGGCTGTATCAAGGATTCCTGTGTCAGACAATTTGATTATTCGAAGACCAAAACAATTAGTTGCCAAAGACAAATCTATTATCCTTCCAACGTGTTTTTAGAAATGTCAAAACAATAGTCTGCCATCAACTGGTTTGTGGAATAGAATTTTCAATGCAACAACAGATGTCAGGATGCCAGATAATTCAATCAATTAATCAATGCAATAACAATGAAGACTTATCTTAAAATAAACACCATCAGAAAGATTTTCTGAATCATTGAGAAAATATCTTCATTAGGCTTTTTAAACGCCATTATCATATATAAATCTTATATTTTAATCTTTCTAAAATTGCAAGATTGAAACATAGAAAAGACCTCAGTAAAAATTCACTGAAATATTGAAAAAGGAAAACACTTATAAATTTCAAACCAGTTTGACACCAATAAAACTATTTTCAATATCTGAATTAAATCTAGTTATCCAAGATTAGGTATAGTATGTTAAATTCAACATTAAATAATCGATTATGACAACATGCCACAATTTGTAACTGAAGAAGTAATACTATTTCTACTTCTGAAATTTTACAATATCCTAAGGTAGCCTATACTTTAACTAAGCCAAGAATTTCCTTAAAGCAACGAAGACATTCAATGGTTAACCACATCACATCTGACACAGTGTCCAAGTGTTCTAGCCTCTTTGACATCTTTGCAAATATACCTTCTCCAAGGAAACAAGTAAGAAAAACTGGATTATATTCACCATCTTAAACTCAATTTACAACCTTCAAACTCATAATCCTCTAAACCCTGCTATAAAAGATTTACAGAGCCTCTGTAAAGAAATTATTAAACTTAACTTTAGCTTCAGTTTCTTCAAAATAACACCAAGTTTCCCATACCACTTAAGGTTTAAAGGTCACTCATGAATGGCAGAGGAAAGGGACGGTGACAATGCCCTAGCAGAAAAATACTAGAGACTAACCATGCATACTATTACATATGAGCAGATCTTAAGCCATCTCTTAAGATGATTCAGTAAGTAGACCTATAGGCTCCACTAAACCCACCATCTTTAAAGGACCAGAGAGGACCAGGCAATGACTGTTGATTCAGTAAGTTCCACCAAACCATCCATCCTTAGTTCACAAGGATAGCGAGCTTGCAGACACAAGAAACTATCAAGTTAGAGCGAGGCTCGAACCCCAGACCGGCAGATCGCCAAGCAACCTGAAAATCAGGTTTAAGAACAAGAACAATTGTTCTATAAAACAGCTTTTGCATTCAGTTACGTCTGGAATTCTCATAAAGGCACTGAGCTCACAATCAAGACGTTTCAAAGGTCTACGAAAGGCCAAGACTTGGCGAATAGTTTGCTTCTGTTCAAACTAAGACAAGATTAAACAGAAATTAGTATCTACAAACTCATTTAGGTCTATGTAAGCCTACAGACGATGTTACAAGCATTGTTTATTATCTATAAACCTATTTTCGTCAACGTAGGTCTATAGAAGACGATGCTGCAAGCATGGATTAGTATCTAGAAAGATTTTCGTCTATGTAGGCCTATATCAAACGATGCCAAAAGCATTGCTCAGTATCTATAAACCTATTTTCGTCTATGTAGACCTATAGACGACGATGCTACAAGCATTGATTATCCATAAACCTATTTTCGTCTATGTAGACCTATAGCAGACGATGCTACAAGCAATTAGTGTCTATAAACATATTTTCATCCACGTAGGCCTACAGATGATGCTACAATTGTGCAAAGGCTTCTCCTACAAACTTCTAAAAAGGGCCTTAAATGTATTCATCCTTCCTTTATAATAAATACATCTAATGGATTTAAAGCCAAGGAAAAAAAAGCTACATAAGCCCCAAGTTGGTACCACCTTTTGAAAATAACAGCATGTGTCAAAAATGTAAAAAAGAATATTGTTATATACATGGCCAAAGGAATAACTTTTGACTTTTTAAATCTTTCAATATATCTAAACCTTTTTAAGACATCTGGCAGGATATGAAATATATTCATAATTATTAATGTGTAGAATAAAGTTTCAGGTAAACTTCCATTAAAAAAATCAATGTGATACAGTAATTTACAAATAAACACGTAAATTATTCTGAGTTAACCATTTTTTCCATATTAAATTAAATTTACACAGAATTGGCCAGGAAATCGAAGCTCAAAGATTTGAATTAAACAAATTAAAATATAATTTTACCGATACGATAAAGTGTCTAAAAAATTAAATCGTCTAAATGTCCATAATTTCCTATGAGGTTTTATAAGCAACACATTTTCTGAACAAAACGTCCTGTGGAAAATTTAAAGAAATTCTTTAAGTAGAATTTCGATGAATATGTTTAAACCCAGTAGAGTTCCTCGTGAATTATTCATACATGAATTGTACAGAGAAATATACATATATGACAATTACATTTCGACATTGCTATAGAGAAATTCAATTGGAAAAACACATTTCTACATCATGTTCCAAAAAACACAATAACAAGAAAGACGAAGCATTTATCTATATTCTAAAACTCAGATATATATGAAAAATCAAGTAAATAAATAGCTAGTCTAAGATATAACCTTTAACACCCATGGATTTCTATATACAAGTTTTCTCAAAACACTGAAAATGGACTTAAAATCGTCAACAGTAACATAGAAAACGGGTATGCACCGGGAAGAGCACAATGGAAGGGGTGACTTTACCATTTCAGAAAATCAACTGACAGCTTAGAAAATATGGTCTTTGAATCCACTCCGAAGCTGATAAAACTGGCTGGTTACTCCCTGCCGAGAACCTCCCTTGGAGCATTGCAATGCTGACTCCAAGGAGTTCTTTATTTGTAAATCTTTACAAGTTTTTTTCTATCTACAATCTTTCGGAGTTTTTTCTAACTACACATTTCATATAAGTGGACTTATGGACTTCAACTTAAGTTTCGTGAGTAAGGGGGTAATTATTTATAGCATTTTTCTCTGGAGTAATGTTTAAAGAAATTGCTCAAGTTCTCAGATTGTCCCTAACACAAGTAAATGTTTTCCTTCTTCAAAATTGGGACAAGAATAAAGTAGGTTTTAACTAAATTCTAAAACGAAATGTTAACTAATGGAAATGTACTTAAACCGTGAACATTCTCTTTAAGAAAAAGTTGAAGAACGCGAATATATTATCTAAAGTTTCTCCATATTTTATAACATTTGTTGAACGCAAATGTATTAACAGATTAAAGTTTTAGTTTAAAACATACATTGAGCGCAAAATTTAATAGCTAAAGTTTGACTATAATTTAAAGTTTTACCATATTTTATAATATTTGTTGAAAGCAAACGTATTAACAGCTTAAGTTTTAGCATATTTTAATCATTTATTGAACGCATAATTTAACAGCTAAAGATTGACTATAATTTATAACATCAGTTGAACGCAGAATTTAACAGCTAAAGTTTGACTATAATTTATAACATCTGTTGAACGCAAATGTATTAACAGTTAAAGTTTGACTATAATTTATAACATCTGTAGAACGCAAATGTATTAACAGCTAAAGTTTGACTATAATTTAGAACATCTGTTGAACGCAAAATTTAACAGCTAAAGTTTGACTATAATTTATAACATCTGTTGAACGCAAATGTATTAACAGCTTAAGTTTTAGCATAGTTTAAAACATTTGTTGCACGCAAAATTTAACAGCTAAAGTTTTACCGTAGCTTATAACATCTGTTGAATGCAAATGTACTAACAGCTTAAGTTTGACTATAATTTATAAAATCTGTTGTATGACATATCCACGAGGACACTAGATATGATATCTCCCTAGATCTAGAGGCTAGATGAGAACTGAGCAAGGCATAAAATGGTCTAGAGACCTCTTTGAGAACTGAGCAAGGCATAAAATGGTCTAGAGACCTCTTTGAGAACTGAGCAAGGCATAAAATGGTCTAGAGACCTCTTTGAGAACTGAGCAAGGCATAAAATGGTCTAGAGACCTCTTTGAGAACTGAGCAAGGCATAAAATGATCTAGAGACCTCTTTGAGAACTGAGCAAGGCATAAAATGGTCTAGAGACCTCTTTGAGAACTGAGCAAGGCATAAAATGGTCTAGAGAGACTTTTAAGAACTGAACAGGGCATCACAAGTTGAAGTTCAGAAGTATTTACACAATAAAAAATATATACAAATTGTTTTTACAAAATATTCCCAATGTTTGAGTTTGCAAATTTCAATTTTGAACTTAACGTAAAGTTTTAAGTTTGATGGGAATTATTAGAAGCAAGTTAACACTTATAGAAATGATTATTTAAACCTTAACCTAATATTAAACTTCATATATCAAGACACTGTGGCTTAGGGAATCAAAATTTACGAGACCTATTGATATTAAAATCCATTTTACATGACATTTCATTTTACAAATTTACAGGAATTTAGAAGTTTTCTTTGAAAATATCTAATAAAATAAATGAACTTGGAGAAATTTATTCCCAAAAGGACACTATTTACTTCTTGAAATATCATCGGTTGACCTAAATTGACCTACAATTCAAGTTGCTAATATCGAAATTAATTTAACAGGCCATTTGACTTTTAAAAATTTAAAGGAATCTATAAGGTTTCTTTGTAAAAAAAAAAAAAAAAAAAAAAAAAAAAAAAAAAAAAAAAAAAAAAAAAAAAAAAAAAAAAAAAAAAAGACATGATTTTATTCCAAAATAAATCTATGATAACTGTTCAAAATTATCACTGGTGACCTAAAATGACCTCCAATTTATGTTGCTACTTGAATAGGTAAAAAGTAACTGACCTTACAAACTTAGCATATCTATAAGTAAGATTTCCTATCACAAGTTCTATAGATTATGCAGTACTCTAGGGATAAATTCTAAGCTTTTAAGACAATCTTGAGAGCATACATCAATCAATGTTAAATTAACCTAAATAATTCCTGGTATAATAGATGCTATTTATCAAGGCTTATAGAGACTCAAGATATCTTCGTCAAACTTCCTTTAGACTTGCTCTCATCTTATATTTACTTGCTAATTTAAGTACTTAGAACTATCATCAATACTACTAATTGAAGTTTACTTTTTAATTCATCTGTCTATAGTATTCTATATAATATCGTACACCTTTGTAAGGTCTTTTTTTCATAATTCTAATTGAAGTTTACTTATTAATTCTTCTGTCTATAATATTCTATATAATATCGTACACCTTTGTAAGGTCTTTTTTCATTAAAAAGTGGTTAACTAATATTAAATGCAACTTCCTAACTTTCCATGAAGAAGCTCATTTGATTTGAATTTGTTTAAATTTCAGACTAAAACTACAATTATGGTAACGTCTTCCAATTTGAGTTTTCAATACTTTAAAAATTATCAACAAAATCACTTTAAATCTTTGTAAATTTTCCCTGAAGCACCTCTTTTAAATATAATTTAAATTTCAAACTAAAACTAGATTTGTTACGGGAACATCTTCCAATTTGAATTTCCAATACTTTAACACTACAAGAAACTATCGACCTTGAGCGAGACTCGAACCCCAGTCTGGCAGATCAACAGGCAGGGACTTTAAAAAGAATTATCAACATAAACTCACTTTAAATCTGTTTTGTAAACTTTCCCTGAAGCACCTCTTTTGAATTTAAATTATCTAGTATTTCAAACTAAAACTACGTGTTACGAAAACATCTTCCAATTTAAGTTTTTAGTACTTTAAAAATAATTATCAACATACTAAACTCAGCTTTTAAATTTTCTCTTTTGGGTGTACTTAGTAAATTGACCCCTTTCATTTAATGGTTGCTAGCTAATCCATACACTTTGCCCCTAAAATATCATTATTAATAACTAACTCCCTCGAAAACTGTATTTTCAGATTGCAACATCTACATGCCAACAGTGTCTTGAAATATGAAGATAAGCCATGATAATAATGCCTTAAGATACATAATGTTTAAAGTATGTTATTGTTCAACATGTCTTCTTCATGTTTAGATGCATTATTTTCATGGCAGACTTAATATTAACCGTACCTAACGCTTGGAAATTATGGCAAATTCTCCATTTGTCAATTTCTGTTCTTGAATATTTCTTTTCATAGACTGTAACCATCTAAATATTTCTATATGATCTGGTGGCTATATTACTCTAAATTTTGACATAACCTAAGTAATGCAAGACTTATTCTTTAATATTTCCTATCATAGACTGTAACCAATGAATAATTTCTATATGAATAGATGGCTATATTGAACTAAATTTTTGACAAATTATCTAACTAATGCACGACTTAGAAACCACTAGAAATCATTATGAGATTTGCCATAATTAAAACCCTAGCTATGAATTCTTAACCTGATAGTAACTAAGATTATAATCTATGAAACAGCGTAAAACTATAAGAAATAATTTTAGATTAGCCTAAAAAAATATCGAGTTAATTTTAGTATTGACTCGCTGTTTCTACTTTTCAAAATTATCCCTAATTACAATAAAAATTACTAATCAAACATTGTTATAAATGACTGGATCAACACTAAACTTTTGAGTTAATACAGCTCAGTTAAGTAACCAAACTTACAAGCTACCTAATGCCACATTTACACACTCTTAAAATTGTAAATTTCTTCAATATCCCTGAGACTTTTTGGATAAATTTATCCTGATTCTCATGACTGGCTGATACCTGCTATGGTTATGCAGTATAGCATTGTGAAGCATACTGAACTATTTGATGTAAAAAAAAAAAAAAAAAAAAAAAAAATATTCTACTTTGAATAACTACTAAGAAATTTGTAACTATAATGCCTACGTATGATCTATTACTATTTGGTCTCTAAATAAACTATTAGAACTATCCTCTGCAATCTTAATTTTATACTAATCCTGCAATGAAAAAGCAGGACGAATGTTACTCTTAGTATGACCTAAATTCAAAATTGGGCCTAGACTAATTCTAAAAAAAAAAATGTGAGCAAAAAAAAAAAAACTTCAAAATTATTCTAATGACGCAATCTTCTTGAGTTCCATATCTTGAGGTAGAAATTTGAGGCTTTCTTGAGATCTTGAGGTAGAAATTTGAGGCTTTCTTGAGATCTTGAAGTAGAAATTTAAAACCTCTCTTGAAATCTTGAGGTAGAAATTTAAAAGCTCTCTTGAAATCTTGAGGTAGATACTTAAAAGCTTTCTCGAAATCTTGAGGTAGAAATTTGACATCTTGATCACCACACTTTCCATTGGAGTCAATCCCCCAAGGAAGATTACCTGAGGAGTCAAGAAACAAGTTAATTATGCCATGTCATGCTAAGATCCATAGGCTTACTTAGTATTAGAAGGAAGACTATGAGTTATAGCCAAGACTCAAGCATAGGACATCTAGGCCACTTTTAATAAGAGGGCTAGTGATGGGGCACAAACTCTAAACTAGTTTAAGACGTCTATACTGATTAAGAAAGAACATTTTTTTTCTAATTTCATTTAGTTACTTTCACATTAATATCTTATGTAATCAATAATTGGATAGTATAATATTTTATTGTAGTAGTTCATTACTTCTCTTATAAATTCCTTATTGGACTATTTTTCCCTCTTGGAGCCCTTGAACTTATAATGTTCTGCTTCTCCAACTAGGATTGTAGCTTTCATGATGATGATCTTTGGACAAAGAACTACTTAATGCTCTAAGCTAACTGACCTTTTCACACTGCTTGTTGAATAGCAAACCATTTTGTACAAAACACTAGAATTAACCTACTATCATTACTGAACTGACAGAGATGAGTTTTTATTACCAAGGTTTTTATTGTTAAGTAAATGTTAAGAATATTTACAAAATTTACTTCACTGTCTCCTCCAAGTCTTGCTATTACTACTACTACAGTGTTGTGCCCTAAGGCAATTCCTTTCAGGGATCAGAAGCCCTATACGATTCTCTATTCGTGGCCACCTCTATTTAGCTCTTGGTACCTCTCCTCTCCCTTCAGGTTATCTAGCACTAACTTCCTTTTCCTCCATATAGGTCTCCATCCAGCTAAGTTACCCTCTATCCTCTATAATGTCCTTCAGTAACCCATCTCTTAAAATCTGTCCTATCCATTAAAAATATTTGAAAGGCTATTGACAGCAATAATCAACAACCTTCATTTTCACTTAGAATTTCAAAATCTCCCTACAGCCCATAATTGAAATTATATGTCTGATTTTGACTCCATTTAAACAAGTATTATCAGGGGGCCCTCATTTTAAACATCTCCCTTAAAGAATGTTAAACTCATTAAAAATACCCACCTTATCACAGTGCTTGGCACGGGGCATATCCTTCAAAATATGTAGAGGCTCTCCATCCTTCAAGGACTGTACACAGTCAGCTTTCCATCCTTCAAGGACTATACACAGTCAGATATCCATCCATCAAGGACTACACACAGTCAGGTCTCCCTCCTTCAAAGACTATACATAGTTAGCTCTCCATCCTTCAAGGACTAAACATAGCTCTCCATCCTTCCAGGGCTACACAAAGTCAGGTCTCCCTCCTTCAAGGACTATACATAGTCAGCTCTCTATCCTTCAAGTACTATACACAGTCAGCTCTCCATTCTTCAAGGTCTATACACAGTCAGCTCTCCATCCTTCAAGGACTATACACAGTCAGCTCTCCATCCTTCAAGGACTATGAACAGTCAGCTCTCCTTTCTTCAAGGACTATACATTATCAGCTCTCCATCCTTCAAGGACTAGACAGTCAGGTCTCCATCATTCAAGGACTATACACAGTCAGCTCTCCATCCTTCAAGGACTACACACAGTCAGGTCTCCCTCCATCAAGGACTATACACAGTTAGCTCTCAATCCTTCAAGGACTAAACATAGCTCTCCATCCTTCCAGGACTATACAGTGTCAGCTCTCCATCCTTCAAGGACTCTACACAGTCAGCTCTCCATCCATCAAGGATTATACACGGTCAGGTCTCCCTCCTTCAAGGATTATACATAGTTAGCTCTCCATTCCTTCAAGGACTCTTCACAGTCAGCTCTCCACCCTTCAAGAACTATACACAGTCAGCTCTCCATTCTTCAAGGACTACACACAGTCAGGTCTCCCTCCTTCAAGGACTATACATAGTTAGCTCTCCATTCCTTCAAGGACTCTTCACAGTCAGCTCTCCACCCTTCAAGAACTATACACAGTCAGCTCTCCATTCTTCAAGGACTACACACAGTCAGGTCTCCCTCCTTCAAGGACTATACATAGTTAGCTCTCCATTCCTTCAAGGACTCTTCACAGTCAGCTCTCCATCCTTCAAGAACTATACACAGTCAGCTCTCCATTCTTCAAGGACTACACACAGTCAGCTTTCCATCCTTCAAGGACTACACAAAGTCAGGTCTCCCTCCTTCAAGGACTATACATAGTTAGCTCTCTATCCTTCAAGGACTATACATAGTTAGCTCTCTATACTCCAAGGACTATACACAGTCAGATTCCCATCCTTCAAGGACTGTACACAGGCAGCTCTCCATCCTTCAAGGACTATACATTGTCAGCTCTCCCTCCTTCAAGGACTACACACAGTCAGCTCTCCCTCCTTCAAGGACTACACACAGTCAGCTCTCCCTCCTTCAAGGACTACACACAGTCAGGTCTCCCTCCTTCAAGGACTATACATAGTCAGCTCTCCATCCTTCAAGGACTATGCACAGTCAGCTCTCCATCCTTCAAGGACTATGCACAGTCAGCTCTCCATTCTTCAAGGTCTATACACAGTCAGCTCTCCATCCTTCAAGAACTATACACAGTCAGCTCTCCATCCTTCAAGGACTATACATAGCCCTCCATCCTTCAAGGACTATACACAGTCAGCTCTCCATCCTTCAAGGACTATACACAGCCCTCCATCCTTCAAGGACTATACATAGCCCTCCATCCTTCAAGGACTATACAGTCAGATCTCCATCCATCAAGGACTTCACAGAGTCAGCTCTCCATCCTTCAAAGACTATACACAGTCAGCTCTCCATCCTTCAAGAACTATATAGTGTCATTTCTTCAGGAGAAAAAAAGGCTGTTCATTTCCTGAAATGAGAAAATGAATCCATAAAGTCACATACTACTTTAAATATTTTATAATGAGGGCAATGATTTATGACCAAGCTTCAATCATCTTCCTATTACTAAAAGGGGCATAGTTAGGGTAGACACTTTTGACCCAGTTTGGGATCTGTACAGTTTCAGTGAAGACACTGAACTAATAATTTTATCCAGTCTCTTATGGTAACTGTTTTGTGTCATAAAAATGAAGCTGGGATTATTATTATTATTATTATGGATATAATATTTTTAAGACATAATTAAGTTTGCAAATACTGATGAAGTTAACTCAAATCGGTTATGGAGCATATAAATTTGATATAAATCTGTTTCAAATATTTTTGACTATTTCAGTAAAGGAGGAACTAACTCTCATTGCTAATTCTATGAAAAAAATGCCATAATAAAAAAGATACTTAAGGATAATGTATTAGACATCTGATTTCTACAGCAAGACCTATGCTGTACATAGTACATATGTCGTAATCCGTGATTCTTTTAGTACTAATACATTCTCTTTAGTAGATAAAACAGGATTCATATTTCTTAACTTTTTAGTCCCTAGCTGCTCAATAAGTAAAATACGTTTGAAGGTACTCTATCAATTCCCAAAAATCGTAATTTCAAAAGCCTTTAATATATACATAGTTTTAGATATTAATCAAAAGTTTATATCTTTACAACTGACAACAGACTAACAAATAGTACTAAAACATAGGCTTCAAAATTTCATACTTTGGTTTTCGACTCTTAACTGTGTTCATAAAAAAACATAGGTCTGGAGGCATCAAATTCGAAATTAAAAGCTGTCTAATATATCATACATTTACCTCTAATCAGTAGGCCTACAACAATTTCAGTTACATCAATATCTTACCTTTACTTGTTCTAATTCCCGATGACAGTTTAATACCCCACAATAATATATGTCAAGGTTTATTTCATTATTCATTCTTGGATTTATTCTTCTGGGATCTTTCAGAGTTTATCATCCTGAGGAAAAAAAATAAAATCATCAGAATACATTTCAGTCTCCTTCTCAAAAGTGTATTTCAATCATCTTGCTTTTCAATAAACATCTAAATATCTTAAGAAAACTCTAACCAATACATTCAGTTCATAAATTTTCCTCCACTGTCATTTCAAATAGAAATTATAAAGGATATGGGTATTAACCATAAAATAGCTGTGAGGTTCTCAAGAGCAGTGAATTTTGTACTAAGAGGAAATAATCTTCAAACAGTTAGGCTATGACAATGTTCATTATTTCTACTCAAAGAGTACCTGTACTCTTTTTATTACAAGAGCTTGTGGTTAAATTTACAAAAGGGTCTCCTAAGTCTGTCTCGTTTATTACAAGTACTTTGACCAGACAGTTTAGGCTACTCTAAAAATTAGAAGAAATACGTGAACATCAACCTTTTCTAGCTATTTTCATCAACAGGTTAAAGACAAATTCTACATTTTTAAACAACCTTCATAAAAATCCAAAGGTATCTCTATGAGATCAGTTTACTATTTATAAAATATGAGACGTCACACAATGTGCAGAAATTTCAAGCATTAAAAAAACTATTTTTCATCATCATCATCTACGCCTATTGACGTAATGGTCTTCGGTTAGATTTCGCCAGTCGTCTCTATCTTGATTTTAAATCTATACTTCCCCATTCATCATCAAATACCTCATGCTTCAATGTCCTTTTTTCACAAAGTAATAATATATAGTTACATAGGGAATACCTCAACACATTAGGAGCACTACCCACTATACTGTGCCCCTTTATGAATATATACTTCCCCTTCCGCATAGAATTAATCTTTTAATAAACTCACGTATAGGAAAGCTTGAGTTTTGTAGAACAGAAACCAAGGAAACTCGCAGTATAGAAAGGTTTGTGCTGTACTGTATAATATCGGTATACATTTTGTCTCCCTCTTTAATGCTAACACTCGGGATTTCTATTAGTCTCAAAAGTTGAAGACTTTGTATGCATATTCAATAAATAAATTTGATATGAAAAACTTATTTAAACACAATTTTACTAATAGATTAGTATATATTGATAATTTAATACTCACCATTACTGAAAGATATCGATGAGATCTATGTTAATTTTACGAGGCCCACTACATCAGCCCATCAAGTGTCTTCCTCTTTCTAGGTCACAAGTAGGCACCATTTTAGTTATCTTGAAGTCTCATACATATCTTATTTTCAGAGTCATTTTGCTGAATAGCCCGTTATTTTGCTCTTGGAAGAATTCTTGTCTCAACTACTTGCTGGATGTGTTCAAATTTCATGGGATCTTAAAGATAAATGTTCTCTTACTTTGCTGTTTGAATGCTTATTTGACTCAATATTTACTAAGATGCAGTACAAGATACTAACTTTTGCATTCGTCATCTGCATTTGCTGATATTAACATTGTTTCCATACCCAGAGATTTGATATTTCTACAATCATCAGATCTTATCGCGTTGTCGTTTGCCTTTCTGAAGTCTTGATCTGATCAATGAGGGCCCACCGGGCACCCTTCTACCTCGTAGGATATGATCCCTTTTTTGCAGTGTTGGTCCACATGAAGATTTAGGGTTGGTGTCTAATTCCCATTTGTGGCAGTTATCTCCTCCAGTTTTGCCATATTTTACCCTTTCTCTATTCAGGGTTACCCAGTCACAGGTGAGGGTTGTTCCACTAGGCAAGCCTTCGTTTAGGCTGAGCAGCGCCTCACTGGGTACCCATCCGTCTCTTTCTCGCCACTTCTCTGGCCTGTGAGCAGCTGCATTGATTGGTTCTAGAACTAGACCATCCACTGTTGCGAAGCTTTTGTGGGATTTCAGTCTTAACTTTGCTTTCTGATGATTATGTAGTGGATGCCTACGGTCATTGATTTGTTCATTCTTTTCAGTTTTTGCTATCGTTTCTCGTTGGATATGGGGTGGTAGGAGACCGGCTATTTTATATAGAGATGGTAGAGGTGTTGATTTTAAGGTGTCAGTGATAATCCGACAGGACTTTAGCTAAGAGTTAACCTCATGGGCATGGCATGATTTTGCCCACACTGGGGCGAAGTAACCACAATAGAATAACAAAGTGCTGGGACTGTTTGTCTCTGAGTCTGTTCCCCAGCTGGTTTTTGGCAAGTTTACTGAGGTTGTTTCTAGTTGCTAGTTTATGCTTGTTTTTATTTGTGTGCTCTTTAAAGTAGTGTTCTGTC